>NC_091991.1:169929456-170229456 GCF_044704955.1 Pristiophorus japonicus | reverse complement strand
ACATCCTTTCGTAAATATGAAAACCAAAACTGCACGCAGTATTCCATGTGTGGCCTCACCAATACCCTGTACAACTGTAGCAAGACTTCCCTGCTTTTATACTCCATCCCCTTTGCAATAAAGGCCAAGATTCCATTGGCTTTCCTGATCACTTGCTGTACCTGCACACTAACCTTTTGTGTTTCATGCACAAGTACCCCCAGGTCCTGCTGTACTTTGCAATTTTTCTCCATTTAAATAATAACTTGCTCTTTGATTTTTTTCTGCCAAAGTGCATAACCTCACTCGTTCCAACATTATACTCCATCTGCCAAATTTTTGCCCACTCACTTAGCCTGTCCATGTCCTTTTGCAGATTTTTTATGTCCTCCTCACACATTGCTTTTCCTCTCATCTTTGTATCGTCAGCAAACTTGGCTACATTACACTTGGTTCTTTCTTCCAAGTCATTAATATAGATTGTAAATAGTTGGGGTCCCAGCACTAATCCCTGCGACACCCCACTAATTACTGATTGCCAACCCGAGCATGAACCATTTATCTCGACTCTCGACTTAGTTAGCCAATCCTCTATCCATGCTAATATATTACCCCCAACCCCGTGAACATTTATCTTGTGCAGTAACCTTTTATGTGGCACCTTGTCAAATGACTTCTGGAAGTCCAAATACACCACATCCGCTGGTTCCCCTTTATCCACCCTGTTCGTTACATCCTCAAAGAATTCCAGCAAATTTGTCAAATATGACTTCCCCTTCATAAATCCATGCTGACTCTGCCTGACCGAATGATGCTTTTCCAAATGCACCTGCCCATTCACACTGTCGGGAGCTCATGGACCTAGTGTATAGGAAATCGCAAACACAAACCTGTGTCTTTGTCCCACAGCGCTCTGAGCCATAGCATCTAACATCACAGAAGGTAGTCAACCGGCTCATCGTGCCTGTGCCAGCTCTTGGATAGAGCAATCCAGTTAGTCCCATTCCCCATATGATTAAAACCATTATAATAATTAACCTTAAACTGCCTCAGCCTCAAAGATCTCAAACCTGGAATTACATGTATTAAAATATTGTGATGTTAATTTAAGTTTTTTTCTGCATAATTTCTGCTAATTAAGCACACTTGCAAGGGAGGGTATCTTCAGTGAAACTGTAAATGTGACTGATGCCATTAAATGCTACATTCCTTCTACCAGAAAGGAGACATCGGCCAGCTCTCCTCCTCCCCCTACCTACCGTACCTTCCATACAACCGCAAGAGATGCAACACTTGTCTATTCATCTTCTCCTGCTCCGTTATCCCAGGTTACAAATACTCTGGAGGTCGAGCCTACTGCTTGACTGCACCTGGTCCAGATAAGTTCATGGCTTCAAACACAGCTGAGAAGCTTTTCAACATAATGTCGCCAGAGTTTTGATTCAAATGCGAAATTGCTACTGCACTTCTGAGGAAACGCAATCAGATAGGAGGAAAAGCAATGTGTGAGGAGCACAGAAAAAATCTGCAAAAGCACAAAGACAGGCTAAGAGAGTGGCCAAAAATTTGGCAGATGGCGTATAATGTTGGAAAGTGTGAGGTCATGCACTTTGGCAGAAAAAATCAAAGAGCAAGTTATTATTTAAATGGAGAAAGACTGCAAAGTGCTGCAGTACAGCGGGACCTGGGGATCCTGGTGCATGAAACACAAAAGGTTAGTATGCAGGTACAGCAAGTGATCAGGAAGGCCAATGGAATCTTGGCCTTTATTGCAAAGGGGATGGAGTATAAAAGCAGGAAAGTCTTGCTGCAGCTATACAGAGTATTGGTGAGGCCACACCTGGAATACTGCGTGCAGTTTTGGTTTCCATATTTACGAAAGGATATATTTGCTTTGGAGGCAGTTCAGAGAAGGTCCACTAGATTGATTCCAGAGATGACAGGGTTAACTTATGAGCAAAGGTTGAGGAGGTTGGGCCTGTACTCATTGGAATTCAGAAGAATGAGAGGTAATCTTATCGAAACATATAAGATTATGAGGGGGCTTGACAAGGTGGATGCAGAGAGGATGTTTCCATTGATGAGGGAGACTAGAACTAGAGGGCATGATCTTAGAACAAGGGACTGCCCACTTAAAACAGAGATGAGAAATTTCTTCTCTCAGAGGGTTGCTAATCTGTGGAATTCGCTGCCTCAGAGAGCTGTGGAAGCTGGGACATTGAATAAATTTAAGACAGAAATATACAGTTTCTTAAACGATAAGGGGATATGGGGAACGGGCAGGGAAGTGGACCTGAGTCCATGATCAGATCAGCCATGATCTTTTTGAATGGTAGAGCAGGCTTGAGGGGCCGTATGGCCTACTCCTGTTCCTATTTCTTATGTTCTTATGTAAATAACCTCCCCATGGCTTGGTAAGTAAATATACACCAGTTTAGCACCGAGTCATGCAAACTTGGTCTGTGAGGAATTTGAAGATCTCAGGGACTGTAACAACTGGATTCAGCGACCCTGGGTTAGAGAAAATCATCCGTGGTTCCTGCCAATGTTCCCTCCAAGCTGTGCAGCCCTCTGCCGCTCCCACACAGCCCAGGACCAGCCTCTTAAACGTTAAATTTCGCACATGCGTGAAATTGTGAGTGGTTCCTGCTCGGGATCATTATCCAGCCATCCCCTGCTGGGGGTTCGAGCACACCGATGTCACCCCACCATTGGCAGCCGGGCCTTTAACCAACTGATCTGCATTGACCCCAGTCCAATTTTACAATTCTCATCCTTGTTTTCAAATCGCTCCATGCCCTCGCCCCACCCTATCTCTGTGACCTCCTCCAGTCCAACAATGCTACAAGATATCTGCACTCCTCCAATTCTGGACACTTGTGCAACCCCGATTTAAATCACACCACCATTGATGGCTATGCCTTCAGCTGACGAGGCCCTAAACTTGGAATTCGCTCCCGAAATCGCTTCGCCTCTCTCTCCTCCTTTAAGGCTCCTTAAAACCTACTTCTTTGACCAAGCTTTTGGTAAACTGCCCTAACATCTCCTTATAGAATCATAGAATGGTTACTGCACAGAAAGAGGCCATTTAGCCCATCACGCCCCTGCTAGCTCTCTGCAAGAGCACTTCAGCTAGTCCCACTCCCTCACTCGCTGAAGTGTTCTTGCAGAGCACTTACGTGACTCGGTGTCAGTTTTACCGAACACGATCCTGTGAAACGTTTTACGACATTAAATGCGCTACATAAATACAAGTTGTTGGGATTGGGATCCGAAGCCAAATCCCAATCACCGTGCAGATTCCCGTGGGAAGACTGGATTGGGCCCATGGTGTCAGGGACTTGGGTGGGAGCTAATGTCGAGCAGCAAACCAGCAGGAGGAGGAGGAGGGGGGGAAAGACAGACTTGCATTTCTATAGCGCCTTTCACAACCTCAGCACATCCCAAAGCGCTTTACAGCCAATGAGGTGCTGCTGAAATGTGGTCACTGTTGTAACGCGGCAGCCTATTTGCGCACAGCAAGCTCCCACACACAGCTATGTGATCATGACCAGATCATCTGATTTTTTTTGTTACGTTGATTTGCGAATATTGGCCAGGACACCAGAGATAACTCCCCCTGCTCTTGTTCGAAATAGTGCCACGGGATCTTTTACATTCACCTGAGAGAGCAGACGGAACCTCGGTTTAACGCCTCATCTGAAAGACGGCAACCTCCGACAGTGCGGCACTCCCTCAGCGCTGCACTGCGTGTGTCGGGCCAGATTTCTTTGTGCTCAAGTCCCTGGAGTGGTGGGGGGGAGGGGAGGGGTGGGGGTGGGTCTATGAACCCACAGTGGGAGCGGGGACAATAAATTGCAGCCACAACCCAGGGGGAGGGGGAATGGGCGGCCCCCACTGCCGGAGTGCCGCACTGCCCCAGACCCACACTCACCTGCTCTGCCGGGACTGCATCCTCCGCGGTCCGCCCCGCGCCGCACTTGAGGGACAGCGCCAGCAGCCAATCCGCGGCCGCGCCGCCCGTCCCGCTCAGCCGCCGCAGCCAACTAGCGGCTCCGGTGGGCGGGGCCTCGGACCCGGACTCTCATCACCGGCGGACCAGGGAACCCGCGGTTTCCGGAGTGATCCTGGGAGCAGGCCAGATTGGTTCCGCTTGTTCTGGGATATTGCAATGAATGAATTATTAAGAGTATTTGTTTTTTTTTAAAAAATATGCATCTTGAGGATTGTGGGGTAAGTTGGCTGGGAAAATGGGTTCAGGTGTAAAGAGGTGGAAGCTGGCTGTGAAAGTGAAGGGTGAAGTATTGCTGGTAATTTGCTACCTGCCTGTGTTGCCCAATTGCTCCTTTATCCCACACACTTCCCGACAGAGACAAGAAATGAACCTGTAATATTACACGGATTTTCCGTGGCCTGCCACCGCGAACGCACACAGCCGTAACACATGCGCGAAAACCCAGAACTTGCAATCTGCCCAGGTTCTGATTGACCGATCCACCGCATCGCCGGGAAATGGCCGTTCATTGGCGCAGCGTAATTACTGCCCAGCGGATGCCCGTGAAACTATTACTTCTGGTAAAAGCAGGCGTAAAAAGATTTGCATTAATATAGTGGCTCTCACGTCTCAAAGCGCTTTACAGCCATTGAAGTATTTTTGGCGCGTGGTCACTGTTGTAATGTGGGAAACGCAGCTGCCAATTTGCGCACAGCAAGCTCCCACAGACAGCAATATGAAAATGACCAGATAATCTGTTTTACTGACATTGATTGAGGCATAAATATTGGCCAGGACATCGGCGATAACTTCCCTGCTCTTCTTCGAAATAGTGCCATGGGATCTTTTACGTCCACCCAAGAGAGCAGACGGGCCCTCGGTTTAACGTCTCATCCGAAAGACGGCTCCTCCGCCAGTGCAGTACTCCCTCAGCACTGCACTGGAGTGTCAGCCTTGATTTTTTTTTGTGCTCAAGTTCCTGGAGAGGAACCTGAACCCCACAACCTTCTGACTCAGAGTGTGCTACCCACTGAGCCACAGCTGACCACTAGCGCCGGGTCTCGTTGCCGGGAGCGTGCAGGGGCTGGGCGCAGGCGGCGGAGGGAGCGTGCGGCGGGCCGGTCCCGCCCACCCCTTCCCTCGGCGACTGTCTGTCCCGCCTGTGGCGGGGACTGTGGTTCCCGTGTTGGGCTGTTCAGCCGCCGAGGGACTCATTTTTGGAGTGGAGGCGGGGCTTCCTCGATTCCGAGGGACTGCTTCTGATGATGACATTACGCTCTGTATCGTGCTGTGACTGTAGGTCCCTCTTGGCCAAGACCTCCCAACGTTGAAAGCGTGGTAGGCCCCAGCTCGGGGAGGCCTCAACAAAGCGAAGACATGTTCCGGCCGGGGTTCATAACACGATGAACCTCCGCAGGCAAGCCAGCGAGACCCGGCGGCAAGGCGAGGACCAGGTTACGAGCGAGCTCCGAAGGCTGTCGGGGGCTGATGCGAGCAGCCTCCGCTACCCTGGGCAAAGGGAGAAAAATTGGGCCCCGCTTTAATGGTGCGCACTGACACCCTGTCGCCCCCCCTGTTGGAGAGTCGTAGGAGAGGATTGGAGTTGGGTGCGGTGCTCTATGTAGTCGAATAGCCTGCCGACACTCTCCAGAATAGAGGGCGACGGCAGCGAAGAGTGACTTCATCAAGGTCCAGGTCGATGATTGGAGCATGGGCAGATACAGCAGGAGGGGCTCCTTCACCCCGCCGCTCCTTCACCGGTGGGGCGAAGGAGCGACAAGAGACTGTAGAGGGACGTGATCAGGGCCCAAGAGAGGCAGGAGTTCGGGGCCCAGGGGCAGCACGAACCAGCCCACACTGCGATATGTGTGCACACTAGGTCCGTGCAGCAGAGCAGGTCTCCCATCGTCTTGGTTAACCCTTGCCACTGGACCAAGACCTAGCTCTGTCAAGCCCATGTGGTGGCTGGTGTGCAACGGCCACCACACGTTAAAAAAATCCACACACAGGCATCTTCCACCCTTCAAGATGTAGTTCAGGACATGGAATATTAGGCCCTTCATTGAAACACCTGTGAACTTATCTCTTTTCGGTGTGGAAGCAAGTCTTCCTCGCTTCAAGGGACCGCCTATGATGATGATGATCAGGACAGGGGGACTACACCAGTTGGAACATTTGGGGATTTGAGAAGGTGAGTGGTTTGGTGCAAAGAAGGATGTCAGAATCAGAGGCGAATGACAAGTCCAACAGTAGAGATGTCACGCTGGGCGGTGGGCCAGGGGATAGGGGGTGGGTGTTTAACAGTGAGTTAATGCGGGAACTAGGGGAGAGTTTTTTTTCCCCCAGTGGGGCTGGTGAAGGTAGTGGGGTTGGGGAAAGGCAGAGAGATGGAGGTGGTAAAGGAAATGGGAACATGGTCAGGGACAGCATTGTTGCTGATCAAGACCTTGGATGTGGTGAGACCACGAGAGTTGGCAAGGTCGAGAGGGGAAAGGCCGGGAGAGGTTAGCTGAAGAGTGAGATTAAGCAGGTCAGAGTAGAGGGGGCCAAGGGAATTTAAGTGTAGTTTAAATGACTAAAATAAAGAGGTGGCTTTGGGCGGGGAGAATGGAGATTCCAGCCGAGCAGTCAGCACGGGGTTTGGGTGAGAAAGTACACAATGAGGATTTTAAGTGAGAGGTGGGAGGAATGAGAGAGTAAGATGCACTTAGAGTGCCATCTTGTGGCGAGAACCGGTAACTGTAATTTAATCCTCAAAAACCATGACCCAGAATTTGGTGAAAAAAATAACAGCGTTTGAACGACACTCACCGTGATTAACCTGTAAATCGGCCAAACGTTTCTGGCTGATTTACTTCGCAAAAATGGCATCCTGCCCTTAATCTCAAAAAGGCTAATGGATTGTCATCCTTCATAACTAGAGGGGTAGAATATAAAGGGGAGGAGGTTTCGCTACAGCTATACAAAGCCCTGGTTAGACCACACCTGGAGCACTGTGTACAGTTCTAGGCACCACGCCTTAGACAGGATATATTGGCCTTGGAGGGAGTACAGCGCAGATTCACCAGAATGTTACCAGGGCTCCAAGGGTTTGATTATGAGGTGAGATTGCATAAACTAGGCTTGTATTCCCTGGAATATAGAAGGTGAAGAGGCGATTTGATTGAGGATTTTAGGATTTTGAAAGGAAGTGATAAGGATAGAGAGAGAGGTTTTTTCCGCTGGTGGGGGAATCCAGGATAAGGGGACATAACCTTAAAATCAGAGCTGGGCCATTCAGGAGAGAAGTTGGGAAATATTTCTTCACACAAAAAAGGTGGTAGAAGTGTGGAACTCTCTCCCACAAAAAGCAGTAGACGCCAGCTCAGTTAATAATTTTAGACACAAGATCGATAAATTTTTGCTAGCCAAGGGATATGGAGCCAAGGCGGTTGGATGGAGTTAGATACAGATCAGCCATGATTCCATTGGACGACGAAACAGGCTCGAGGGGCTGACTGGCCAAATCCTGTTCCTGTGTTCCCCGCACAAGCCGATGATCTAATCCTAAGGGTGGCTAACCCATCCCGCTGTAGGTAGCTGTAGGAAAATGCCCGCCCTTCCTCCTTTCTCAGCACAGCTTCCCCGAGATCAGGAGCTCGCCACGAGGGGAAACACCCTCCAGCTGATATCACATCGAATGTCCAGCACCGAAACAGGCCATTCGGCCCAACAGCTCCGGGCCGGTGTCTATGCTCCACACGAGCTTCCTCCCATCCCTCTTCATCTCACCCCATCACCATAATCTTTGATTCCTTTCTTCCCCCCATGCACTTACCTAGCTCTCCTTAAATGAGTCTATATCAGAAAGCTCCAGTCCCATTCAGTATATTGGTGCAAAACCCCTTCACTACAGATTGAAGTTTAAATATTTTTTTTTAAAAAGGGCTAGACTTTCCCCTTCACTTTCAGCAGTTTTCTGGGCGGTACAACTCTTTTTCGGTGAAAAACCTCCCGGCGAAAGTTTCCTCTTTATTTTTTTTTGTATAAAGAGTTCCGCCGACATTTTCTCGCGTGCATCGGCGAGAAAACCGGCAGCGCCCGAGTTTGGGCTCAGCGGTGACCCATAGGTAAAGGTCGGAAAAAACACGGCCACAAAAAGCTGCTGGAGCTGGGCGGTCGCGAAGCAGCCCTGCAAAGAAAGGTAAGTTCGAGGTTGCTTTGTAATTATTTTTAAATTCTTTCACGACGATTAAGTTAAAAAGGGTCTTGAGAATGTTTTCTAACTTTTAATTTTTTGTTTCATTGAAACAATATTTTTTGAGTTTTCCCCTCTCCCTAGGCCCAACCGCAGCCTCGGTCTAAATTTCGAGTACTTACCGTCCATGAATCATCAATCCTACGCAGTCTCTTGAGGGTGAGAATGACTTACTTCCACACTAAAAATGAGTACTCAGCTGACTGATGAACTAAATTTAAACGGTGGAAGATGCCTGTGCGTGAATTCTTTTAACGTGGGGTGGCCGTTGCACACCAGCCACCACACGGGCTTGACGGAGCAAGGTCTTGGTCCAATGGCAAGGGGATCCAGGACACCTGGAGACCAGGCTCTGCCGCATGTGCCAATACACACACAACTTACCGTCCAATCTCTTAAGGACCGCCCATTTTGCCAAGTTTCTCGCTGGGCGGTATTTTTTTGCCTTTATGTAATTTTGCGGCAGCGTTATTTGAAGAATCTTAGCGGTCTTTTTGGGCGGCAATTGGGTGGTGTGGGGCTTTAGGGAAAGGCTAGCCCATAGGATGGAATATAATTCATATTTTGATTTTTTTATCCTGTCTTGGCTAGCCCACGCTGCACTCCATTCCACAGTGGACAATAAAGAAAGACTTGCATTTATATAGCGCCTTTCACAACCACCGGATGTCTCAAAGTGCGTTTACAGCCAATGAAGTACTTTTGGAGTGTAGTCACTGTTATAATGTGGGAAACGCGGCAGCCAACTTGCGCACAGCAAGCTCCCACACACAGCAATGTGATAATGACTGGATAATCTGTTTGTTTTGTTATGTTGATTGAGGGGTAAATATTGGCCCCAGGACACCGGGGATAACTCCCCTGCTCTTCTTCGAAATAGTGCCATGGGATCATTTACGTCGACCTGAGTAGTAGAAGATCTGTTCCCAGGTATGCTGGCACCATGTATAACTGGCTGCCGGGACTGTGCAGCTGCAATCTGGGGTGACTCTCCCTCAGGGAGAAGTCCTGGCCCCTCTCCACGATCAAACTGGGGAGCTGTGTCCTCTCACTCTGGGGAGGAAAAGAAATTGCTGAAATCAAAAGCTCAATTTTTTGACTAAAAACTAAAATACGACCAGAATTTAGCAAAATTAGGAACAAGCGTCTTCGAAAGACTGTCACTAAAATGAGACTGAAACTTAAGGTCGAGTGATGAGATTGAAAATAAACCAATTATTTCTCAGACGTAACACTGGATGGGAGAAATGATTCATTCAACTTCGACTCTGTAAAGCGTTTAAAATGCACAATCAACCTGAGCTTCATAGCAGAGCAGGATGAGATTTCCATGTGATGAGGGGATTGTCTCATGAGGAGAGAGTGAGTAGACTGGGCCGATATTCTCTAGAGTTGAGAAGAATGAGAGATGATCTCATTGAAACATACAAAATTCTTACAGGGCTTGGCAGGGTAGATGCAGGGAGGCTGTTTCCCCTGGGAGGGGAGTCTAGAACCAGGGGTCACAGTCTCAGAATAAGGGGTCGGCCATTTAGGACTGAGATGACCACCAAACAGTAGTAGTGAGGTTGGGGACAGCATCAAACAAGAAATTAGGGATGCGTGCAATAAAGGTACAGCAGTTATCATGGGCGACTTTAATCTACATATTGATTGGGCTAACCAAACTGGTAGCAATACGGTGGAGGAGGATCTCCTGGAGTGTATTAGGGAATGGTTTTCTAGACCAATATGTCGAGGAACCAACTAGAGTGCTGGCCATCCTATACTGGGTGATCTGTAATGAGAAAGGACTAATTAGCAATCTTGTTGTGCGAGGCCCCTTGGGGAAGAGTGACCATAATATGGTAGAATTCTTTATTAAGATGGAAAGTGACATAGTTAATTCAGAAACTAGGGTCCTGAGCTTAAGGAAAGGTAACTTCGATGGTCTGAGATGTGAATTGGCTAGCATAGACTGGCGAGTGATACTTAAAGGATTGATGGTGGATAGGCAATGGCAGACATTTAAAGATCATGTGGATGAACTTCAACAATTGTACATCCCTGTCTGGAGTAAAAATAAAACGGGGAAGGTGGCTCAACCGTGGCTAACAAGGGAAATTAAGAATAGTGTTAAATCCAAGGAAGAGGCATATAAGTTGGCCAGAAAAAGCAGCAAACCTGAGGACTGGGAGAAATTTAGAATTCAGCAGAGGAGGACAAAGGGTTTAATTAGAAGGGGGAAAATAGAGTATGAGAGGAAGCTTGCTGGGAACATAAAAACTGACTGCAAAAGCTTCTATAGATATGTGAAGAGAAAAAGATTAGTGAAGACAAACGTAGGTCCCTTGCAGTCAGAATCAGGTGAATTTATAATGGGGAACAAAGAAATGGCAGACCAGTTGAACAAATACTTTGGTTCTGTCTTCACGAAGGAAGACACAAATAACCTTCCGGAAATACTAGGGGACCGAGGGTCTAGTGAGAAGGAGGAACTGAACGAAATCCTTATTAGGTGGGAAATTGTGTTAGGGAAATTGATGGGATTGAAGGCCAATAAATCCCCAGGGCCTGATAGTCTGCATCCAGAGTACTTAAGGAAGTGG
Source organism: Pristiophorus japonicus (assembly GCF_044704955.1). Lineage (NCBI taxonomy): Eukaryota > Metazoa > Chordata > Chondrichthyes > Pristiophoridae > Pristiophorus > Pristiophorus japonicus. Next base: position 170,218,658 of record NC_091991.1, on the reverse strand, counting down.
CGCTAGAAATAGTGGATGCATTGGTGGTCATTTTCCAACAGTCTATCGACTCTGGATCAGTTCCTATGGATTGGAGGGTAGCTAATGTAACACCACTTTTTAAAAAAGGAGGGAGAGAGAAAACGGGTAATTATAGACCGGTTAGCCTGACATTAGTAGTGGGGAAAATGTTGGAATAAATAATTAAAGATGAAATAGCAACGCATTTGGAAAGCAGTGACAGGATCGGTCCAAGTCAGCATGGATTTATGAAAGGGAAATCAAGCGTGACAAATCTTCTAGAATTTTTTGAGGATGCAACTAGTAGAGTAGACAAGGGAGAACCAGTGGATGTGGTGTATTTGGTCTTTCAAAAGGCTTTTGACAAGGTCCCACACCAGAGATTGGTGTGCAAAATTAAAGCACAAGGTATTGTGGGTAATGTACTGATGTGGATAGAGAACTGGTTAGCAGACAGGAAGCAGAGAGTCGAGATAAACGGGTCCTTTTCAGAATGGCAGGCAGTGACAAGTGGGGTGCCGCAGGGCTCAGTGCTGAGTCCCCAGCTATTTACAATATATATCAATGATTTAGATGAAGGAATTGAGTGTAATATCTCCAAGTTTGCAGATGACACTAAGCTGGGTGGCAATGTGTGCTAAGAGGCTGCAGGGTGACTTGGACAGGTTAGGCGAGTGGGCAAATGCATGGCGATGCAGTATAATGTGGATAAATGTGAGGTTATCCACTTTGGTGGCAAAAACACGAAGGCAGAATATTATCTGAATGGCGGCAGATTATGAAAAGGGGAGGTGCAATGAGACCTGGGTGTCATGGTACATCAGTCATTGAAAGTTGGCATGCAGGTATAGCAGGCAGTGAAGAAGGCAAATGGTATGTTGGCCTTCATAGCGAGAGGATTTGAGGATAGGAACACAGAGGTCTTACTGCAGTTGTACAGGGCCTTGGTGAGGCTTCGCCTGGAATATTGTGTTCAGTTTTGGTCTCCTAATCCGAGGAAGGATATTCTTGCTTTTGAGGGAGTGCAGCGAAGGTTCACCAGACTGATTCCCGGGATGGCTGGACTGACATATGAGGAGAGACTGGATCGACTGGGCCTGTATTCACTGGAGTTTAGAAGGATGAGAGGGGATCTTATAGAAATGTATAAAATTCTGACGGGACTGGACAGGTTAGATGCAGGAAGAATGTTCCCGATGTTGGGGAAGTCCAGAACCAGGGGACACAGTCTAAGGATAAGAGGTAAGCCATTTAGGAATGAGCTGAGGAGAAACTTCTTCACTCAGAGAGTTGTTGACCTGTGGAATTCTCTACCACAGAGAGTTGTTGATGCCAGTTCATTGGATATATTCAAGAGAGAGTTAGATATGGCCCTTACGGCTAAAGGGATCAAGGGGTATAGAGAGAAAGCAGGAAAGGGGTACTGAGGTGAATGATCAGCCATGATCTTATTGAATGGTGGTGCAGGCTCGAAGGGCCGAATGGCCTACTCCTGCACCTATGTTTCTATGAGGAGAAATCTCTTCACTCAGAGAATGGTGAATCTTTGGAATTCTGTACCGCAGAGGGCTGTGGAGGCTCAGTCTTTGAGTATATTCAAGATGGAGATCGATAGATTTTTGGATATTAAGGGGATCATGGGGATATGGGAATAGTGCAGGCAAGTGGAGTTGAGGTAGAAGATCAGCCGTGATCTCATTGAATGGCGGAGCAGGCTCGAGGGGCCGAATGACCTACTTCTGCTCCTAATTCTTAGGTTCTTATGAATCATATTCTGGGAAACCGCCTTATTGTCTGGAAGGATCTTGCTTTCCCCTTCCAATTCTCCCCCTTGTCTTTTGAAGATGCTGACTCCTAGCGGGATATGATTCCATTCTGCCCGCTGTCCCCAAAACCCCTCACCAAATGGGTTTGCTTCATACATGAACCTGGATCGAAAGAGTGAGTGTCAGTAGGTTAAGGTGGCATCGCAGTCAGATCCAGCCCTGCCTTACCAGCTGTGGCTCAGTGGATAGCACTCTCGCCTCTGACTCAGAAGGTGGTGAACACAAAATTCTCGGCTGACACTCCCAGAGGGAGTGCTGCACTGTCGGAGGTGCCGTCTTTCAGATGAGACGTTAAACCGAGACCCTCTCTGCCCTCTTGGGTGGATGTTAAAGATCTCATGACACTATTTCGAAGAAGAAGAGTGGAGTTATCCCCGGTGTCCCGGGGCCAATATTTATCCCTCAATCAGCATAACAAAAGCAGTTTATCTGGACATTATCACAGTGCTCTTTGTGGGAGCTTGCTGTGCGCAAACTGACTGCCACGTTTCCCACATTACAACAGTGACTACACTCCAAAATGTACTTCATTGGCTGTAAAGCGCTTTTGGATGTCCTGTGGTCGTGAAAGGCGCTATATAAATGCAAGTCTTTCTTACCCAATGCCCACACATGAGCAGCGTTTGGATAGTAACCAGGGGTAGGAAGCCTGATGGATCTTCCCCTCCATGGCCCAGGGTCACTACTGCCTAAGCCAACATCTCTGACAACTGAGGGCATGAAGGGTCAGCCAGGCCATGTGGGATTGGAGTGGTATGTAGGCCAGACTGGGTAGGGGGTGGCAGGTACATATTAGTGAGCCGGTTTACAAGATTACAGCATTTATCTTTTCTGCAGCAGGCCCATAAACAACCAGATTTACTTAATTTGATCCCGTAACTTGGTGGGATTTGAACCCATGATATAGGTGTCTCGTCATAACCACTACATAACCATAACCCCCAATTAGCTTTGTGTAGACCCAGGATTGAACCTGGTCTGAATGTCTCAGTTCCATTCACGGGATATGAGCGTCGCCAGCAAGACCAGCATTTATTGCCCGTCCCAATTGCCCTGTGAAGGTGATGGTCAGCCTTCTTGAACCGTAGCAGTCCGTGCGGTGATTAGAACATAAGCAAATAGGAGCAAAAGTAGGCCATTTGGCCCCTCGAGCCTGCTCCACCATTCAATAAGATCATGGCTGATCTGATCATGAACTCAGCTCCACTTCCCTGCACGCTCCCCATAACCCCTTCCTCCCTTATCACTTAAAAATCTGTCTATCTCTGCCTTAAATATATTCAATGACCCAGCCTCCACAGCTCTCTGGGGCAGAGAATGCCACAGATTTACAACCCTCAGAAGAAATTTCTCCTCATCTCAGTTTTAAATGGGCGGCCCCTTATTCTAACACTGTGTTACCTAGTTTTAGTTTCCCCTATGAGTGGAAATATCCTCTCTGCATCCACCTTGTCGAGCCCCCTCATTATCTTATGTTTCAATAAGATCACCACTCATTCATCTGAACTCCAATGTGTATAGGTCTCTGGAATAAACCTAGTGAACCTTCTCTGAACAGCCTCCAATGCAAGTATATCCATCCTTAAATACGGAGACCAAAACTGTTGTGTATGTATAATATAAGTATATACCCTGTACACTCAATGGGACCATGGGACCACTGAATGTATCATCACACTGTATACACTACGCCTGTACCACCAGAGGGTGCAACTGGTGGAGACTGCAGGTAACCAAGTATAAAAGGGAGCTCACCTTACTATACCCTCATTCAGGAGCTGCAATAAATGGACTAAGGTTGTGTATCTGTAAAGCATGCACTCCCATGTTCCACCACCAGGGAGCGCATCCCCTGAAGTCCCAAGGGATCCCAGCATCCCTTGGGAGCACTGTATATAAGCCGGCCCCTAAGGCTTGTTCCTCACTCTGGAGTGTCTTAATAAAGACTGAGGTCACTGTTACTTTAACCTCCCTGTATGCAGTCTCATCTGTGTTAGGAACACAACAACTGGTGACGAGTATATGAATCCAAAGCAAAGATGCAGCAAACTGTGGGCATCCTGGAGAAGTTCTTGGAGTGTGAGGACTGGGAAGCCTATGTCGAGCGGCTAGACCAGTACTTTGTAGCCAACGAGCTGGAGGGAGGAGGAAGCGCTGCAAAAAGGAGAGCGGTCCTCCTCACAGTCTGCGGGGCACCGACCTACAGCCTCATGAAGAATCTTCTGGCTCCGGTGAAACCCACAGATAAGTCATATGAGGAGCTGTGTACACTGGTTCGGGAGCATCGTAACCCGAGGGAGAGCATGCTGTTGGCGAGGTATAGGTTCTACACGTACCAGCGATCTGAAGGTCAGGAAGTAGCGAGCTATGTCGCCGAGCTAAGGCGACTTGCAGGACAATGTGAGTTTGATGGTTACCTGGAGCAAATGCTCAGAAACTTTTTTGTATTGCGCATTGGCCACGAGACCATCCTACGAAAACTTTTGACTGTAGAGACACCGACCCTCAGCAAGGCCATTGCGATAGCACAGGCGTTTATGTCCACCAGTGATAACACCAAACAAATCTCTCACCACACAAGTGCTAGCAATGTTCATAAATTAACTGCAATTGTGTTTGCGAGCAGAAATGTACAGGGCAGAAACCACAAGTCTGCAACTGCCAGCAGGCCTCAGGTGACCCCGATGACTCAGAGTCCGCAACAAAAATGAATGCAAGGCAATTCACACCTTGTTAGCGTTGTGGAGGCTTCCATTCAGCCTATTCATGCCGCTTCAAAGGGTATGTTTGCAAGAGCTGTGGAACAATGGGGCACCTTCAACGAGCTTGCAGCTCTGCAAAACCTGCTAACCACCACGTGGCAGAGGAAGATCGGTCCAAAGCAATTTCAAGTCTCAGAGAGAGGAGGCAGATGCTGAAGAACACAGGGTGCACACATTTTCGACGAAATGTCCACCTATAATGCTAAATGTAAAATTGAATGGCTTACCCGTCGCCATGGAACTGGACACTGGCGCTAGCCAATCCATCATGAGTAAAAAGATGTTTGAGAGACTGTGGTGCAACAAGGCACTCAGACCAGCCCTGAGCCCCATCCACACGAAACTGAGAACGTGCACCAAAGAGATTATCACTATCTTGGGCAGTGCCTTGGTCAAGGTCATCTAGGGCACGGTGCACGAACTGCCACTCTGGATTGTCCCGGGCGATGGCCCCACACTGCTTAGAAGGAGCTGGCTGGGTAAAATCCGCTGGAACTGGGATGACATCCGAGCACTATCACATGTCGATGAGGCCTCATGTACCCAGATTCTTAACAAATTTCCTTCCCTTTTTGAGCCAGGCATTAGAAACTTTTCTGGGGCGAAGGTGCGGATCCACTTGGTCCCAGAGGCACGGCCCATTCACCACAAGGCGCGAGCGGTACCTCACATGATGAGGAAGAGAGTGGAAATTGAGCTGGACAGGCTGCAACGCGAGGGCATCATCGCCCCAGTGGAATTCAGTGAGTGGGCTAGCCAGTACTCAAAAGTGATGGCATGGTCAGGATTTGCGGCGATTATAAAGTAACTATTAATCGTTTCTCGCTACGGGACCAATACGCATTACCTAAGGCAGACAACCTATTTGTGACGCTGGCAGGAGGCAAGGCGTTCACCAAGCTCGACCTGACATGATGCAGGAGCTGGAGGAGTCTTCGAAGGGCCTCACCTGCATCAACACGCACAAGGGACTGTTCATCTACAACAGATGCCTGTTTGGAATTCGGTCGGCTGCAGCGATCTTCCAGAGAAACATGGAGAGCCTACTCAAGTCGGTGCCACGCACAGTGGTTTTTCAGGACGACATATTGGTCATGGGTCGGGACATCGTCGAGCACCTACAAAACCTGGAGGAATCCTCCAGCGACTGGATCGCGTAGGGCTGTGGCTGAAGAGGTCGAAATGCATCTTCATGGCAACAGAAGTGGAGTTTTTGGGGAGAAAGATCGCGGCGGATGGTATTCGGCCCACAGACGCCAAGACCGAGGCTATCAGGAACCCGCCCCGGCCACAGAACGTCACGGAGCTGCAGTCGTTCCTGGGACTCCTCAACTATTTTGGTAACTTCCTACCGGGGTTAAGCACCCTCTTAGAGAGCCCCTACATGTGTTATTGGGTGAAGGTGAGAACTGGATATGGGGAAAAAAACAAGTAATTGCTTTTGAGAAAGCCAGAAACATTTTATGCTCCAACAAGCTGCTTGTATTGTATAACCCGTGTAAAAGACTTGTGCTAGCATGTGATGCGTCATCGTATGGAGTCGGGTGTGTATTACAACAAGCTAATGTTGCGGGGATGTTGCAACCTGTCGCCTATGGCTCTAGGAGCTTGTTTAAGGCCGAGAGGGCCGACAGCATGATTGAGAAAGACGCATTAGTGTGTGTGTTCAGGGTAAAGAAAATGCATCAGTACCTGTTTGGCCTTAAATTTGAGCTGGAAACCGATCACAAACCCTTCATATCCCTGTTCGCTGAAAACAAGGGGATAAATACTAATGCCTCAGCCCGCATACAAAGGTGGGCACTCGCGCTATCAGCGTACAACTATACCATCCGCCACAGACCAGGCACCGGGAACTATGCGGATGCTCTGTCGGCTACCATTGCCCACCACGGGGGTGGAAATGGCGCAGCCAGCAAACTTGTTGATGGTGGCGCAGCCCGCAGACTTGTTGATGGTCATGGAAGCGTTTGAAAATGATAAATCACCTGTCACGGCCCACCAGATTAGGACTTGGACCAGCCAAGATCCTCTGCTGTCCCTAGTAAAAAACTGTGTACTGCATGGGAGCTGGGCCAGCATCCCCGTTGAAATGCAAGAGCTAATCAAGTCGTTCCAGCGGCGAAAGGATGAGCTGTCCATTCAGGCAGACTGCCTGTTGTTGGGTAGCCGTGTAGTGCTACCAAAAAGGGCAGGGAGACGTTCATCTCGGATCTTCACAGCACACACCCGGATATAGTAATGATGAAAGCAATAGCCAGATCCCACGTGTGGTGGCCCGGTATCGACTCTGACTTAGAGTCCTGTGTACGGCAATGCAGCGTATGTGCTCAGTTGAGCAACGTGCCCAGAGAGGCACCACTAAGTTTGTGGTCCTGGCCCTCCAGACCATGGTCAAAGATCCATGTCAACTATGCGGGCCCGTTCCTCGGTAAAATGTTCCTGGTGGTGGTAGATGCTTTTTCAAAATGGATTGAATGTGAAATAATGTCGGGAAGCACCGCCACCACCACCATTGAAAGCCTGAGGGCCATGTTTGCCACCCACAGCCTGCCTGACATACTGGTCAGAGACAACGGGCCATGTTTCACCAGTGCCGAATTTAAAGAATTCATGACCCGCAATGGGATCAAACATGTCACCTCGGCCCTGTTTAAACCAGCCTCCAATGGGCAGGCAGAGCAGGCAGTACAAACAATCAAACCGAGCCTCAAACGAGTCACAGAAGGCTCACTCCAAACCCGCCTGTCCCGAGTACTGCTCAGCTACCGCACGAAACCCCACACGCTCACAGGGGTGCCCCAGGCTGAGCTACTCATGAAAAGGACATTTAAAAGCAGACTCTCGCTGGTTCACCCCAACCTGCATGATCAGGTAGAGAGCAGGCGGCAGCAACAAAATGTAAACGATGGTCGCGCCACTGTGTCACGGGAAATTGATCTGAATGACCCTGTGTATGTGCTAAACTATGGACATGGTCCCATGTGGATCGCGGGCACGGTGATAGCAAAAGAAGGGAGTAGGGTGTTTGTAATCAAACTAGACAATGGACAAATTTGCACAAAGGACCTGGACCAAACGAGGCCGCGGTTCACAGACTGCCCTGAACAACCCACAGCAGACACCACCTTTCTCGAGCCCACAACACACACCCAAAGGATCAACGACATCACCCCGGACCAAGAAATTGAACCCACCACGTCCAACAGCCCAGCAAGGCCAGGCTCACCCTGCAGGGCCAATAACACGCCAGCCCAGCGAGGGCACAGCCAACACACCAGAACAGACATTTGTACCGAGGCGGTCCACCAGGGAAAGAAAGGCTCCCGACCTTGTAAATAGTTTTCACTTTGACTTTGGAGGGGGAGTGATGTTGTGTATCTGTAAAGCATGCACTCCCATGTTCCCCCACCAGGGAGTGCATCCCTTGAAGTCCCAAGAGATCCCAGCATCCATTGGGAGCACTGTATATAAGCCGGCCCCGAAGGCCTGTTCCTCATTCTGGAGTGTCTTAAAAAAGACTGAGGTCACTGTTACTTTAACCTCCCTGTGTGCAGTCTCATCTGTGTTAGGAACACAATAAAGGTCACAACAGTTCACGTGCAATACCTTACCTCGTGGAGCCATTACTAGAGTGCTTACAGACACAATAAAATCTGTACATAGTACTCTAGGTGTGGCCTCACCAATACCCTGTACAGTTGTAGCAGGACTTGTTGTGTCCTTAGATGCTCCAGTAATGTCTCCACGAGGCAATGTGTTGTACTTGAACTGTAGTGACCTTAGTCCTTTATTAGTTAACTCTAGAGTGAGGATCACACCTGGTGAACTGCCTTTAATACTAGGCCAGATACACCTGTACAGGTAACCTACAAGTCTCCCACTGCTGTGCCCTCTGGTGGCACACCTCGTGATAGTACCAATAGTAGCCATGTAAGATAGATGACATCACTCCCCCCTGAGCCTTTAGTGCAAATTGCCTCTGCATTGACTGTGCTCTGGGCTTAGCTCTATGTGGGCTTTGTCTAGTTGACCCTTAGCAGGTCATTTCAATTTTGGGTGAGTGGTTGTTGGAGTAGCGTGCTGGTGGTTGCTGTTTGTGTGTGTCCCTGACCACTCCATTCTCTACCCCCGCCCCCCCCCCCCCCCAGCCCACATGATTATGGTGGGGGCTCCTAACATTCATGTACATTCAAGTTCAGGAAAGTGGGCTTTGCATTATTTTGTGGTTCCGTGGTGCGACAAGTACGTTAGATGCCTTGTCGATGCGGTGACCGGTGCGTGGGGACAAGCTAGTTCCGGAGCTGCTGGGTGGTGTCCCTGCAGTCTGGTGGCGGCTCAGTGCCCGGTGCTGGCTCACGTAGCCTGCTCTCGGGGCTGTTGCCGTGGTCCCTAGTGTCAGGCCGGTTCACAGATGCCTGTGACCCTCCCTGTCCTTTCTTTGCGCCCTGGGTCCCAGCTGCTCCCTGAGGAGCTGCCGTCTAGCAGTGCACCGGGAACTGCTGACTCGCTGGCCTGAGCGTCGTTTGGTTTGGGATCCTGGCTGGTGCTCGTTTCCTCTGGGGGAAACAGTGGCGGGTGACCCTGTATCTAGGGGTATGGCCTTGGTGGCGATGGGGTCTGGGGACTGCGCCTTGTTGCAGTCTGCTTCTTCAGGCTGGTGCCATCGGGTGCCTGAGGGGTGGAGCCGATCAGGGGCAGGGTATCGATACCGGTGCCGTTGCCCTGCTGAGGTCGTTTGCTCTGCAGCTCGTGTGTGTCGGCTGCGAGTGGCCACACTCCATGGTGCAAGACTCTGGTCCCCATGACGCAGGCTACAGCATTGGGTAGCTCGCTGGGCCTGTGTGCTCCTGATGGGTGTCTGCCTGCTGCATTGGCTCCGTGCAGTTGAAACGCTGCATGGCACAACTTTTCATTACTTATGCTGGACACAATGTGGGTCCGAATGCGATCGCGAGACTTTTTCTCGCTGGTTGTTTGTGCACAGTTCAGATCATCAATTACACATTTTACATAATCGCACGATCTTTCCTCGCTGGCTGGTATATACAATTCAGATTATCATTTGCACATTTTAGTTGATCAATTACACTTTTTTCCTCTGACTTACAATTGCTGTTACATTGCTTAAGTGTGTGGAACTGACCCTTTAATTGTGGTGGGTTGCCGGCCTCCTTTAAGAGGGCCTTGCTTTCTTTACCCCAATCTGCTTCTCTGTTCGGTGCCACGTGTTGCTCCATCAGCGCTGCACCTTGTGGTCTCTCTACGGCCATCTTTGTCTTCAGTGCCTCACCTGGTTTGGGCGCCATCGTTCCTCCATCCACGATGTCGACTGTGGTGATCCTCTTCTCCCCGGGTTCTGCCTTCAAAGCTGGGAAGTCGCCTTTGGATCCTATTTTCTTCCTCCGGAGTTCTGCCACTGGAGCCTGGAAGGTCGTTCGGGTCGTCTCAGCTGGATCACCTCCACGCAGTCGTGTCTCAAGTGCCGTGCTGGTCAGTTCACCGGTGCTGGGTCTATCCTCAGGTGAGGGCTTGCTTTGCCTCTGAGCGCAGGTGGCTTTGATTGCCGGAGGGGTGACTCTTCCCACTTCCACTGGATCTTCTCCATCCACCTTCTGCTGAGCAGCGTTGGTCCATCACCTGCAACAATCCACAGAGGTAACTTGTGCACCGCGCCATCATGGTGTACTTTTACATTTACGTTACCCATGACTGGGATGATTTCATCGGTGTAGGTGTGCAGCTTTGCCTGAACCGGGACCAACTCGGGTCCTACAGCCGGATTGTCCCATAGCCTCTCAAAGGCTCCTTGATTCATCAGTGACTAGCTCGCCCCCATGTCCACTTCCATGAAGACTGGAATGCCCTCTATCTCGACTTCCATCTTCAGCGGGGAACCCTCGGTGGTGCAGGTAAACATGGTATGTACCTCCCCGTGGGACTGGGCTGCCTCTCTGCCTATCGATTCATAATCCGCGCTGGATTCCTGGCCATCTGCGGACTCTTCATCGACACGGTGAGTCATGTTTCTCTTACACTTTCGCTGGAGCCTTTGTGCTGCAACCTTTGCATACGTAGTCTTTAAAGCGGCACTGGTGAGCTCTGTGATTCCCTCCGCAACGTCAGCATGGAGCTACTCGATTAGCCCCCCTAGGCGAACTCTGAGCTAATGGACTTGGGGCCCTGTACTCTCCTCCCTGTTTGCGCTCTACAGTCCAGCCTCTAAATGGCGTCACTCTGTGCACAGTACTTGCCGGGTTTGAGTCCTGAGGGTGAATCATCTGCCTAGAACCGCAGGTCGAGGTCATGAATGACTGGCTCACAGAGATGGCCTTCTGCAGTGTGACTGTGGTATCCGCCGACAGTAGCTTGTGAAGAAGGCCCTCATGGCCAATTCCAATGATGAAAATGTCCCGCAGCGCTTCGTTGATGTGGGTGCCGAACTCGCACAATACCGCCAGCTTCCTGAGGTCTGCAGCATATTTCGCGATTTCCTGGCCTTCGGGCCATCGGTCGGCGTAGAACCGGTGTCTGGCTGTGAGGATGCATATTTCCTCAAGCCCCTCCTTGGGCTTGAGTTGCTCATGGATAAGCGTTTCGAGCTCCTTGTACGACTTGGTCGTTGTCTTCGCTGGTGCCAGCAAATCCCCGACGAGGCCATAGACGGTGGGTCCACAACGGATTAGCAAGATAGCTCTGCGCTTATCAGCCAGTGCAGTCGAGTCGTCTCCTGCCAGGTCGTTTGCTGTGAAGAAATGTTCTAGCCTCTCCAAAAAGGCATCCCAATCATCACCATTGGTGAATTGCTGCAAAGTACCATTTCCGCGTGAAAGTTCGTAATCTCGTCGCCAATTGTTATGTCCTTAAGATGCTCTAGTAATGACTCCACGAGGCAATGTGTTGTACTTGAACTGTAGTGACCTTAGTCCTTTATTAGTTAACTCTAGAGTGAGGATCACACCTGGTGGCCTGCCTTTTATACTAGGCCATGCACACCTGTACAGGTAACCTACAAGTCTCCCACTGCTGTGCCCTCTGGTGGCACACCTTGCGATAGTACCAACAGTAGCCATGTAGGATACATGACAGGACTTCTTTGCTTTTATATTCAATCCCCCTTGCAATAAAGGCTAACATTCCATTTGCCTTCCCGATTACTTGCTGTACCTGAATACTAACTTTTTGTGTTTCATGCACAAGGACCCCCAGGTCCCTCTGTACTGCAGCACTTTGCAATTTTTCTGCATTTAGATTCTTGTTATTCTTTGTCATGGTTCGATTGCTTGGTCATTTCAGAGCATAGTTAAGAGTCAACCACGTTGCTGTGGGTCTGGAGTCACATGTAGGCCAGACCGGGTAAGAACGGCAGATTTCCTCCCCTGAAGGACATCAGTGAATCAGTTGTTACGACAATCTAATTGTTTTTAAATTGAAGACACATTCTGAAACTGACTCGGTGGGATTTGAACTCTCAGTTCTCTGGGTGACCAGTCCAGCAACATAATGTAATGACTCAAGAGTCTGGTTACTGTAAATTCACTCAGGTGCAACCTGATCCATCTTTATTCCAGCCCGAGAGTGCCAGCGTGACAAAGACAGCTTATATACAGGTGACCAAGCACACATGCCGCATGCATACAGCCCGATGACCTCCGACCGCGGCGCCCTCTGGTGTCTGGTGACCCCCAAGCATTAATACATAACACATCACCAACGACCTGACCCACTTAAGTTCCACACTTGCCAGCCAATTAACCAACTGAGCCATCGGAGAAGCTGTTTTGGCTTTAGCGTTCACGCACTCACATTATCCGCCCGTAATATGCCCTCTGCACCAGAGAGGGTGCAGAGGAGTGTTACGAGGATGTTGCCAGGACTGGAAAACTTTAGCTATGAGGAAAGATTGGATAGGCTGGGGTTGTTTTCCTTGGAACAGAGGAGGCTGAGAGGAGATTTAATTGTGATGTATAAAATTATGAGGGGCCTAGATAGAGTGAATAGGGATAACCTATTTCCCTTAGCAGAGGGGTCAACAACCAAGGGGCATAGATTTAAAGTAGTTGGTGGAAGCATTAGAGGGGGAGATGAGGAAACGTTTCTTCACCCAGAGGGTGGTGAGGGTCTGGAACTCACTGCCTGAAAGGGTGGTCACGGCAGAAATCCCTCATTTAAAAAGGTAGTTGGAAGCTTAAAGAACCGTGACCTACAGGGCTACGGACCTAGTGCTGGAAGGTGGGATTAGACTGGGTAACTCTTTTTCGACCGGCATGGACACTTCGGAACGGCGTTCGCCTATCTCTTAGGACCGACTGACCCATGTTCAACTGCTGTTCACATGGAACCCTTCTCCACTTCGGCCTTCAAAGTTCTCGTTTGAATATTTGCTACTACCACCACGATGGGCCGAATGGCCTCCTTCTGTGTCATCATTTTCTATGATTCTTCGATAAAGGTTCTGCGACGTCACATCTGTCGGTTGGTTGGCAGTGGGCCAGACCCGATAAAACAAGAAAAAAGTACGACGTGCATTTATGCCGTGCCTCTCACGACATCGCAAAGCGCGCTGCAGCCAACAAAGTACTTTTGAAGTGTAGTCACTGCTGTAATGTGGGAAACAAATGCAGGAAGTGCAATGCAAGGACTAAAGAGCCTGGAGTTCTGCCTGCACTTTCGGAGAAGCTTCCCAGAACATGCTTAGCCTCAGAGCAATGAAACGGTCAGGGTAAGAGCAGGACAGCGGGGCGGGTGAAGACGCTGTAAACTTTTATTGAACGTAAAGTGATAGAAACAGAATCTGAACACTTCTCCTCTGGGGAACATGACTGGTTAGCAACCAACCAACGAGTTAAATAGATTTATTTTGGGTTTTCTATAAAAGCTGATACAAAACAGAAACAGACAAGTCTGTCATTAGGGAGCACTGTGCCATTAACTTTGTTTCTGTGTGAGTCTGGGGCCAGTTTGATGGTTCCCAAGCTCAGCTGAATCCTGACAATTAGTTTTTTTTTGTTGCAAGGAACTGTTATTCTTGGATCGGGGGGAGAAGCTGGGTCTCAGTATGCCTCTGAAGGTTCCAGCAAAGCCACCAGTTTGCAGCATTTGTATTCCAGCCAGATCCCCGCTCCGTCGGCCAACTGAGATCCACACAAAGGCTTCACTTTTAGCAACACTTTGGGATCTTTCAGGAAAGTTGCAAAAAAACGGAGAAAGCTTCGAACTCCCGAAGGCCACAAGGGAAAGGGCTGGCAGCATTCCGGACCATAAACACGGAAGCCAGCGGCAGAAATGCCATCGTCTGCTCGATACCATAAAATCTGGTGTATAAGCCGCTGCTTTGGCCCCTGCATTTTGAGCCTGTGCACAAGGAAGGTGGGGGGTGGGAGGGACAGAGCCAGTGGGCGCTATAAAAATACAAGTCTTTCTTTCTTACCCAGTGTCCACACATGAGCAGTAGTTGGACAGCAAGCAGGAGCAGGAACCCTGGCTGATTTTCCCCTCCATGGCCCCGGGGTCACTTACTGCTGCCTCAGCTGAGATAAGTTTTTATTGCACACCTCTGACAATCGAGTACAGGTACCTCGAGGACTCATTTAACCTTCATTACCAGGTTTGTGCTCATGGAGCAAGTGCCAGAAATGGGTGATTTTTTTTTTGTAACACCAACAAAAATGGGCGGATTTGGGGAGGGATGGGAAGTTAAAATGTGTAAAATTTCAAACCCACCTCGAATCCAACTCGCCACTTCTGGTTTTAACGGAGGCGGGACGGGGGTGAACCAAACCGGTCTCAGAAGCCATTCATTGAAACCTCCATTTTAACAAGGTTTGTGGGTTTTTTCTGCTGTCGTCCGAGTTTCCCGGGCCTCGGGAAACCCGGCAGGTATAAAGAGGCGAAAGGGGCTGGATCCATGAAGTAAGTGCCTTTATAGCACTGTTTGTGGGCCTGGAGGAGCAGGAGTGTTTTTTGTAAATTCCCCCTCCCCAAATCGATCAGACCAACCCCCGCACCCCGCCTCCATCACTAAACTTACCTGCTCCCGGGCTGCGACCTTTTCCGGAACCTTCCTCGCCTGACACCTAGCCAAACCTGGCTTTCGGACGGGGAAGCTGGAAAAAAAATCCATCGCACACGTCCTGGAGTTAAAACTTACGCACTTCCGGGTTTCCCCACCCATAACTTCACCCCACCCCGCTCCAGAACCCCAGTAACTATTGGGGCCAACATTTTGTATCCATTGACAAGTCAGCTCCCTCGGCTACCCTTGTCCTGCTTTTGACGGAGAATTAACCCTCAATTTTCTGAAAGCTTGCTCACATCTCCAAAATCGAGGTTTATGCCATGAACAAGGCAACTAGGAACGGGGTCAGAGTTCACTCCAACCTATTTCAATTTGGGTTTTATCACGTAGAGGAAAGGAAAGAAAGACTTGCATTTCTGTAGCGCCTTTCACAACCTCAGGATGTCCCAAGGCACTTTACAGCCAATACCTTTTGAAGTGTAGTCACTTGTAATGTAGGAAACGCGGCCGCCAATTTGCATACTGCAAGCTCCCATCAACAGCAATATGATAATGACCAGATAATCTGTTTTTTAGTGCTGTTGGCTAGGACACCGGAGAGAACTCACCTGCTCTTCTCTGAAGTAGTGTCATGGGATCTTTTAGGTCCACCTGAGAGGGCAGACGGGGCCTCGGTTTGACGTCTCATCCGAAAGACGGCACCTTCGACAGTGCAGCGCTCCCTCAGCACTGCACTGCGAGTGTCAGCCTGGATTTTGTGCTCAAGTCCCTGGAGTGGGACTTGAACCCACAACCTTCTGACTCAGAGGCAAGTGTGCTACCCATTCATCATCATTGGCAGTCACTCGAAATTGGGGAAGACTTGCTTTCACTCTAAAAGTGAGTTCTCAGGTGGCTGTACAGTCCAATACGGAATTACAGTCTCTGTCACAAGAAGGAATGAGTGGGTGGGGAGTCTGGTTTGCCTAACGCTCCTTCCGCTGCCTGCACTTGTTTTCTTCATGCTCTCGGCGACGAGACTCGAGGTGCTCAGCGCCCTCCCGGATGCTCTTTCTTCATTTTGGGCGATCTTGGGCCAGGGATTCCCAGGTGCCGGTGGGGATGTTGCACTTTATCAAAGAGGTTTTGAGGATGTCCTTGAAACGTTTCCTCTGCCCATCTGGGGCTCGCTTGCCGTGTAGGAGTTCCGAGTAGACCGCTTGCTCGGGAGTCTCGTGTTGGGCATGCAGACGATGTGGCCCGCCCAACGGAGCTGGTCGAGTGTGGTCAGTGCTTCGATGCTGGCCTGAGCGAGAACACTGACGTTGGTGCGTCAATCCTCCCAGTGGATTTGCAGGATCTTGCGGAAGCAGCATTGGTGGTACTTCTCCAGTGTTTTGAGATGTCAGCTGTATATGGTCCATATCTCTGAGCCAAATAGGAGGGCGGGTATCACTACTGCTCTGTCGACCATAAGCTTGGTGCCAGATTTGAGGTCCTCGTCTTCAAACACTCTCTTCCTCAGGCGACCGAAGGCTGCACTGGAGGCGGTGTTAGACCTCGTCATCGATGTCTGCCCTTGTTGATAGTAGGCTCCCGAGGTATAGAAAATGATACACATTGTCCAAGGCTGCGCTGTGGATTTTGATGAACCGGGGGCAATGCTGTGTGGCGGGGTCAGGTTGGTGGAGGACCTTTCTCTTATGGATGTCTAGCGTAAGGCCCATGCTCTCGTATGCCTCGGTGAAGGTGTTGACGAAGGCTTGGAGTTCGGCCTCTGAGTGTCCGCAGACGTAAACATCGTCCGTGTACTGTAGTTCGATGACAGAGGATGGGACGGTCTCGGATCTAGCCTGGAGGCGACGAAGGTTGAACAGGTTCCCATTGGTTCTTTAGTTTAGTTCCACTCCAGCGCAGAGCTTGTTGAGCGAGCTGGAGCATTGCAGCAAGAAAAATCGAGAAAAAGCATTGGTGCGATGGTGCAGCCCTGCTTGACCCCAGTCCGGACGTGGATTGGGTCTGTAGTGTATCCTTTGGTCAGGATCACGGCCTGCATGTCATCGTGGAGCAGGCGGAGGATGGTGACAAACTTTTGGGGGCAGCCAAAACGGAGGAGGATGCTCCATAATCCTTTGCGGTTGACAGTATCAAAGGCCGTGAGATCGAAGAAGGCCATGTACCGTTCCCTGCATTTCTCTTGTAATTGTCACGCAGTGAAGATCATGTCCGTTGTACCCCTTAGTGGATGGAATCTGCATTGCGACTCTGGGAGGAGCTCTTCAGCCACGGGGAGAAGACGATCGAGGAGGATTCTTGCGATGAGTTTCCCAGTGGCCGACGGCAGGGAGATTCCTCCGTAGATACCGTACTTGTCCCCTTTTTTGAAGATGACTACTAACTGAGCTACCCACTGAGCCACTGCTGACGGAGGACGCCTCAGGTGCATGTCCAGTGCAACTACCAACACACTAACGCCCAGCCCCCATCCCCGTCATTTACACAGATTTACAGTAATTGGCTGCAGGATGGATGGGTGGGGATGTCCGATCGCATAACATACCAGCGTAAACCTGATGGAAACGGGTCCCGCCCCACAGTCTCAGCTTAAACTGAGAACAACAGATGACGATTTGCACACAGGAACAGCAGACATTGAACTGAAATAGGAAACGCAACTTGTGTGTTATGATTTCAACACCAGATTTTATGGTCTTGCTATAGGGATGGGTGAAAAGCAGTAATTTTTCTAATTATATGCCAGAGTTACAGTTATGACTGGATCAGGCACACGAGCAGAGACAAAGCATCATAATTTTCGGATTAGATCCATCAAATAATAATTTTCGTGTCCTTGAAGAAAAAGTAAAAATTCCTGATTTGTCACGCAACCCTGAAAAACCTCAGCATGCACGATTTCAAACAGGGCATTTATCTATCGTGCGACACAAAGGAAACGCTGTCTGCAAGTACATGACCCGATCACAAAGAAACATTGTGGAGTCTTTGTATCATTCACTGAAACCCTCTAGTTTCAGCTGCTCCGCCCTTGAACCCCAACCAGAAGGTCCCATTCAACTCTCTGAACTCCATTCAGTGACTCGGTGACCTCTGCTAAATGCTCTACTAGATGGAGCCACAGAGACCAAGTTGTACCCCAGTGTGGATATTGCATCTTCCATCCGGCCGGATTGTGGCCTCGAGCATCTCATTGAGGCAAAAAAAACCCCAGCAGAAAATACTGGGACATCTCAGCAGGTCAGGCAGCATCTGTGGAGAGAGAAACCGAGTTAACGTTTCAGGTCCATGACCTTTCATCAGAACTGGAAGATATTAGAGATGCAACAGGTTTTAAGCAAGTCATCATAAGAATATAAGAAATAGGAGCAGGAATAGGCCATACGGCCCCTCGAGCCTGCTCCGTCATTCAATAAGATCATGGCTGGTCTGATCATGGACTCAGCTCCACTTCCCCGCCCGCTCCCCATAACCCCTTATCCCCTTATTGTTTAAGAAACTGTCTATTTCTGTCTCAAATTTATTCAATGTCCCAGCTTCCACAGCTCTCTGAGGCAGCGAATTCCACAGATTTACAACCCTCTGAGAGAAGAAATTTCTCCTCATCTCAGTTTTAAATGGGCGACCCCTTATTCTAAGATCATGCCCTCTAATTCTAGTCTCTCCCATTAGTGGAAACATCCTCTCTGCATCCACCTTGTCATAAGCCCCCTCATAATCTTACACATTTCGATAAGATCACCTCTCATTCTTCTGAATTCCAATGAGTAGAGGCCCAACCTACTCAACCTTTCCTCATAAGTCAACCTCATCTCCGGAATCAACCTAGTGAACCTTCTCTGAACTGCCTCCAAGGCAAGTATATCCTTTCGTAAATATGGAAACCAAAACTGCACGCAGTATTCCAGGTGTGGTCTCATCAATACCCTGTATAACTGCAGCAAGACTTCCCTGCTTTTATACTCCATCCCCTTTGCAGTAAAGGCCAAGATTCCATTGGCCTTCCTGATCACTTGCTGTATCTGTATACTATCCTTCTGTGTTTCATGCACAAGTACCCCCAGGTCCCGCTGTACTGCAGCACTTTGCAATCTTTCTCCATTTAAATAATAACTTGCTCTTTGATTTTTTTTCTGCCAAAGTGCATGACCTCGCACTTTCCAACATTATACTCCATCTGCCAAATTTTTGCCCACTCACTCAGTATGTCCTTTTGCAAATTTTTTGTGTCCTCCTCACACATTGCTTTTATCGTCATCATAGGCCATCCCTCGAACGAGGATGATTTGCTTCCACGAGTTCACAGATGTTTCAATGAAGGACACAATGTTCCAGTCCTGAACTCCGATTGGAGGAGTGGAAGATGCCTGTGCGTGGATTTTTTAAAAATGTGTTGTACATCAGCCACCACACGGGCTTGACAGAGCTCAGCCTTTATCCAGTGTCAAGGGTTTACCGGGACGACTGGAGACTGTTGTATATGCAGACTATGGATGGACTCGGTGTAGTCACTGTGTGGTTGCATAAGATGGAGACTTGTTTACCTGATGTACTATCAATAAGGTTTACACTGTGTATATACATTCTGGCACCACTAGAGGGTGCAACTGGTGGAGACCGGGGGTTTCCTGCCCTGGTGGCAGGGCCCAGTATAAAAAGGCTGCACACTATGCTTGTGCCTCACTCTGGAGTTTGGAATAAAGGACCAAGGTCACTACAGTTTGAGTACAACACATTGCCTCGTGGAGTCATTCATAAATAAATTACAGATGTAAGAGAGATCTGCTCTGCTGCACGGACCTAGTGCGCGCACATATCGCAGTGTCAGCAGGCCCGTGCTGCCCCTGGGCCCTCGGCTCTTCTGGGCCCCGTACCCTCATTCGTTTATGAATCACACTAACCAAAGTACTGAGGCCCCAAATGCAAGTACAGAGGCAGGGAACGGGGGAGGGGAGGAAAGGTCTGTGATGGGGTGGAAGGCAGGAGAGATTAAATGATAAAAGGGATGACGGTGCAAGGCAAAAGGAGGTGGTAATGGGACAGGTAAAGAGACAAAAGATGGGTCTAGAGGAGCTGTAAATGGTACTGGGAGAATCATTACTGGCACCTGCTGTCCAAAACAATGGCAGCTGTGGCTACTATCAGAAATTCACAGAATCAGAGAATGGTTACAGCACGGCCCATTGAGCCCATGCCGGCTCTCTGCAGCAGCACCTCAGCTAGTCCCACTCCCCCGCCCTTTCCCCGTAGCCCTGCAAATGTTTTTCTTTCAGGTACTTATCTAATTCCCTTTTGAAAGCCGTGATTGAGTCTGCCTCCACCACCCTTTCCGGCAGTGCATTCCAGATCCTAACCACTCGCTGCGTAAAAAAGTTTTTCCTCATGTCGCCTTTGGTTCTTTTGCCAATCGCCTTAACTCTGTGTCCTCTGGTTCTCGACCCTTCTGCCAATGGGAACAGTTTCTCTCGATCTACTCTGTCCAGACCCCTCATGATTTTGAACACCTCTATCAAATCTCCTCTCAATCTTCTCTGCTCTAAGGAGAACAACCCCAGCTTCTCCAGTCTGTCCACATAGCTGAAATCCCTCATCCCTGGAACCATTCTTGTAAATCTTTTCTGCATTACTCTCTAAGGCCTTCACATCCTTTCTAAAGTATGGTGCCCACAATACTCCAGTTGAGGCCGAACCAGTGTTTTATACAGGCACATCATAACTTCTACACTTTTGTACTCTATGCCTCTATTCATGAAGCCCAGGATCTCGTAAGCTTTTTTAACCGCTTTCTGAACTTGCCCTGCCACCTTCAACGATTTGTGCATATATATCTTAGGTCTCTCTGTTCATGGCTTGAGGAATAGTGCAAGAGGGAGGGATTCAAATTCCTAGGACATTGGAATCGGTTCTGGGGGAGGTGGGACCGGTACAAATCGGACGGTCTGCACCTGGGCAGGACCAGAACCAATGTCCTAGGGGGAGTGTTTGCTAGTGCTGTTGGGGAGGGTTTAAACTAATATGGCAGGGGGATGGGAATCTCTCCAGGGAGACAGAGGGAAGTAAAATGGGGGCAGAAGCAAAAGGTAGAAAGGAGAGAAGGAAAAGTGGAGGGCAGAGAAATCAAAGGCAAAAATCAAAAAGGGCCACATTACAGCATAACAGGACAAAGAGTGTTAAAAAAAACAAGCCTGAAGGCTCTGTGTCTCAATGAGAGGAGCATTCGTAATAAGGTGGATGAATTAACTGTGCAGATAGCTGTTAACGGATATGATGTAATTGGGATTATGGAGACATGGCTCCAGGGTGACCAAGGCTGGGAACTCAATATCCAGGGTATTCAATATTCAGGAAGGATAGACAGAAAGGAAAAGGAGGTGGGGTAGCGTTGCTGGTTAAAGAGGAAATTAACGCAATAGTAAGGAAGGACATTAGCTTGGATGATATGGAATCTGTATGGGTAGAGCTGTGGAACACCATAGGTAAAAAAAGGGATGAGTTCCTACGAAATGAATTTAAGGAGCTAGGAGCTAAATTAAAAAGTAGGACCTCAAAAGTAGTAATCTCGGGATTGCTACCAGTGCCACGTGCTAGTCAGAGTAGGAATCGCAGGATAGCTCAGATGAATACGTGGCTTGAGCAATGGTGCAGCAGGGAGGGATTCAAATTCCTGGGGCATTGGAACCGGTTCTGGGGGAGGTGGGACCAGTACAATCCGGACGGTCTGCACCTGGGCAGAATCGGAACCAATGTCCTCGGGGGAGTGTTTGCTAGTGCTGTTGGGGAGGAGTTAAACTAATATGGCAGGGGGATGGGAACCAATGCAGGGAGATAGAGGGAAACAAAAAGGAGGCAAAAACAAAAGACAGAAAGGAGATGAGGAAAAGTGGAGGGCAGAGAAACCCAAGGCAAAGAACAAAAAGGGCCATTGTACAGCAAAATTCTAAAAGGACAGAGGGTGTTAAAAAAACAAGCCTAAAGGCTTTGTGTCTTAATGCAAGGAGTATCCGCACTAAGGTGGATGAATTAACTGTGCAAATAGATGTTAACAAATATGATGTGATTGGGATTACGGAGACGTGGCTCCAGGATGAGCAGGGCTGGGAACTCAACATCCAGGGGTATTCAACATTCAGGAAGGATAGAATAAAAGGAAAAGGAGGTGGGGTAGCATTGCTGGTTAAGGAGGAGATTAAGGCAATAGTTAGGAAGGACATTAGCTTGGATGATGTGGAATCTATATGGGTAGAGCTGCAGAACACCAAAGGGCAAAAAACGTTAGTGGGAGTTGTGTACAGACCTCCAAACAGTAGTAGTGATGTTGGGGAGGGCATCAAACAGGAAATTAGGGGTGCGTGCAATAAAGGTGCAGCAGTTATAATGGGTGACTTTAATATGCACATAGATTGGGCTAACCAAACTGGAAGCAATACGGTGGAGGAGGATTTTCTGGAGTGCATAAGGGATGGTTTTTTAGACCAATATGTCGAGGAACCAACTAGGGGGGAGGCCATCTTAGACTGGGTGTTATGTAATGAGAAAGGATTAATTAGCAATCTCGTTGTGCGAGGCCCCTTGGGGAAGAGTGACCATAATATGGTGGAATTCTGCATTAGGATGGAGAATGAAACAGTTAATTCAGAGACCATGGTCCAGAACTTAAAGAAGGCTAACTTTGAAGGTATGAGGCGTGAATTGGCTGAGATGGATTGGCGAATGATACTTAAGGGGTTGACTGTGGATGGGCAATGGCAGACATTTAGAGACCGCATGGATGAACTACAACAATTGTACATTCCTGTCTGGCATAGAAATAAAAAAGGGAAGGTGGCTCAACCGTGGCTATCAAGGGAAATCAGGGATAGTATTAAAGCCAAGGAAGTGGCATACAAATTGGCCAGAAATAGCAGCGAACCTGGGGACTGGGAGAAATTTAGAACTCAGCAGAGGAGGACAAAGGGTTTGATTAGGGCAGGGAAAATGGAGTATGAGAAGAAGCTTGCAGGGAACATTAAGACGGATTGCAAAAGTTTCTATAGATATGTAAAGAGAAAAAGGTTAGTAAAGACAAACGTAGGTCCCCTGCAGTCAGAATCAGGGGATGTCATAACGGGGAACAAAGAAATGGCGGACCAATTGAACAAGTACTTTGGTTGGGTATTCACGAAGGAGGACACGAACAACCTTCCGGTTATAAAAGGGGTCGGGGGGTCTAGTAAGGAGGAGGAACTGAGGGAAATCCTTATTAGCCGGGAAATTGTGTTGGGGAAATTGATGGGATTGAAGGCCGATAAATCCCCAGGGCCTGATGGACTGCATCCCAGAGTACTTAAGGAGGTGGCCTTGGAAATAGTGGATGCGTTGACAGTCATTTTCCAACATTCCATTGACTCTGGATCAGTTCCTATGGAGTGGAGGGTAGCCAATGTAACCCCACTTTTTAAAAAAGGAGGGAGAGAGAAAACAGGGAATTATAGACCGGTCAGCCTGACATCGGTAGTGGGTAAAATGATGGAATCAATTATTAAGGATGTCATAGCAGTGCATTTGGAAAGAGGTGACATGATAGGTCCAAGTCAGCATGGATTTGTGAAAGGGAAATCATGCTTGACAAATCTTCTGGAATTTTTTGAGGATGTTTCCAGTAGAGTGGATAAGGGAGAACCAGTTGATGTGGTATATTTGGACTTTCAGAAGGCGTTCGACAAGGTCCCACACAAGAGATTGATGTGCAAAGTTAGAGCACATGGGATTGGGGGTAGTGTACTGACATGGATTGAGAACTGGTTGTCAGACAGGAAGCAAAGAGTAGGAGTAAATGGGTACTTTTCAGAATGGCAGGCAGTGACTAGTGGGGTACCGCAAGGTTCTGTGCTGGGGCCCCAGCTGTTTACACTGTACATTAATGATTTAGATGAGGGGATTAAATGTAGTATCTCCAAATTTGCGGATGACACTAAGTTGGGTGGCAGTGTGAGCTGCGAGGAGGATGCTGTGAGGCTGCAGAGCGACTTGGATAGGTTAGGTGAGTGGGCAAATGCATGGCAGATGAAGTATAATGTGGATAAATGTGAGGTTATCCACTTTGGTGGTAAAAACAGAGAGACAGACTATTATCTGAATGGTGACAGATTAGGAAAAGGGGAGGTGCAAAGAGACCTGGGTGTCATGGTACATCAGTCATTGAAGGTTGGCATGCAGGTGCAGCAGGCGGTTAAGAAAGCAAATGGCATGTTGGCCTTCATAGCAAGGGGATTTGAGTACAGGGGCAGGGAGGTGTTGCTACAGTTGTACAGGGCATTGGTGAGGCCACACCTGGAGTATTGTGTACAGTTTTGGTCTCCTAACCTGAGGAAGGACATTCTTGCTATTGAGGGAGTGCAGCGAAGGTTCACCAGACTGATTCCCGGGATGGCGGGACTGACCTATCAAGAAAGACTGGATCAACTGGGCTTGTATTCACTGGAGTTCAGAAGAATGAGAGGGGACCTCATAGAAACATATAAAATTCTGACGGGGTTAGACAGGTTAGATGCAGGAAGAATGTTCCCAATGTTGGGGAAGTCCAGAACCAGGGGTCACAGTCTAAGGATAAGGGGTAAGCCATTTAGGACCGAGATGCGGAGGAACTTCTTCACCCAGAGAGTGGTGAACCTGTGGAATTCTCTACCACAGAAAGTTGTTGAGGCCAATTCACTAAATATATTCAAAAAGGAGTTAGATGAGGTCCTTACTGCTAGGGGGATCAAGGGGTATGGCAAGAAAGCAGGAATGGGGTACTGAAGTTTCATGTTCAGCCATGAACTCATTGAATGGCGGTGCAGGCTAGAAGGGCCGAATGGCCTACTCCTGCACCTATTTTCTATGTTTCTATGTTTCTAAAACTCTAGTGGGAGTTGTGTACAGACCACCAAACAGTAGTAGTGAGGTTGGGGATGGCATCAAACAGGAAATTAGGGATGCGTGCAATAAAGGTACAGCAGTTATCATGGGTGACTTTAATCTGCATATAGACTGGGCTAACCAAACTGGTAGCAATGCGGTGGAGGAGGATTTCCTGGAGTGTATAAGGGATGGTTTTCTAGACCAATACGTCGAGGAACCAACTAGAGAGCTGGCCATCCTAGTGTAATGAGAGAGGATTAATTAGCAATCTTGTTATGCAAGGCCCCTTGGGGAAGAGTGACCATAATATCGTAGAATTCTTCATTAAGAAGGAGAGTGACACAGTTAATTCAGAGGCTCGAGTCCTGAACTTAAAGAAAGGTAACTTCGACAGTATGAGACATGAATTGGCTAGGATAGACTGGCGAATGATACTTAAAGGGTTGACGATGGATAGGCAATGGCAAACATTTAAAGAACACATCGATGAACTTCAACAATTGTACATCCCTGTCTGGAGTAAAAATAAAACAGAGAAGGTGGTTCAACCGTGGCTAACAAGGGAAATTAGGGATAGTGTTAAATCCAAGGAAGAGGCATATAAATTGGCCAGAAAAAGCAGCAAACCTGAAGACTGGGAGAAATTTAGAATTCAGCAGAGGAGAACAAAGGGTTTAATTAGGAGGGGGAAAACAGAGTGTGAGAGTAAGTTTGCAGGGAACATAAAAACTGACTGCAAAAGCTTCTATAGATATGTGAAGAGAAAAAGATTAGAGAAGACAAACGTAGGTCCCTTGCAGTCAGAGTCAGGTGAATTTATAATGGGGAACAAAGAAACGGCAGACCAATTGAACAAATACTTTGGTTCTGTCTTCACTAAGGAAGACACACATAACCTTCTGGAAATATTAGGGGACCGAGCATCTAGTGAGAAGGAGGAACTGAAGGAAATCCTTATTAGTCAGGAAATTGTGTTAGGGAAATTGATGGGATTGAAGGCCAATAAATCCCCAGGGCCTGATAGTCTGCATCCCAGAGTACTTAAGGAAGTGGCCCTAGAAATAGTGGATGCATTGGTGATCATTTTCCAACATTCTATAGACTCTGGATCAGTTCCTACGGATTGGAGGGTAGCTAATGTAACCCCACTTTTTAAAAAAGGAGGGAGAGAGAAAACAGGGAATTATAGACCGGTTAGCCTGACATCGGTAGTGGGGAAAATGTTGGAATCAATTATTAAAGATGTAATAGCAGCGCATTTGAAAGGGGGTAACGTGGATGGAGAACTGGTTGGCAGACAGACAGCAAAGAGTAGGAATAAACAGGTCCTTTTCAGAATGGCAGGCAGTGACTAGTGGGGTACCGCAAGGTTCAGTGCTGGGACTCCAGCTATTTCCAATTTACATTAATGATTTAGACGAAGGAATTGAATGTAATATCTCCAAGTTTGCAGATGACACTAAGCTGGGTGGCAGTGTGAGCTGTGAGGAGGATGCTAAGAGGCTGCAGGGTGACTTGGACAGGTTAGGTGAGTGGGCAAGTGCATGGCAGATGCAGTATAATGTAGATAAATGTGAGATTATCCATTTTGGTGGCAAAAACAGGAAGGCAGAATATTATCTGAATGGTGACAGATTAGGAAAAGGGGAGGTGCAACGAGACCTGGGTGTCATGGTACATGTCATTGAAAGTTGGCATGTAGGTACAGCAGGCGGTGAAGGCGGCAAATGGCATGTTGGCCTTCATAGCGAGAGGATTTGAGTATAGGAGCAGGGAGGTCTTACTGCAGTTGTACAGGGCCTTGGTGAGGCCACACCTTGAATATTGCGTACAGCTTTGGTCTCCTAATCCGAGGAAGGACATTCTTGCTATTGAGGGAGTTCACCAGACTTATTCCTGGGATGGCAGGACTGACATATGAGGAAAGACTGGATTGACTAGGCTTATATTCACTGGAATTTAGAAGAATGAGAGGGGATCTCATAGAAACATATAAAATTCTGACAGGGTTAGACAGGTTAGATGCAGGAAGAATGTTCCCGATGTTGCGGAAGTCCAGAACCAGGGGTCACAGTCTAAGGGTAAGGGGTAAGCCATTTAGGACCGAGATGAGGAGAAACTTCTTCACTCAGAATTGTGAACCTGTGGAATTCTCTACCACAGAAAGTTGTTGAGGCCAGTTCGTTAGATATATTTAAAAGGGAGTTAGATGTGACCCTTACCGCTAAACGGATTAAGGAGTATGTAGAGAAAGCAGGAATGGGGTACTAAAATTGCAAAAATGATCAGCCATGATAATATTGAATAGTGGTGCAGGCTCGAAGGGCTGAATGGCCTATTCCTGCACTTATTTTCTATGTTTCTATGTACCCCCTTTAGTTTATATTTCCTTTCCTCATTCTTTCAAAATGTATCACTTCTTTTCTGCGTTAAAGGCAGGGGTTCCAGGCTGAATGCTATCCTTGGACAGGTGATACCCGCCCTCCTGTATGGCTCAGAGACATGAACCATGTACAGTAGACACCTCAAATCGCTGGAGGAATACCACCAACGATGTCTCTGCAAGATCCTGCAAATCCCCTGGGAGGAAAGACTCACCAACATTAGCGTCCTCTACCAGGCCAACATCCCCAGCATCGAAGCACTGACCACACTCGACCAGTTCCACTGGACGGGCCACATTATTCGCATGCCTGGCACAAGACTCCCAAAGCAAGCGCTCTACTCGGAACTTCTACACGGCAAGTGAGCCTCAGGTGGGCAGAGGAAACATTACAAGGACACCCTCAAAGCCTCCTTGATAAAATGCAACATCCCCACCGACACCTGGGAGTCCCTGGCCAAAGACCGCCCTAAGTGGAGGAAGTGCATCCGGTAGGGCGCTGAGCACCTCGAGTCTCGTCGCTGAGAGCATGCAGAAAACAAGCACAGGCAGCGGAAGGAGCTTGCGGCAAACCAGCCCCACCCACCCTTTCCTTCAACCACTGTCTGTCCCACCTGTGACAGAGACTGTAATTCCTGTATTGGACTGTTCAGTCACCTGAGAACTCACTTTTAGAGCGGAAGCAAGTCTTCCTCGATTTCGAGGGACTGCCTATGATGATGATGATGGATAATGGGTGACAGGGATGGGCTCACTTCTAATCTTCAACGTCTAGATTTACACACAAAGGATGGGCCTGGCTAGCGACCAGGTTTAATTTGTTTTGGGTCGAGTTTTTGCGCCGTGTCTGTCAATGAACTCCACGGTCTAAATGTACCGCGACGTCCTTCGCCGTCCCCCTAGTTTTCTCTGCTCCTGAAAAGCCGTGACTTAACCGTAGGCCCTGGCCGGCCTCCAGTAACCACCCCTCACCAGTGAGGTCAGGCAGCGAGTGCCAACAGGCTCTCAATCACAGTGAGGTGAGCCTGATCCTGACATCACCCATTGCCCACACGCACTCACTCTCCAGCAGGGGCGACTGGGCTGCAAGAAAAGGAAAGCTGGGCATTTTTTTCCTCTCCCTCAACCAGGATGCGGAGACCAGTTGTCGTGCCCCAAATGGCTGAGCTGATTGAGATCAGTTAAACCAGCACCGACCAAAAATCAAACCAGGGACCTTCTGGTCTGTATGGCTACGTTCAGCACTGCATGCGGATTACCAATCGTCATATCATTAGTTGAAGTTGATTGAAAATAATATTGATTTCCAGTAAATTTGTATCTATACTACATTAAAAAAATCTTACATCTTCACGTACTTCCCGTGCCAACATTTTCCATTCTAAACTCCAATGCCCACATTGATGATGAATACTGCCTCTGTAAATTTGTCACGCTGCAGTTGCACCCTGCCACCAATGGTGGCGCTGTAGTGCCTAAGTAAGAAAGACTTGAAATAGTTGCTTTCATGAGTACCAGATGCCTCAAACTGCTTTACAGCCAATAAAGTTCTTTTGAAGTGTAGTCGCTGTTGTAATGTAGGGAAACGTGGCAGCCAAATATGCGCACAGCAAGCTCCCACAAAGAGCAATGTGATAATGAGCAGTTAATCTGTTTTAGTGATGTTGATTGAGGGATAAATATTGGTCAGGTGTCGAAGAAATTTTAGCTTAAATTAACTCAGCGGAGACTTTCAGAGCCGTGCTTCGAGAGAAAGTTTATTTCTAACGAGATATCTCGGAGAGCCCGCTTAGTCCACACTAAGGCAGAACTCTGACTTTTACAGGAAAACCCGCGCTATATTTATACAGTAAAAAGAGGAGTTTTATCTTCAAATTCCACACATTAACATTAATCATATTACTCCGAGAATACAAAGGTCATCCCGGAAGGCACACATTATCTGTTCTTGCATAGTTTCTCCCTGTCTGTGTCAATAATCAGTTTCTCCCTGTCTGTGTCAATAATCAGTTTCTCCGTGTCTGTGTCAATAATCAGTTTTAGGAGACTCATGCAGGGAACAGATAATCAGTTTTTGTTTTCTTAAGACAAAGAAGTTTGGGTGTTTTCTCTAGCTCCATTATTTCTACAATATCAGCAAGAAGTGATTTTAACCCTTCCCTTTACCATACTACAGAGATCGTTTTCTTCCACAACCCCCTCCTTGTTGATCTTTATAACCGATCAACACAGTTTCTTTTTCTTTATTGAAAAGGGGGTTCATATCCTTCGGGGTAGGGTCGCATCTTGAGGCATTCTTCTTCGTCATATTCATCTAATTTTTCTTCTATGCGGCTTAACCTTCCTTTCACAAACATACTTTTCCCTTCTACTTGGGATACTAGGCCCATTACCTGGTTAATTAGCCTTTTTACTTTTATCCACATCCCACACATGATTATTAGTAATATAAGCATAACCACACCTACGATTACTATGGGGTGTATAGCAAGCTTCAGTACTGCTGAAGCTTTGGGGGACCATCCGAAACACACATCCCACCAGTGGTGTACTGTCAGGGAGGTGACTGCATTCGCGATTCTTACTAGTTGTCCCTTCTTGTAACTCATTTCTATTTTGAACTGGTGGATGTCTCGGCCCCTTTTGGACAGAGCCTCCTCTATTTGTTTGTCATTTTTTATCAAATTGTGCAATCGGGTCAAATTAATTACAGGGGGTAAAGGATCAATTTTGTGCACAGACAGATATTTTACTACATTCTGCCACTGCCCAAAAGTATAAGTTCTTCTTTCTTCTGGATCATACAGGGTGTAGACTTCTCTCACACATGTATTAATGGGGGGTTTATACAGAATTCCGTCCAGGTAGACAGGTCTATTTCCCGTCAGGCAGACCTCATTCTGTCCTACTTCAGAAATATCGGTGTCATTGGTTGGTTTTAGTTCCCATCTACATATTCCAGTGGGGTGCTGTAGAGAGCATGGTTCGTGTATGGCAGTCTGATAGGGACACACCATTCCGAACGGCCACCGAGCACATCCCCTGTCGTGATGTGTTAGATTCTTTCATCGACCCAGTCTCCTTTAAATTCTGGGTACCAGAAGTTTCGTCCGAACAACTGGGGTATTACTTGGAACTGACACCATATTTCTCCTTTTGTCTTATTTACTATTTCCATAGTGATGTTACATCCTTTTAAATCGCAACCAGTATATTTTTCTTGGGGTTTAATGGTTAAATTTAGAAGTTTATCTTTCTGATTGATTTCCAGTAATCTCTCCCATGTGTTAGCATGGAAGGATAGTACTTTCCTTTCTAGCTCGGCTCTCAGTAACTGTCTGATCATCTCCCTGAACATGCAATGGGTGTACTTATTTACTTCCTTTTGTTCCTTCATTAGGTTTTCTATTTCCTTCTCTATCTTTTCATTCTGCCCCCAGGTCATTTCGTCTGTGATATAACCTGATACCTGCAATTGCTGTAATCCTTCATCCCAGGCATTTCTTATTTTTATGCCTTTCCCCACTAGTCCTCCGACGACCTGGATTTTGTTTTGTAGGGTCTCGATATCCATGGAGTTCAATGCTCCCATCCCAGCTCCTACTCCACCTAACAAAGTCCCCAACACATCCCGTCTCCTTCTCCGGGGCCTTTTCAGAGAGACTTCAACACTTGTTATATTGCAGCCATCCTCTTTCTTCGGGGGATATTTAATTTGTATTGTTACCACTGGGACCTTACCACTGGGATACAGGTGGTCTATATTCGTTTCAAATGTCCCGGATCTCGGGGGGAATGTTTAACTTTATTATGGGTCCATTGTTTAATATAAGTTACTCCATTTAGTATTTTCGTGAGGTTCATACATTTTACCCATTCTCTGTTTCCTATTTCAAAGTAGCAATCTTCTTCTGGTCCACAGAATGTGCCATTGGTTTCTTGGTCCTCACCTTGGTCCTTGCTTGTTAGGCAGGTCATATGTACCTTCCAGTTTAGGGTTATGTTGAATCCCTCCTCACTGTTTATTTTCACTTCTCCAGTTCGTGGATCTATCCCCACTCCACAAGCTTTGCACATTATTGTGAAGTTCCCTATTTTACAATTTTTTCCTTCTGGGCACACAAAGTTATCTTGCCATTCTGACCTATCACTTCTTTCCCACTCCATATCTCCCTTCCATTCTTTTCCTTCTTCCTGTCTGACTCTTCCTACCGCTAAAATGATCAGAATGCCCAATGTCCGCTTACAGCTTTTCCAAGAGTCCCGCCTCATCTTCCCTTTTTTCTCTGTTTCTATAACACTCCTGTATTAATTCGTTAAAATAACAGCACGCAAGCACGAGGGTAACAGTGATCCAAATAATAAAGGCCCAAATTGGCATACAAGCAAGTTCTGACATTCGGCCTGAACTCTGGGTGTCTTATTTTAGGTTCAATGTACCCTTGCGAAGGGTCACAAAAGAGGGGTCAGTACAGTTCTTTGGTGAGAAGATGGCCGTCTTCTCGGGTAGGTAACCGTAGTACGTCCTAGTTCTATGTCTCTTCTTTTGGCTGTGATTCGTTGGGGAAGTAATATTTACAACGGGTTGCATGCACCCAGTTTGGATGCTTTTCCAATTTCAATGCGGTTCTCGTCGTGAGAATTATCTGATACGGTCCTTTCCACCTAGGAGAAAAAGATTCTTTGTTTAATGTTTTCACTAACACTTGGTCTCCTGGCTTGAATGGGTGCATATTTCCTTCTGACAGGGGCACCTGTGTCTGCTTTATCTGGTCATGCAGACTTCTTGCTATTTCACACATGGCCTGAGCATACTTTAATGATTTTTCATCATTCCAAATTAATGCTACCTTTTCCGCTACCAGTGGTGGTTTTACTCCGGTAGGCATTGGCCTTCCCAATCAGGCTTCATGCGGTGTCAAACCAGTGTTTCGGTTTTTCTGGTTTCTTAATGTATATAGTACCAACGGTAGGGCGTCTGGCCATTTTAATCCTGTCTCCTTACATACCTTGGTAAGGGTAGATTTTATTATCCCATTTACTCTCTCTACTATTCCTGAAGACTGAGGTTGATATGGTATATGTAACTGCCACTGGAAACCTAACGCTTCTGCAAGATTTTGCACTATTTTTCCGGTGAAGTGTGTTCCCCTGTCACTGTTGATTCCCATAGGTATCCCATATCTTGGTACTATTTCTTTAAATAGAATCTTTACTACTGTTCGGGCATCGTCTCTCCTAGTGGCGTACGCTTCTACCCACCTTGTGAACATGTCTACTATAACTAATAGGTACTTAAAACCTGATACTGGAGGCATGTGGACAAAATCAATTTGCAAATTTTCAAAGGGCATACTTGGCTGGGGTAGATGATCATATTCAGCAGGTGTTTTACCTCTATTATTTTGTTGACAAATTTGGCATGTTCTAGCAACTTTTTCAATTACCACTGTTATTCCTGGTGCATACCACTGTGCATTAATAGCATGTATCATCCCTCCTTTGCCCATGTGAGCCTGACCGTGCGCTAGGCGAGACAGGGGCAAGAATAGAGATCTAGGGCAAACAGTTCGCCCATCAGGGTGATACCAAATGTCATTTTTTAGAAAGCAACCCTGGTTTTCCCAAGTCCTTCTTTCTTGCATAGTAACTTGTTGGGCTGTTTTAAGTAGTTGGACGTCAAGTGTCTGTGGAAGGTGACTGAGACTGCTTGAAGGCAGTCTGTCTGTGCCGAAGCGGCCTGTTTGGCTGCTTCATCAGCCCTCCTATTTCCCACTGACACTTCATCCTCACCGATTGTGTGTGCTGCACATTTGATAATGGCTACCTTATTTGGCAACTGAATGGCGTCTAATAGATTAAGCACCAATTGAGAGTGCTTAATATGCTTTCCACCAGAGGTGATAAAGCCTCTGTTTTTCCATAGTTGTCCAAAATCATGGACCACACCGAATGCATATCTAGAATCAGTATAGATATTGGTAGTTTGATCTTTTGCTATTATACAAGCTCTGGTGAGGGCAAATAATTCAGCAGCCTGAGCCGAGGTTCCGGGAGGCAGGGCAAATGCTTCAACAGTTTCATGGGGGCTTACAATTGTATAGCCTGACAAAAGCAAATTATCTGATGGTCTGTACGATGACCCATCCGTATAGAGAATGAGATCAGGATTGTCCATGGGCTCTGTGAGCAAATCTGGTCTCGGCAAGGTGGCTAATTCCACTGTTAACAGACAGTCGTGCTGGTCTGGATCCTCTATTTCTCTGGTGGGAACAAAAGTGGCGGGGTTTACTATCGGCGCGCGTTGAAAGGTGTAGTTCGAGTGTGATAGCAGCAGTACTTCATAACCTGTTCTTCTAGATGCTGTGAAATGTTGGGTGGCAGCGGAGTTCAATAGTAATAGCACTGCATGAGCTGTAACGACAGTACACGGATAGTCCAAAACAATAGGTACTGACTTCTCCACCATGACCGCAGTAGCGGCTACAGCGCGTAGACATGCTGGCATTCCCCTCACTACTGGAGGAAGTAAAACCGAATAATAGGCCACTGGTCTATTTCCCCCACCATGTTCTTGGGTTAATACTGCCGTTGCAAATCCTTCTTTCTCATTCACATACATCTGAAAGGGTTTAGAATAGTTCGGAAGTCCCAATGCCGGAGCGTTAGTGATAGCTTTCTTTAACTGCTCAAACGCCTCCTCCCTCTCTGGGGTCCACTCTACCTTGGGTGGGGCATCATTTAGGGCAGCTGATCTTAGGACCGCATCCCATTCTCGATAATCAGGGATCCACTGTCTGCAGTACCCCACCATCCCCAAAAAAGACAAAATATCCTTTTTTGTCTTTGGTATGGGGATACTCTGAATAGTCTGAATTCTTTCGGGTCCTAGCTGCCTCTGCCCTTGAGATATGTGGAAACCCAGGTACTGGACTTGAGTCTGGCAAAATTGTAGCTTTTGTAATGATACTCGGTGCCCTCTTTCACATAGGTGTTGTAATAATTTCAGGGAATCTTGCATGCATCTGTATCCGTGGCTGGAAGCCACAAGCAAATCGTCCGCATATTGTAACAGTACAGACTGGTCTGATAATAAACAGTCTTCTAGGTCTCTTTTTACTGCTGCTGCATATACTGCGGGGCTTTCGGTGTACCCTTGGGGCAACCGGGTCCATGTGTACTGCTGTTTCTTGTAGGTGAAAGCAAACAGATACTGACTCTCTTGATTTACTGGGATGGAGAAAAAGGCTGAGCACAGATCTATCACAGTAAAGACAGTTGCTGTTGGTGGGATGGCAGATAGCACAATGTTGGTGTCCGGTACCACAGGGGTGATAGGGACTACTATCTTATTAATAGCTCTTAGATCTTGCACAAATCTCCACTCATTCGGCCTATTAACCTTTGGTATGGGCAGTATCGGAGTGTTACACGGGCTCTGTGTCTTTTCTAGAACTCCTTGTTCCAACAATGCAGAAATGACTGGCTCTATCCCATCTTCTGCCTCTGGAGGCAGTCTGTACTGCTTAATGCTTGGTAACACGGCATTCTTTATCAGTCGTACCCGGTGGGGTGCTGCAGAATGTACCTTCCCAACATGATTCTTATGTTTTGCCCAAAGTTCAGAAGACACTTGATTCAATGCCATTGGCAGCTTAGGGCTCGGTTGTCCAGGGGGTTGCTGTTTTTTAAAGGTGGAGGCATAACTTTTACCTTTCCACTGGAGAATCCCCCTGGAACGGGTGATAAATTCTATCTTGACATTCTGTAATTCTATTACTGCCCAAGGTCTATAGCCTTGATGCTGCTTCTCATTTTCTATTTCTACAATCATCGGACCCATATCTTTGGGTTTCGCCGGCGGTTTTACAGCCAATGTCAGATGGGGTGTCGAGTTCTCGTCTTTAAACCGCTTCTGCTGTAAGGGTGTCAAATCCATGGCTACCCCTAATCCTTCTGGTCCGAAATAAATGCGGGGTGTAGCTTCTATTATCTCTTCTTTATCTAGAAAGGGCTGTATTAAGCACTGGGAAGTTTCAGCTTTTTTGTCGAGTGTACTAGGCTGTGCAGTGAAGCTGAACTGCCTCAAAGCTTGTTAAGATGATATACATCAGTTCGTCCGCATTAGAGTCAAATTTAGCTTTTAAGTTTTTTACAATATCCTGTATCGGGGGGAATAGAAGTTGCCACTCAATTGCCAACAATAGAGGGCAGCCTTTTCTTTGTTATCTTCCCCCTCCTCCCTTTTAATCCCATCAAAGAACTGATGGATTTTATTTTGAGGGAGCTCCATGAACATCCCTTCCTTTGTGCAATATATTGTGGCTCCTAGTTTGCACAAAGTCTGTCTTCTTAATAAAGGGAGAGGGGCTGTTTTAGAGACTATCAAAGTCTCATTATCTACTTGTTGTCCTTCAATTGTCAATTTAGTAGGTTCGGACAAAAATTCTTTCAGGGGGATACCGGCCACCCCCATGCTCAAGACGGTAGTGTTGCTTACAGGTAATCCCACAGAGGGTGGTACAGAAGACATAGTAGCACTGGTATCCACCAGAAACTTTACATAAGTGTTTCCCACTTTTATTACTGCCAAAGGATTCTCTTCTATGTCTGTAGATAAGCGGAGGGTTGCCGCCTGTACCACTACACCTCCGGGGCATCCCTATGCTGATTGGTGCGGGTTGGGGTTAGAAAAGGAAAATTGAGGGGCCAGTGGAGGTGTAGGCTCGGGGAAATTCCCCTGTAACCCTCCAAACTGTTTAGGTGGGCACCTACAATCTCGAGTCCAGTGCCCCTTCCTTCCGCAATTTCTACACTCATCTTGCGAGCGATCTCGCTGGGACCACTGTCCTCTTCCTCCTCCCCTCCTTCCCCCAAACCCTCCTCTATTCTGTGCTTGTCCTCTTCCTTTCTGCTGATAGTATTGTCCTGCTGTTTTGGCTTTGTTATCTTTGTAGGTAAATAGTCCCTCCCTGTCCATGTTTGCCAGTACTGTAATTGTTTCCTTCCAGTTTTTTCCTTGCCAGTCCAAGACCTTGATCTTGTACGTTCTGGCATGCTGTGGTAACATACAATTCAACAAGGTCTGCACTGCTAAAAGTTCGTTTTGATCCAAGGGTATTCCTGCATGCTCGTCCCAGCTATTTTTCCACCTGCCTGCGAAATCTATCATTGATTCTTCCGCTTTCTGCAGACAGCAGGTGACTTCCCCAATGTCCCCATGTTTTTTTAGCTCCCTGCAGAATTGCATTTTTTCCCCTATGTTGCAGCCAGTGAGTTAATGACTCATTGCCGTTGTCCAGCAAGGTATCATCAACTCTCCAATCCCCCCTTTCTCCTGGCGGGATAGAGAACATATCTTTTACTCCCTGCCAGGAGGATCCGTAGGCTGCTTGTAATAATAATTTAATATCCCCCGGTAGCGGATTGTAAATCATACATGTCTGCTCAAGCCAGTTGTGAAATGCTATAGGTTTCTTTACCGGGTTTGGGGCGGCAGAGATCATATCTCTGGCCTCTCCCGGGGACCAGGGTTTTAAAACCGCTGTGGTTCCTATCATTACCCTGGGATTTTGGAGGAGGAGGGTAGAGTCGGCTTCTGCCTGGGCTGGGGTTGTTTGCGACCTTAGTCGAGAACTCATCCCAGATCTCTGATTGACTTCCCCTCCCTCTGCTGCTTCAGCCCCTGCTCCTAATAACTCCGGGTTTCCTCCATCGGCTCCTCCATTAGGTGGTGGGGCCGGGAGGACAGCTAGTTCTCTCTGGGCTTGATCTCTATGGGCAATAACCATTTCTATAATTTCCTGCCAGCTATTTCGCTTTGGGGGTTCTATACGAGGATAAAGTCCCACAGTGGGTGCTGAGGGGATAGGGAGGTTTGGAGGGCTATAAGAGGGAGGTTTTTCATTTTCCCCCTTTTCTTTTCCTCCTGATTTATTCTCCGAATTTTTATTTTTCGGAGGCTGATGTCTCTTAGCAACCTCAATCCATTTATTAAAACAATTTTCCATGTAATCCTTGTCCCAAGTAGGGTCTCCCCCTCCTTCCTTGGTTGTTTTTCTCCATTCCTCAATTAAAGATAGTTTAAAACTTCCTCCATATGGCCAATCCCCATCAGACCAACCGTACAAATCGCTACTAAACGTTACCGCATATCGGTCATCTCCTGTTTCTTTAATTACAGTGTCCGCCGGCGAGCCGGGCGGCACAATTGGATCTCCTACCTTCTCTCGTTGCTTTACTACCTTACGGATTCTCTTTTCGGTTTTAGAATGTAATTTCATTCCTTTGGTCAAGGGGTCGTCTTTCTTTCCTTTTCTAGGAGCTGGGCGCGAGCGCCCTGCTCGACTAGAGCTGTTTCCCATTCTTCCGGGTGCGACGTCTCGCGATTTTTCTGAAATGAGAATTAAGGACACTCCTACAAAATATACAGTAATATTTTACAAAGCGCTCACCGGTGTTCTCTTTTCCGCTCAGCTCGGGGTCTCCTTATTGCTTTCTTGTTATTTTAGCTTCTTTGTGGTAGCTACCTTAAATGCCTCACCCTTCAAGGGGTCTTGGTGGCTCGTCCCCCTTTTAGCTAGGACGGCCTTGGTACCTTCCCCCTTTCAGCTAGGAAGGTCCTTAAAATTCCTCTTTTCAAAGTTAAATTTGGTTCTTTTGGATCTCATTTTTAGAGATCCTGCCGACTACGCCAGAATTTGTCAAAGAAATTTTAGCTTAAATTAACTCAGCGGAGACTTTCAGAGCCGTGCTTCGAGAGAAAGTTTATTTCTAACGAGATATCTCAGAGAGCCCACTTAGTCCACACTAAGGCAGAACTCTGACTTTTACAGGAAAACCCGCGCTATATTTATACAGTAAAAAGAGGAGTTTTATCTTCAAATTCCACACATTAACATTAATCATATTACTCCGAGAATACAAAGGTCATCCCGGAAGGCACACATTATCTGTTCTTGCATAGTTTCTCCCTGTCTGTGTCAATAATCAGTTTCTCCCTGTCTGTGTCAATAATCAGTTTTAGGAGACTCATGCAGGGAACAGATAATCAGTTTTTGTTTTCTTAAGACAAAGAAGTTTGGGTGTTTTCTCTAGCTCTATTATTTCTACAATATCAGCAAGAAGTGATTTTAACCCTTCCCTTTACCATACTACAGAGATCGTTTTCTTCCACATCAGGAGACCAGGGATAACTCCCCTGCTCTTCAAAAGAGTGCCGCGGGATCTTTTCGACCCACCCGAGAGAGCAGACGCGGCCTCGGTTTAACATCGCATCTGAAAGACGGCACCTCCGACTGTGCAGCGCTCCCTCAGCACTGCACTGGAGTGTCAGCTTGGATTTTTGTGCTTAGGTCTACTGGAGTAGATCTTGAACCCACAACCTTCAGACTCAGAGGCGAGAGAGAGTGCTACCCACTGAGCCATTGGCTGACACTCGCACTATCACGTCTTTCAGCTCCTCAGTCTGTACTACAGACCAATGCATACGTTGCAACCGACTCTGCTCCTCTGCTTCACAAATTACTGTAAGTTTTGCCAAAGCATTACAGTTCCCACCACGTACGCCGCCCACACTATACCAGCCAATCAATGCTAACCGTTTTCCATCACCATAGGAGTCAACTGCAAAGGCGCCGGTTAATGCGGGCAGACTCCACTGTCCAATAAGCTCCAAGCACCTCGTTAAGTTACGATTACCTTAATGACTTAATCCACTGTACTTGCTGATTTAAAACCCTCGCTGATTTCAGGCAAACTCCAGTCTTCCAGCACCTCATTAAGGTGCGATTACCTTGGCTACTCACAGTCTGCTAACCAGCCCTTAGTACGAAGCAACCTATTCGGGCTCCACCTCATATAGCAGGCAAATTGTGTCATCACCCACTATAAGCAATGGGGACTCTATATGAAAATAAGGGCAGAATGTATTACTTAAAAATGGGGACTGAATTACCGTGTGCCCTACTCCAAATATCACCCACCCTCTAACCGTCAAACTTGCACCACCTCTTTCAATTTAGGACTGCCCTTTCTCTTGGCTTCTGTCGGAGGATTTGAGTATAGGAGTAAAGACATCTTACTGCAATTATATAGGGCCCTGGTGAGACCACACCTAGAATATTGTGTACAGTTTTGGTCTCCTTACCTGAGGAAGAATATACTTGCCATTGACGGAGTGCAGTGAAGGTTCACCAGACTGATTCCTGGGATGGGGGGATTGTCCTATGAGGAGAGATTGAGCAGACTAGGCCTATATTCCCTAGAATGTAGAAGAATGAGAGGTGATCTCATTGAAACATACAAAATTCTTACAGGGCTTGACAGGGTAGATGCAGGGAGGATGTTTCCCCTGGCTGGGGAGTCGAGAACCAGGGGTCACAGTCTCAGAATAAGGGGTCGGCCATTTAGGACTGAGATGAGGAGAAATGTCTTCACTCTTTGGTGAATCTTTGGAATTCTCTACCTTGGAGGGTTGTAGAGTCTGGGTATATTCAAGTCAGAGATCGATAGATTTTTGGATATTAAGGGCAACAAAGGATACGGGGACAGTGCGGGAAAGTGGAGTTGAGATAGAAGATCAGCCATGATCTTATTGAATGGCAGAGCAGGCTCAAGGGGCCGAATGGCCTACTCCTGCTCCTAATTCTTATGTTCTTTCTGATGAGAGGCTAAACCGAGGCTCCGTCTGCTCTCTCAGGTGGTCGTAAAAGATCCCATGGCACTATTTCGAAGAAGAGCAGGGGAGTTATCCCCGGTGTCCTGGTCAATATTTATCCCTCAATCAACATCACTAAAACAGATGATCTGGTCGTTATCACATTGCTGTTTGTGGGAACTTGCAGTGCGCAAATTGGCTGCCGCGTTTCCCACATTACAACAGTGACTACACTCCAAAAGTACTTCATTGGCTGTAAAGCACTTTGGGACATCCAGTGGTCATGAAAGGCGCTATAGAAATGCAAGTCTTTTATTTCCCCCCGCCCCACCCCCCGAGTGCAACACTATGAAAGATCAAGTGGTATATATAGTAAAAGTTATGTTGTAAACACTTGGCTAGTTTACTGTGCTGCACTATAATTTAAGCTGGAACCCCACCCAAAGGAGAAAGTAATAATGTGTAGTTATTTCTCAGCTAAGTGAATTATCACTTGCTTTGGCACTAAAAATAATATTCCGTTCTCTATGATCATGGGTTCAAGTCCTTTGGGAGGGAACCAAAAATTGCGAAAACAGAAGTGGATTAAAGCAGGAGACAGCAGCTGGTGCGCAGTTCCCTCGCGGCAAGTTGTGTGTGTGTATTGCTGCAGTGTGTATGAGACTTGACCTCCCAATCGGTTATAAGGGATTTAAAAAAGTAAAGCAAAACTTCAGCCATTTTTTTTTTTTTACATGCTGCACTCCCCGTTCCTTCACACGCGGGCACAATTTCTGTGCCATGTGATGTGTCAGCTGTGGCTCAGTGGGTAGCACTCCCGCCTCTAACTCAGAAGGTTGTGGGTTCAAGTCTCACTCCAGGGACTTGAGCACAAAAAACAAATCCAGGCTGACACTCCCAGTGCAGTGCTGAGGGAACGCTGCACTGTTGGGAGGTGCCGTCTTTCGGATGAGACGTTAAACCGAGGCCCCGTCTGCTCTCTCAGCTGTACATAAAAGATCCCCTGGCACTATTTCAAAGAGTTCTCCCCGTGTCCTGGGGCCAATATTTATCCCTCAATCAACACAACAAAAAAAATGATCTGGTCATTATCACACTGCTGTTTGTGAGAACTTGCTGTGTGCAAATTGACAGCTGCGATTCCCACATTACAACAGTGACTACACTCCAAAAGTACTTCATTGGCTGAAAAGCGCTTTGGGACGTCCGGTGGTCATGAAAGGCGCTATATAAATCCAAGTCTTTCTTTTTTTCCTCTCTCCGTCCTATACCTTTGAAGGGGCTCCTGCGACATTTGCTGCCCATCGGCTCTGGAAATGACAGCCCAGGTGGCGAGTGCTGGCAGGCTGCCCGACCGGCGAGGGCTTCACTGGCCGTAAACCAATCCCATTATGGCTGCATCTCCACACGTGCCCACTTTCCAGGAAAGCTCATTTGGACAGTTAGCAGCATCTGCAGCTCCGGCTGGTTTCTCCCTCCCTCGCCCCAGGGGGTCAGACGCTGCCCTGGATCTAGGGTCACCCACTCTATTGGGACGTGTTCCTGGAGGTTTCGTCGTGTGACTTCCTGCATTTAACCGCCACGCCACCCGCACCCCCGCCATTGGCCGCCCAACATGCCCACCCTCGTGGCTCACCACTTTCCCACGGCCAATTGGAAAGCAAATAGACACTCTGTTACACGATTGGATGATTCTTGACTGTCAGCTAATCAATCTTTTTTTCCGCCATCTCCAATATTTTCACAACTTATCAGCGAAAGTGGAAAAAAAACACCATTATTTTATAATGCCTCGATGATTTTACTCCCTGGGTTGCTCATAACAGTTTCCTGGAGATTAAGCTTCAAATCCAGGCCAATCCTCATCATCATAGGCAGTCCCTCGAAATCAAGGAAGACTTGCTTCCACTCTAAAAGTGAGTTCTTAGGTGACTGAATTGTCCAATATGGGAATTACAGTCTGTCACAGGTAGGACAGATAGTCGTTGAGGGAAAGGGTGGGTGGGGAGTCTGGTTTGCCGCACGCTCCTTCCGCTGCCTGCGCTTGCGTTCTGCAGGCTCTCGGCGATGAGACTCGAGGTGCTCAGTGCCCTCCCTGATGCACTTCCTGCACTTAGGGTGGTCTTTGGCCAGGGACTCCCAGGTGTTGGTGGGGATGTTGCATTTTATCAAGGAAGCTTTGAGGGTGTCCTTGCAACGTTTCCTCTGCCCACCCCGGGCTCGCTGGCCGTGTAGGAGTTCCGAGTCGAGCACTTGCTTTGGGACTCTTGTGTCAGGCATGCGGACGATGTGGCCTGCCCAATGGAGCTGGTCGAGTGTGGTCAGTGCTTCGATGCTGGGGATGTTGGCCTGATCCAGGCCAACCCTGGAGGGTTAATGGCAAACCTTCCTGGATCAGGGGGTCAAAAAATAAAGGGGTCAGTAAAATATTCTTGACGCAGTGCGTGGTTAGAAAGTGACATTCTCTGCAAAAACAATTGTTGTCGAAGCAGAGCCCACAAATTATTTTAAAATAGAATTTGATAATTGCTTGTAAAGGGGAATACTGAAAGGCACGGACTGTGAGCAGGAGAGAGGGATTAGACGAGTTGAAGAAAACCACGAGCATGGGATTGATGGGGGAAATGGTTAGTTCTGTGCTTAGCAATCAATGGGGGTTGAAATTACTCAGGAATTCCCCTACTCATCGACCGTTACTTTGGAATAAACCCCATTTACGCACATAAACAGGGCATTCTGCCAGAGTTATCGGGGTAGAGCAGAAGAAATGGAGCAGCATTTATGATCAGATTCATTTAATTCAATCATCTTTGCATAATGATACAAAATGAAAGATGTGCCATACTGCCCCACATCAGTTTTTATGTGACTTAAACAACATGTCTCTGTTCCTCCAGAATTTCCGAGCCTGCCTAAAGCTTTCGCAGCTCTATGTTTAAAAGCCTGACTGCGCTCAGCTTGTTGTAAATCATGTCCCCCGATTTGTGCCTCTCTTCACAGGCAGATAGGGCTTTAAAAAAACACACATTTATTTATTCATTCATGGAATGCGGGTGTCGCTGGCAAAGCCAGCATTTATTGCCCATCTCTAACTGCCCTCGAGAAGGTGGTGGTGAACCACCTTCTTGAACCGCTGCAGTCCGTGTGGTGAAGGAACTCCCATGTTGCTGTTAGGGAGGGAGTTCCAGGATTTTGACCCAGCGACGATGAAGGAACAGCTGATTTATTTTCAAGTCGGGATGGTGTGTGACTCGGAGGGGAACTTGGAGGTGGTGGTGCTCAGACATGCCTGCTGCCCTTGTCCTTCTAGATGGTAGACGTCGCGGGTTTTTCAACTCAATGGGTAGGAGGTATTCGGCAATTACCCAGGCAAGCCAGCAAATAGTTTATTGTTAAGGGTTACATGAAGTAAGGGAGGAGGGGACTCAATGGAGCGTAAACATTTGCATGGAACTGTTGGGTCGAATGGCCTCTTTCTGTGCTGTAAATTCCGTGCAAGTCTCTGGGGAAAACAAATGCTCTATGCTCACTGACCTATATTGTGTCTGGGTACGGCAACGCCTCGATTTTCAAATCCCTCCATGGCCTCGCCCCTCTCTTATCTCTAACATTTAGCAGATTAATCATTGCTTAAAAGGAAAGGTGGGGGATGGAGAAAGAGAGCTTCTAATTTGTCTGTCAACACAAATTAAACTGTAGTTTGGGGATTGCCTCTTTTAGGAAATTAAAAGATGGGCTTGCATTTATAATCGTGCCTCATTACATCTTCCAGAAGCAGCACAAGGTGCTCTTCCTACAACAAATCACCTTGAAGTTCGGTCAAAGCTTTGATTTTACTGTCACGAAAGAGTCTCAAGTGGCCTGGATTTGGGTTGTTGGAGTTTTACTCCGTTGACTCTTCCTCCATGTTTTCTATAAGCTTCCACCACAGGTACATTGAGAGATTGAACTTTAATGCTCCATCCCATTCCCGTTCTGTCCTCGGCCTGCTACACTGATCCAATGAAGCTCAAGGAACAGCACCTTGAGCCAGACTTTCGTCTTCATTGTCGGTGATTTTCTCAGCGTTACAGCCCGGCGAGAGTTTACACGCAAGTTTTTTTCTTGGTATCGCCCACAGCTGAAGTCGCCCGCCGGGACCAGACCGCCCACGTGCAATGCCGAGAACAACCGCCAGGGCGTAAGTTTGGCCTCGTCCGCCGGCGTCCAGATCACCGAGAGACCCGCCCTGTAAAAGCAGCTTTTACAGGGCGGTAAGGGGGGACTCTGCAAAGAAAAGCAAGTTAAAGGTTGTTTAATTATTTTTTTAAAATTTAACCACAGCGATTAGGCTTAAAACTGTGGGGAATGCACTGTGTGTGTTTTTTTTTTAAATGATTTTTTTTCTTTAGGTTCCCCCCTCCATTGGCCCAACCGCAGCCTCGGCCTAAATTTTTGTACTTACCGTCCATTCCGGTAACTACTGCCCATTTGGCTAACTTCCCACTTACCCGCCGAGAGACCGCCGAGAATGAGTGTGCAACGGCGATTCTTTTTGCCGGGCGAACAGTTCCACACACCTTTACCCTCAAAATGGAAATTCTCGCCTGCGTTTTTCGCTGAGCGTTAGCAATCCTTCTCAGCGAGCAATCGGGCATTGAGGGTCTTTATGGAAAGTCTGGCCCCATGTCTTTCGTTTATGCACTTTCCCGCCTCAACATTTAGTTTAACAACCTCAGATCTTAACCACTGCGCTCATTTTCTCTTGGAGATTCTGTAACCATTTCCTTCTCTGGACCCATATTTTGTTTCTTTACTTGTCCTATTACCATTCCCTTTTGCCTTGCACCAGCATCCCTTTTGTCATTTAATCTCTCCTGCCTTCCACACTATCACAGACCTTCCCTTTTGTTTTTTTATCTCCCCCAACTTCTCTTCCCTGCCTCTGTATTTACTTAAAAACTGTAACATCTTTAACTTTTTCCACTTCTGACGATAGGTCATCGACCCAAAACGTTAACTCTGTTTCTCTCTCCACCGATGCTGAGTATTTCCAGCATTTTCTGTTTTCGTTTCAGATTTCCAGCATCCGCAGTATTTTGCTTTTGAGATTTAAACTTGTACGGTTTGCTGGTTCAGAGCACGTTGGCGGCTGAAAATAAGCATCGTTGGGCTAAGTCGTGGAGTTCAGCTCGTTAATTTCAAGCCGGTTTCAGAAATGCTCTGGGCTCCTGTGTTTTGGTTGGAGTGACGAGAACAATGGAGCTCAAACAGCACCAGGTGACTAAACAGTCGTTCCACTCGATTGGGACATTTGAAAAATATTAAATAATTGCTGGTGAAAGGCTCATTTGGAATAAAGAGACTATGTCAGGGATCTGTGAATGGGTTACATATAATCGTGCCTAAAAGTATAAGCATCTACTGTTCCGCAATGATTCAGAGCTCTCCAGGGGCTATTCCTTTG
Organism: Pristiophorus japonicus; assembly: GCF_044704955.1. Taxonomy (NCBI): domain Eukaryota; kingdom Metazoa; phylum Chordata; class Chondrichthyes; family Pristiophoridae; genus Pristiophorus; species Pristiophorus japonicus. Next base: position 170,173,692 of record NC_091991.1, on the reverse strand, counting down.
AGAGTTTTCAACGTTACAATGATTAACTGTTAAAATTATTTAATACAATAGTATTTCACATTGCTGCTCACACTACAATACATTGCAAAGTATATTGAAGAGGAATACCTGATGGAGAGCTATGGAACAAACCACATGACCAATTGTGTACTCCATTCATGTATACAGTACATATATTACAAATACTTCAAAAGAAAGAAAGTCTTGCATTTATATAGCACCTTTCACAACCTCAGGACGTCCCAAAGCGCTTTATGGCCAATGAAGTACTTTTGAAGTGCAGCCAATTTGCGCACAGCAAGCTCCCACAAACAGCAATGTGATAATGACCAGATAATCTGTTTTAATGATGTTGGTTGAGGTATACATACTGGCCTAGGACTCCCTTTGCTCTAAACACTAGCATTTTTCAACATATGTTTCCCTGAACTATTTGGGTTTCTTCATTCTCTGATGCCTCTAATTATGTATGAGAATCGGTGAATAACTGGAGACTGGAGAAGGATGCTTCCCTGACCTATTGTCCATAAGAATATGCTGCAAACGGGATCTGCAACAACCAGACCAAGCTAGCTGATCTGGTAATTAATCAGAGACGTGACAACAACACGGACATCCAGCAATCATACTGTTACTAACAGTAATGAATGTTACTGCCGAGAAGTTTAATAACCAGGCTGCAAATGGCCAATTTCCTACAGTTTTTGACTTTGAGATTTATTTAGTTTTACAGCTTTGATTAACTGTGAAAGTACTTTTTAAAATTTGCCTTTCATGACTTCAAAGAGATGAGAAGGATATAACCAGGCTAGCACTCCAGGCACTTTAAGGTGATTGGCAGAAGAACCAAAGCCGACATGAGGAAAAACTTTTTTTTACGCAGCGAGTGGTTAGGATCTGGAATGCAAGGCCTGAAAGGGTGGTGGAGGCAGACTCAATCGTGGCTTTCAAAAGGGAATTGGATAAATACCTGAAGGAAAAGAATTTGCAGGGCTACGGGGAGAGGGCGGGGGAATGGGACGAGCTGAGGTGCTCTTGCAGAGAGCCGGCACGGGCTCGACGGGCCGAATGGCCTCCTTCTGTGCTATTATGATTACATAAGAACATAAGAAATAGGAGCAGGAGTAGGCCATTCGGCCCCTCGAGCCTGTCCCACCATTCAATAAGATCATGGCTGATCTGATCCTGGACTCAACTCCACTTCTCCGCCCGCTCCCCATAACCCTTGACATTCAATCACCCAGCATTCACAGCTCTCTGAGGTAGAGAATTCCAAAGATTCACGACCCTCAGAGAAATTCCTTCTCATTTCCGTTTTAAATGGGCGACCCCTTATTCTGAAACTATGCCCCCTAGTTCTGGATTCCCCCACGAGGGGAAACATCCTCTCTGCATCCACCCTGTCAAGCCCCCTCAGAATCTTATACGTTTCAATAAGATCACCTCCAAGTCTTCTAAACTTCAATGAGTATAAGTCCAACCTGCTCAATCTTTCTTCATATGACAACCCCTTCATCTCAGGAATCCACCCCATGAACCTTCTCTGAACTGCCTCCAATGCAAGTATATCCTTCCTTAAATAAGGAGACCAAAACTGTACGCAGTACTCCAGGTGTGGTCTTACCAATGCCCTGTTCCTTCACACGCGTACATTTGTGGTTTTCCAATCCGCTGGGACCTCTCCAGAATCCAGGGAATAGTTAGCCAATCCTCTATTCACGCTAATATATTACCCCCAACCCCTTGAGCTCTTATCTTGTGCATCTTATCGAATGTTTTCTGGAAATCCAAATATATGACATCTACTGGTTCCCCCTTATCCACCCTGCTCGTTACATTCTCAAAGAACTCGAGCAAACTTGTCAAACGTGATTCTACTTCAGCCTTTTCCTATCTTGCTGTTCCACTATACATAATGTGAGGGCATTCCATGAGGGTTCAGTCCCACGTAAAGTCTTTCATTATGGACCTATAGTCTAAAGTCACTGCAGTGAACTGCTAGGACAATAGAACTTCAAAAGCTTAACTGCCAGCTATGTGTATTGCTTTCATGGGATTAAACAGCAGAGAAGGAGGCCATTTTGGAACAAGACTGTGGGGCAGAAACTCCTTGCCCCTTCCAGTGAGCTGCTGTAACTTTATTGGGAATGTGACAGAAGATAGTCCTGGATGTAGAAGGTTCCACCATCCACTGGGAGTTTGCACAAGGCCTTGCAAAGGGGCGGCTTCTCTGCACAACCCATACAGGGCCAGTGATGGGACGAGGGCTGGACCCAGGGTGCCTGCGACTTCAGTCAAGGAGGAGACAGGGCATCTTTAAAGACCAGTGCACCCAGTGGGAAGAGGCATACCCGTCTCCTCAATGTCCCATCTTGGGGGTCCAGATAATGGCATGGACATCTGAAGTTTTTGGATAACTGAATTGTGTTTGTTTTCTGTGACTCCCTTAGAAAGCGGGGTGGGAGCACCAAAGGCTGCTGTTCCATGTTTCTAGGGGGTTGGGGAGTGGGGGGGGGGTGCAATCATGCCTTGCCCCAGTCTAGGCATCAAGGCTGCATTCTGCAGCATCCTGGGACAGATAGGAGCACGGGAATCGCACACAGCGAGGTGGGTGCGTGCTGCCCGTATTTGAGTGAGATGACCTCCCATTGATCTTTGGTTTTCCAGCGGGGTCGGCGGCAGAGGTAACTGGAGGGCGCAATCCCAATGTAATTGCTGAGATCACTTCCCAAAGGAATATCTGGGCCTGTAAATTAAGCCTGGATTGTAATCTGACTAAATCCACAGGGTTTTGTTTCTGACTCTTGCCCCTGTTTAATATTATTTTTTAATACATTCGATTCATAGTTTGCAGCTTGAGTCATCTAGTCTGTCAAGTGGTGTTTACCATCAATCAGAAGGATCAAGAAACTCATGTGCACAATCCATACCATTTCCACAGGAGACCACCATGTTAAAGGGGTTTACTGTTTGCCTGGAGGCTGCTATCCTTGATACTTTGTGTACAAGGCCAAGTTTCGGTTCAGCGGAAGTGCACGCTGGCCGTTGGGAAGCTCACTACTGCAGTAATCATGAATAAAATATATCTGGAGAGAGCCTGAAACATAATTCCTCCTTGCACTCGCCCTTGCCCAGCTCTGTAACCTCCTCCAGCCCTCCAACCAATGTTCCCTTCTCCCCCTCCCGCAAAATTGACCAATCTCCTCATTATCACATTGGTTTGTGGGAGCTTGCTGCGCGCGAATTGGCTGCCGTGTTTCTGACATTAATACAGTGACTGCACTCTAAAAGTACTTCATTGGCTATAAAGCGCTTTGAGACGTCCAGTGGTCGTGAAAGGCGCTATAGAAATGCAAGTCTGTCCTTCTTTCTTTAAGCTGCACGGCGCCCTGCAGCTCCTGTGCAACTGGCCTTTAAACAGGAGACACTGCGCCTGTGCGGTATTTTGAATGGGCCACACTGAAGAAAAAGTATAAGCGAACGTTGCCTACAACCCTGAGAGATCTCTGCGCTCCTCCAATTCTGGCCTCATGCGCATCCCCCATTTCTTTCGTTCCACCATTGGCGGCCGTGCCTTCAGCTGCCATGACCCTAAGCTCTGGAATTCCCTCCCTGACTCCCTTCCTCCTTTATGCACTGGAATTCCCTCTTTATATATAAAAAAAAACCTCTCTGCTCCTTAAAACCGACCTCTTTGACCAAGCTTTTGGTCACCTGTCCAAATATCTCCTTATATAGCTCAATGTCAATGTCTACCTGCATCAAGTAGGAATGGTCAGACAGATGCAGTATTCTTTAGTTCCACTCAACTTGTGAAAAACATTGGCAAAAACCTTTCAGTGAAGTTATAGGCAAGGTGAACTAAATAGCTACTTGTTCCACCCGAATAAATGTTTTCGGTCCCCGCCACAAACTCCGTTCCCTAGCCACTGACTCCATCCCTCTCCCTAACATCTGTCTGAGGCTGAACCAGACTGTTCGCAACCTTGATGTCATATTTGACCCTGAAATGAGCTTCCGACCACATATCCGCGGCATAGCTAAGACCGCCTATTTCCAGCTCCGTAACATCGCCCATCTCCGCACTTGCTTCAGCTCATCCGCTGCTGAAGCCCTCATCCATGCCTTTGTTACCTCTATACTTGACTATTCCAACGCGCTCCTGGCTGGCCTCCTACATTCTACCCTACATAGACTTGTGGTCATCCAAAACATGGTGAGAGTTAGGACACGGGCAGCCAAGTCCCGCTCACCCATCACCCCCGTGCTTGCTGATACACATTGGCTCCCGGTTAAGCAATGCCTCGATTTTAAAATTCTCATCCTGGTTGACAAATCTCTCCTTGCATGACCAAGCTTATGGTCACCTGTCCTAATATCTTCTCGTCATGTATGTACTTTTGGTATCACTAGCCACTAGATGGCGTCACTGTTGTACAGCCCAAATATAAAAGGCCAGCCACGCAAGGAGGGATTTGTATATTCGTCAGTTTGGGCCTTAATAAAGCATGGCCAAGGTCCTACCTCTTGGAGTTAAATAGTATTCAGTCTAACGGTTATTACATACACAACACTTATGTGGTTCAATGTCAAAATTTGTCTCATAATGTTCCTGTGAAACACCTTGGGACATTTTACTACATTAAAGGCACTACATAAATGCAATTTGTTGTTGTTGGATACAGGCCAATCAACCCACTCAGGGAGCACACAACTATTACTTTGCTCGTTATTAGACCGTGCATGGGATTTCATGTAGCATTAGTATTAGTTGCGAGAATAATTAAACAGCTCTCTGCAACAACAGGCATGTAATGACATAAATCTTAAAATAATGTCACTATTGATTATGCAGAGTAACAGATGCAGCTGGGAATTAAATGCTGCAATTCAATTATATTTTTAAATCATTCGAGCTTCATAATATGATCAAAACGGAGAACGGAATTATAGTTTTAATTTCCCTCAAGCGCCTATTATTTTGTCAGCAAAGTCTACATTAATACTGTCGTTCCACTAAGACAATATCTTGCTCACATGTTTGCACAGCGCAGTCTTACTTTCTAGTTACAACAACTTGTATTTATATAGCGCCTTTAACATAGTAAAATGTCCCAAGGTGCTTCACAGGTGTAATTATAGACAAAAATTTGCCACCGAGCCACATAAGGAGAAATTCGGGTAGGTGACCAAAAAGCTTGGTCGAAGAGGTAGGTTTTAAAGAATGTCTTAAATGAAGAAAGAGAGGTAGAGAGTCGGAGGGGTTTAGGGAGGGAATTCCGGAGCTTGGGGCCTAGGCAACAGAAGGCACGACCACCATGGAGCTTATATTAATTTTGCTTTAATTTACAGATGTTGGGGGGGGGAAGGGAGAGCTTTAATCACTTTTTTTCTGCATTTTTAACCAAATGTATTTTAGCCAGGATAATGGGAACTTAAATTAATCTCACTAATTTTCTCTCCCCACTGCCACCCCAAAGGTTAGTTGCTTTGCAGCATCTTGCTCAAGTGGCCATTGTGTGTGTGGGTCACTAGATTGGGAAGGAAGGAGCTTGCATTTATATAGCGCCTTTCACCACCTCAGGACATCCCAAAGCACTTTTCAGCCGATGAAGAACCTTTGAAGAAATGTAGTCATCTGTTGTAATATAGGGAAACGGCAAGATCCCACAAACAGCAATATGATGATGATCAAATAATTATGTTTTTTTGAAGGAAAAATATTGGCCGACACACTGGGGAGAATGCCCTAGCTCTTCTTCAAAATTGCGCTACGGGATCTTTTATGTCCATCTAAGAGGGCAGAAAAGGCCTCAGTTTAACATCTCATCCGAAAGACAGCACCTCCGACAGTGCAGCATTCCCTCAGTACTGCACTGAATTATGTGCTCAAGGCTCTCGATTGGGATTTGAACCCACAACCTTCGGATTTACAGAGAGTGCTACCTGCAGAGTTATTTGAGAACGAGGGACAACCCACTTGGGCCAGATCCTATGCTGATCAGACATTCACATACGTGCACTGCCAGCTGGAATCGTTGGACAGCAATCAGGAACATGGTTTCTGTCTGGCTTTGCCTTCTTGAACCCAGCGACAGAGAGGTAGGGCCCCTTTTGCTGCCTTTGGCTCAGATCAATCAACACGGCACAAACCAAAGATTGCATCTGGAACCATCCCGGTCCGAACAGCTCAGCTACTCACTGAGTAAACTGGCTGATTGAGGGGAGAATTGTTCTGACAGTGAGTTATGGTGAACGCACTGCCTGAAAAGGTGGTGGGAACAGATTCAATAATAAGGGAATTGGATTTACATTTGAAAAGGATGTATTTGCAGTGCTATGGGGAAAGAGTACAGGAGTGGGACGAATTGGATAACTCTTATCAAAGACACAGCACGGTGGGCTGAATGGCCTCCTTCTGTGCTGTAATGATCTTTGATCGTGAACATTTTGGGGCTAGTGGGGAGGGGGGGGGGGAAACACCTAATTAGCATGGCGTGTGCCTGCCTCAAGTGGCCAGAAACTCTACTGACCACCTGCCAATTGGGGTGCAGAGGGGTTTTGCTACTCTGGCCCATTTCTCCACCACCCGCCGCCCCCCCCCCCGCCCTCCACAACCTAGTAAATGGGCCAATAGGGGTACAGTAGCATAGTGGTTATGTTACTGGACTAGTATGGCAGCTGAAATTCAGTTCATTAAATAAAATCTGGAATAAATACCTAGCATCAGTAATGGTGACCATGTAACTATCGGATTGCCGTAAAAACCCATCTGGTTCATGAATGCCCTTTAGGGAAGGAAATCTGCCGTCCTTACCTGGTCTAATCTATATTACCAGACCCACAGCAATGTGGCCGATTCTTAACTGCCCTCTGAAATGGCCCAGCCACTCAGTTGTGCCAGACCGCTATGTTTCTAGGGGGATCAAGGGGTATGGCGAGAAAGCAGGAATGGGGTACTGAAGTTGCATGTTCAGCCATGAGCTCATTGAATGGCGGTGCAGGCTAGAAGGGCCAAATGGCCGACTCCTGCACCTATTTTCTATGTTTCTAACAAACTATAAGAAGAATTGAATCAGACAGACCATCCGGCATCAATCTACGGACACGACAACAGCACACCCTGCAAAGCCCTCCTCACGAGCACCTGGGGACTTGAGCCAAAATTGGGAGAACTGTCCCACAGACTAGTCGAGCAACAGCCCGACATAGTCATATGCACAGAATCATACCTTTCAGCCAATGTCCCAGGTTTCTCCATCACCTGCCGGCAGGACAGACCCACCAGGGGTGGTGACGCAGTGGTGTACGGTCGAGAGGGAGTGACCCTGGGAGTCCACAACATTGACTCCGGTCCCATGAAGTCTCATGGATTCAGGTCAAACATGGGCAAGGAAACCTCCTGCTGATTATCACCTACCGCCCTCCCTCATAAGAACATAAGAAATAGGTGCAGGAGTAGCCCATATAGCCCCTCGAGCCTGCTCCGCCATTCAATAAGATCACAGCTGATCTGATCATGGAATCAGCTCCATTTCCCTGCCCGGTCCCCATAACCCCTTATTGTTTAAGAAACTGTCTACTTCGGTCATAAATTTATTCAATGCCCCAGCTTCCACAGTTCTCAGACAGCGAATTCCACAGATTTACAACCCTCAAATGTCTCCTCATCTCAATTTTAAATGGGCGGCCCCTTATTCTATGATCATGCCCTCTAGTTCGAGTCTCTCCCATCAGTGGAAACATCCTCTCTGCTTCCACCTTGTCAAGACCCCTCATAACCTTATATGTTTCGATAAGATCACCTCTCATTCTTCTGAATTCCAATGAGTAGAGGCCCAACCTACTCAACCTTTCCTCATAAGTCAACCCCCCTCATCTCCAGAATCAACCTAGTGAACCCTTCTCTGAACTGCCTCCAAAGCAAGTATATCCTTTCGTAAATATAGAAAACAAAATTGCACGCAGTATTCCAGGTGTATACCCTGTATAGCTGTAGCAAGACTTCCCTGCTTTTATACTCCATCCCCTTTGCAATAAAGGCCAAGATTCCATTGGCCTTCCCAATCACTTATTGTACCTGCATACAAACCTTTTATGTTTCATGCACAAGTACCCCCAGGTCCCACTGTACTGCAGCACTTTGCAATCTTTCGCCATTTAAATAATAACTTGCTCTTTGATTTTTTCTGCCAAAGCATGACCTCACACTTTCCAACATTATACTCCATCTGCCAAATTTTTGCCCACTTACTTAGCCTGTCTATGTCCTTTTGCAGATTTTTTGTGTCCTCCTCATACATTGCTTTTCCTCCCATCTTTGTATCGTCAGCAATCTTGGCCACGTTACACGCAGTGCCTTCTTCCAAGTCGTTAAAACAGATTGCAAATAGTTGGGGTCCCAGCACCGATCCTTGTGGCACCCCACTAGTTACTGATTAACAAAGCAGAGAATGAACCATTTATCCCAACTCCCTGTTTTGTTAGTTAGCCAATCCTCTATCCATGCTAATATATTACCCCCAACCCGTGAACTTTTATCTTGTGCAGTAACCTTTTATGTGGCACCTTGTCAAATGTCTTCTGGAAGTCCAAATACACCACATCCACTGGTTCCCCTTTATCCACCCTGTTCATTACATCCTCAAAGAATTTCAGCAAATTTGTCAAACATGACTTCCCCTTCATAAATCCATGCTGACTCTGCCTGACCGAATTTTGCTTTTACAAATGTCCTGCTACTGCTTCTTTAATAATGGACTCCAACATTTTCCCAACCACAGATGTTAGGCTAACTGGTCTATAGTTTCCTGCTTTTTGTCTGCCTCCTTTTTTAAATAGGGGCATTACATTTGCAGTTTTCCAATCTGTTGGGACCTCCCAGGATCCAGAGAATTTTGGTAAATTACAACCAATGCATCCACAATCCCTGCCACTACTTCCCTTAAGACCCTAGGATGCAAGCCATCAGGTCCTGGGGATTTATCTGCTTTTAGTCCCATTATCTTACTGAGTACCACCTCCATAGTGATTGTGATTGTGTTAAGTTCCTACCCCCCTATAGCCCCTTGACGATTCACTGTCAGAATATTGTTAGTGTCCTCTACAATAAAGACTGATACAAAATATTTGTTCAGAGTTTCTGCCATCTCCATGTTCCCCATTACTAATTCCCCGGTCTTGTCCTTTAAGGGACCAACATTTACCTTAGCCACTCTTGTCCTTTATATATACCTATAGAAACTCTTGCTATCTGTTTTTATATTTTGTGCTAGTTTACTTTCATAGTCTATCTTCCCTTTCTGATGAATCTTCAGCTGATGAATCAGTACTCCTCCATGTTGAACATCACTTGGAAGAAACACTGAGGGTAGCAAGGGCACAGAACGTACTCCGAGTGGGGGACTTCAGTGTCCATCACCAAGAGTGGCTCGGTAGCACCGCTACTGACCGAGCAGGCAGAGTCCTGCCAGACTGGGCCTGTGGCAGGTGGAGAGAACCAACGAGGGAAAAAACCTCATTCTCACCAAGCTATATGTCGCAGATGCATCTTTCCACGACCATATTGGTTGGAGTGATCATTGTACAGTCCTGTCTTCACAATGAGGACACCCTCATGGCCCAGTATATCTCTCACTCTACCATCATCATCAAGCCAGGGGACCAATCCTGCTTCAATGGAGTGTAGAAGAGCATACCCGGAGCAGCACCCCCATCGTACCTAAAAATGAGGTGCCAACCTGATGAAGCTATAACACAAGACTACATGCATGCTCAACAACAAAAACAGCATACTATAGACAGAGCTCTGCGATCCCACAACCAACGGATCAGATCAAAGCTCCGCAGTCCTGCCACATTCAGTCGTGAATGGTAATTAAACAAATAACAGGAGGAGGCTCCATGAACATCCCCAGCCTCAATGATGGCGGAGCCCAGCACGCCCATGCAAAAATGTTCGCAACCATCTTCAGCCAGTGCAGAGTGGATGATCCATCTCGGCCTCTTCCTGCGGCCCCCACCACCACAATGTCAGCCGTGGCTCAGTGGGTAGCACACTCGCCTGGGGCAGAAGGTTGTGAATTAATATCCCATCCTGGGACTTGAGCACATAAATCCAGGCTGACACTCCAGTGTAGTGCTGAGGGAGTGCTGCACTGTCGGAAGTGCCGTTTTTCGGATGAGACATTAAACTAAGGCCCCATCTGCCCTCTCAGGTGGACGTAAAAGATCCCATAGCACGATTACGAAGAGGAGCAGGGGCATTATCCCCGGTGTCCTGGCCAATATTTATCCCTCAATCAACATCACTAAAAGAGTTTATCTGGTCATTATCACATTGCTGTTGGTGGGAGCTTGCTGTGCGCAAATTGGCTGCCGCGTTTCCCACATTACAACAGTGACTACACTCCAAAAGTACTTCATTGGCTGTAAAGCGCTTTGAGATGCCCGGTGATCATGAAAGGCGCTATATGAATGAAAATCTTTATCACAAAAGCCAGTCTTCAGCCAGTTTGATTCATTCCTTTGAGTGCACTGGAGACAGCTAAGTCTATGGGCACCGACAGCATCCTGGCTACAGAGCTGAAGATTTGTGCTTCACAATTAGCCATGCCTCTCGCGATATTGTTCCAGTATAGCTACAACACTGGCATCTACCTGATAATGTGGAAAATTGCCCACACATTGGTCATTCCTACCAATTTCTCCACAAAAAGGACAAATCCAAACCGGCTAATTACCACCCCATCAGTTTACTCTCAATCACCAGCAAAGTGTTGGAAGGTATTGTCGACAGCAATGTTCCCTGCAAGTTGCACGGCACTACAGGGACCGAGCGTAGCCAACTTTTCAATGCATAAACCGTGCATACGTGGTATTTTGAATTCCTGCACGGCCCCTTAAAAAGGGCCACACGGCGCCAAAATAACAAGGAGCATTGGTCGACAGTGCTATCAAGTGACACCTGCTCAGTTTGGGTTCTGCCAGGCCCATCGGCTCCAGACCTCATTACAGCCTCCGTCCAAATGTGGACAAAAGAGCTGAATTCCTGAGGTGAGGCAAGAGTGACTGCCCTTGCCAGGTAGGGGTGGGAGGGGTGGCAGCATTTGACCCGCAAGGAACCCAAGTAAAAGTGAAGTCAATGAGAATTGGGGAAACGTTTCCACTGGCTGGAGTCATACCTAGCACAGAGGAAGATGGTTGTGGTTATTGGAAGCCAATCATCCCAGCCCCAGGACATCGCTGCAGAAATTCCTCAGGGCAATGTCCTAGGCCCAACCATCTTCAACTGCTTCATCAATGACCTTCCCTCCATCATAAAAGGTCAGAAGTGGGGATGTTTGCCGACAATTGCAGTGTTCAGTTCCATTTGCAATCCTCAGTTAATGAAACAGTCCATGCCTGCATGCCGCAAGACCTGGACGACAATCAGGTCTGGGCTGGTAAGTGGCAAGTAACATTTTATGCTGTAAACTTCTATGATTCTATGAAAATCAAACAGGCAAATGAAAATATCAAATGATTGCTAGTTAGATGAAATTGCCACGAGTCTCATGACTGCAACATGTCGACTGTCTAAAAGTGTGTCCATTCTTGAAAGGATCCCCACATTGGATAAGCAGAGATATACCTGTACTACTAAAGTCTAATTAAAACTTAAGCATTCCTTCCCCACTGTTCTCTTCTCCTGAAAGCACTGCATCTTGTATTTTGGGTATTTTGCTCAAGTAGCCATTAGTTGCAAGCTCCCACAGCGAACGGCTGTAAAATACGTAACTGCGGAGGTCATCACAGCCACATCTAATTTTGTTCTAACCCAAGATCTGCAAATGTGCACTTCCAGCAGTGGATCATCGGGTGAGCATCAGGAGCAGGAACTTTTCCACCTCTGCTGTCCTAGCTGAGATCAGCCACGGGGCACTGAAGGGCAAAACAGGGGTGGGTACAAACCCTTCTCAAATTTTACCCAAACTTTTGATTACTATAGCTGAGTTCTTACCTTTGCCAAAAGGTCATTAAGGAGCGATGGTGAGTGAACAACGTTGAATGATGTTGAACTGGCATCGCTCCTGAAATTGGCAGTGTAACACAAATGGTTCCGAACAACCTTGTTCTGGACAGGATGCCAGTCTCTGATGAAGGGGATCACACAAGTTAAGGCAGCAAAACATTTAAGATATTGAAGTCATGATCTGGGCCCCATCTCACGTGTCTAGCACAGTGAAAGGTAAGGGGCCAGAGGTAATGTAAATGTCACCAGTACATCAAGCCACAGAGCTGCCACAGCATTTCTGTTCCACATTAAAGACTGTGATGAGAGTACATAGAGATTCTCTCACCAGTAACAGAGATGTAGCAGCTCATTCACTGCCCATACTGAAGGCTCAAAGGTTAAATCATGTCAAGCTCATCTGACATTTATTTCAAATGCCAACACCCAGGACCCCCAACATCCCTGGACAAAAACAGCCAACAATTTGCTAGCCAGGCCGTTCTTTTCATTTGTTCTAAAAAGAAAATTACATTGATTGCTCTTCATGCTACAAAGCACTGTTAAAGCAAGTATACGGTATGGTCCACTGGTTGCTTACAAGTGCCCCAAGTTCTTCAGGGTAAAGGATTTTTCATATCTTGAGACATCTACATCCCTGCACTCGATGAAAGGATCAAAGTTGGACTTGAACTGACAATCCAAAAAAGTACAATTGAAAAGATAAAAGACTGGCTTTACAAGAAAAAAAGTTACATTGTAAATTCCCAAACACACTTTATTTGAACTGCTAAACTATTAAGATTTTCCCCCCCGCCCCCCGAGATCCTACTTTTTTGTTTCCCGTATCTGAGCTATGTCCCTGAGGCTTTGGATTTACATTTGTGACTCATTACTGAATGTCAGAGTTCAATTCAAGGTCTGTTAGTCAGCCCTAAGGCCCTACTGTGGGAGATGTGAAGTCATTAGTGAAATCATATGATGTGACTTGTGACTTGCCATGGAAATGACCCAGGTTAGGTTAAGTACCGTAGTTTCTTGAATAGAAGTAATGCTTAAAATTCAGTGTTTATTGGAAGAACCAATAGTAATTCACCCCCCCCCCCCCCACCCCCCGAAGTGTTACAACATTTAATCCATACGGTTATTTGGCTACTCTGATTAAAAGTCTTCAGAGGTCATTTTTCTTAAATTGAATTGAAGGTCATCTGTGCAATAGAAGTTTTAAACGGGTTTGTTTAATGGTGCATGAAGGAATAATGTTGAATAAGATGGACCACTTCGACCGTTGGGCAGGAACATGCAATGCTTTAAATGTAGCACCCAAGTCTCGGCAAACATCTTTCAAGATAAAAGCACAAGTGTTCTCGCTCTACTTCCCCAGTAATGGTGCTAAACACCAACATCGTTGCATATGATGATGATCTACTCTTCACTACCCATCTTCAGCGTGCCAAACTACTAAAGTGGGTTTTAAAATCCGTAGAAATTTTACTATTGCTCCCTTTCTTGAAAAACCTTTAGGCACGAGGTCAAAGCCTTTGGTCCCCAAATTCCACATTCCACCAATGACTACCCCCCAAAAGTACTTAATTGGCTGTAAAGCACTTTGAGACGTCCAGTGGCCATGAAAGGCACTATATAAACGTAAATCTTCATTTTTTAAATAATTTTTTTTCTCTTATCCGTACATTCCCATCTTTCCTTCACCCCTTATATTAAAGATGTCTTGGTTTTCCCCAGTTGCTTGACTTCTTGGATCTATTTGTATTTTTCCATTTTAAGCTACTCATAAGTTTAGTGATATAGAATGGTTAAAGCACAGGAGGCCGTTCAGCCCGTACCGGCTCTCTGCAGAGCGTTTTAGCTTGCATCACTCCCCTGCCCTTTCCCATAGGCCCTGCATTGTTTTCCTTCAGCTACTTATCCAATTCCCTTTTGAAAGCCACAATTAAATTTGCCTCCACCACCCTTTCAGGCAGTGCATTCCACTTCATATCAATTCGCTGCGTAAACATAAGAAATAGGAGCAGGAGTAGGCCATTTGGCTCCTCGAGCCTGTTCCGTCATTCAATAAGATCATGGCCGATCTGATCATGGGCTCAGCTCCACTTCCCTGCTCGTCCCCCATAACCCTTCACTCCCTTATCGCTCTCTGGGGCAGAGAATTCCACAGATTTACGACCATCTGAGAGAAGAAATTCCACCTCATCTCCGTTCTAAATGGGCAACCCCTTATTCTGAAACTATGCCCCCTAGTTCTAGATTCCTCCACAAGGGGAAACATCCTCTCTGCAGCTACCTTGTTGAGCCCCCTCAGTATCTTATATGTTTCAATAAGATCACCTCTCATTCTTCTAAACTCCAATGAATATAGGCCCAACCTACTCAACCTTTCTTCATAAATCAACCCCTTCAGCACTGGAATCAACCGAATGAACCTCCCCTGAACTGCCTCCAATGCAAGTATATCCCTCCTTAAATAAGCAGACCAAAAATGTACACAATACTCCAGCTGTGGCCTTACCAATACCCCCCTGTACAGTTGTAGCAGGACTTCCCTGCTTTTATACTCCATTCCCCTTGCAATAAAAGCCAACCATTTGCCTTCCTGATTATTTGTTGTACCTGCATACTAACTTTTTGTGTTTCATGCACAAGGACCTGCAAGTCTCTCTGTACTGCAGCATTTTGTAATTGCTCTCCATTTAGATAATTTGCTTTTTTATTTATTCCTGCCGAAGTGGATGACCTCACACTTTCCCACATTATGCTCCATCTGCCAAATTTTTGCCCATTCACTTAGCCTGTCTATATTCCTTTGCAGATTTTTTGTGTCCTCCTCACAACTTGCTTTCCTACCCATCTTTGTATCATCAACAAACTTGGCTACATTACTCTCGGTCCCTTCATCCAAGTCATTAATATAGATTATAAATAGTTGAGGCCCCAGTCCGATCCCTGTGGCAGTCCACTAGTTAACCCCGTGTGCTCTTACCTTGTGCAGTAACCTTTTATGTGGCACCTTATCAAATGCCTTCATTTTCTAAATGAACTGACTTTGGAGCAGTGTGGAGGACTATCAACCTGGTTGCTAGAGCCCACAGCATAAAATATCCAACAAATTGGCAACTCCTCGCAGACCACAAGAATAACTACATAGTTCAACAGAGCACAGCACAAAAACAGGCCATTCGGCCCAACTGATCTATGCTGGAATTTATGCTCCACACGGGCCTCCGCCCACCCCTCTTCAACTAACCCCATCAGCATATTCTCTCTCGTGTGCTTATCTAGCTTCTCTTGAATAGCTGGTGCAACAGGCGGTATTCTCCTGGGTTTAACGATAAGGCAGAGGTCAGTTCTATACCTGATCCAAGTGTGCTTGGTGCTGACCCAGAGTGCAAAAGGTGGTAAGTCTCTTACTCTCCAGCAGTGACATCCCTCACCTCGATGAGCAGTCTAAATTGGTCAAGCTTCACTTTAGTAGTTACCTGCAGCTGGACTTTCCGCTCCTGTCTGTCTGTTTTCGCCCCGGAGGGCTGGCAATGGTCGCAGTGAGCTCTTCTGGGCGGGCGGTCAGCTTCCAGGGCCCCGCTGGGGTTTTCAGGGCCGGTTTCGGCGGGGTGCGGAGAATTACCGCCCGGAAGAGGCGAGCCGGTGTGCAATGCCTCTGGTTGAGACACCGGCTCGATTTTCGACTCCCACCCGACCCGCAATGGTCCGCAGCACCCCCTGCTGGGACCGCCTGTGCAAACAGGCTATACCGGCTGCCGTGAGGTAAGTAATGTCCACCCTCAGGTAAGTGTGATTGTTTTTTCTTTTCTTTTTTTTGTGATTTATATTGTGGTGGCGTGGACTATTGTTTTGGGAATGTTTCTCCTCTCTTTCTCTCCCCCCCCCCCCCAAGTTTTTTTTTCTCCCCAGGGCTCTCTGAGTGCTCCCGGGCCAGCTCTTTAGCTTGGGATTTTCGCATGCTCAGTTGGCCTAGTGCCCCAGGAGGTGTATACGACGCCTCCCTTAGCACTCCGCCCCACACTCAGGGCCCAGTTGCCCAATTTTTCTGATTGAGGCGCAAACCGTTCTCAGACGTAAATTTTACCGCCCCGCCACTATTACTGCCCCGAAATCTGTTCCAACTGTCGCAGAAGAGAGTGGAGAGCACCAGTTCCAACTGTCACAGGAGCATCCAGTCATGCCCCGGTAGCTACCCCCAAGGGAAGTGGAGTGTGGGAAATTGCACTCCGCTTCCATTGAGGGGTGGCAAGGCCAATTCTGTGGCGGGAGCAGGACTTCTACTCTGGAGGCTAAAATTCCCGGCCCCAGAAGGTTACCGCCCCCAAGATGAGAGCCTGTGCGGGGAGGCAGAGGGAAGACGGGTGCGGGGGATGGAGGGGAGAGTGGTGGAGGTGGGGAGCGGAGAACGGGAGGGGCCACATTGCAGCGGAGGTTTGGGGCGGGGGGGGGGGGGCGAAGTGTGTTGGAGGAGCGGGCCTGGGGGCTCTGTGCCTCGGTGTGGGGAGTGTTCGGAGTGGGGTGGACGAGTTGACTGCGCAGATGGCGGTTGGTGGATGTGGTGTGGTTGGCGTCGCGGGGGCGCGGCTCTGGGATGGCCGGGGCTGGGGGCTCGACATCCGGGGGTGTTCGGCATTTGGGAAGGATTCTGATGAGACGGGGCAGGTTGGGTGCGGGGGGTGTTCTCGGTGTTGGGTGGGTCTGGAGCCGGGGGTGAGGGGCACGGTCTTGGGATGGGGGGTGGGTTGTTTGGGGCTGGGATTGGGAGAGACTTCTTCACTCGGGGAGTTGTTGGCCTGTGGGTTCCCTGCCGCGGGGTGTTGTTGATGCCAGTTCATTGAATGTGTTCGGGAGGGAGTTGGATGTGGTCCTTGCGGCTGGGGGGGTCGGGGGGGGTGTGGAGGGGGGCTGCTGGGGTGGGTGATCAGCCATGATCTTGTTGAATGGTGGTGCAGGCTCGAAGGGCCGAATGGCCTAGTCCTGCACCTATTTTCTATGTTTCTAAATCAGCAAAACCAAAAATCCAGCCCTTGAATTTTTATGATTTTCAACTCAAAAATATTCCTAATACCCCATACTTAAATGAATAATTCATCACCAGCACCACCTTCTCGATCTGATTAAAGTTCTTCAGCACAGCACCATTATCTTATAGTTGTGGCATTTCTCATTTTAGTGTCATTACTGAAATAGACATCAGACCGTTTCTTGTGCACAAGTGCATAAAACAACCAGCAAACAATTTCACAACCTCCAAAAAGGTTAGTTTAATTTATCGCAGTTAAACAAGAGAGCCAAGACCATGGACTAAAATATCAAACAGCAATATTGTTCTTCTTGCCAGTAAATGTTTGGAGAACGGACCAGGATTTGCCTTGTTTACCACATTCAGCTCTGCGGTCACTGGAAGGCACGAGAGGCATGATGCTTTTGCACAAGGAAGGGGGGTGGAAGAGGGAGAAAGCACTACACCCAAAACGAGTAAAGGCTTTGAAGCAGTGTCAGCCATTTGCCTCCCTACAGGTGAGGAATGTACATGGGCCAGGTAGACCTGAACAGATGGGGAGAGTGGGGGGGGGGGGGGGGTGCAGGGGGTAAAGAGAGGAGTTGGAGGGAAAGAGAGGGGAAAGAAAAAACCGAGACAATAAAGGCAGAAATTCAACATATCTGGCCACATAACTAGTTTGATTCTTGTGCAGAGAATATGCTCGAATTCCCACACCAATTTATTTTTACTGCACTCAAAATAGCACACAAACAATGCCAACTTTTAGCAGCAAAAGTGAGAGCCAACTTTTTAAACTGCAGTGAATATTTTTTCCAATTTTTTTTTATTATCGAGTTGTACAAGAGTTTACACACTTTCTCAGAACATGTTAGAATACAAAACAGAGTACACACTGATTTCCAGGTTACATGGTACTTGCAGAAACATAGACTGCAGGTCCTATACGGCTATATAGTTATGTTGTCTCTGCCTTATCTACACATTGATGGACAGGTAAAATGCAAGAGGAGATGGGTGGGGTGGGAGATGAGACTGAAGCATATGGTGCAGCCCTGTCTAATATTGCATTCCATGTGTCAAGGGGTTTGGAAAAATCTATATCCCACTATTCAGCACCTCAAAAGTACAGAATTATACAAATAGAAGACAGTAAATACAGGCAACTACAATCCACATAAAGTACACTTTAATATTTATAAAATCATATATACAAAAACATAATAGAAAGCAATTTCATAGCTAAAATACAGTTTATACAGTTAACAAAGGCATTGAATGTTTACAAGGTCTGTCTTGATTTCTTTACTTGCATTTAATTCAAACAGAGTAAAGTTTAGTAGGGTTAGTATCACCGTGTCCATTCTTAAATATGCAAGATGCTGAAAGTATTTTGCTGCATTTATTTTGTAAAATGATTTTCCTCAATATAAAAACAAAATGAATTGAAGTTTATTCTGCAGGATGTCAAGCAACAACATAACCGCTAACCCCCACGAGCTCTGAATGGCCTTTGCATTTACAAAATTTGCTCATTTTCTCGCAATCACTGAAGGATTCTGTAAGTCAGCCTTGATTAGAAAAAAATATACAAAATCTATGCCATATCTTGGATGTGTGTTCTTGGGATAACGTGATTTTTTTTTTATTTAAAAAACGTCTTCCTCCGTACAAAGTGGTTACGGTGGGGTTATCTTCAATATACCAACTGCTCGAGTTTTTACATTTAACTACAGGGACATTTTTTCCATTAGTTGTCATGGAAAAATTCCTCTTAAAAAGGAAACGGGAGGCAATCTTTAATTAGCAAGTGCTACAAGCCATCTACTTTCTCTTTTACAGACATTGCCTGTACTGCACTGGCTTTGCCTGAATCGACCATTAAAGGGAACTCAAGATTTTATAAATGGAATTTCTATCTCGCAAAGGGGAAGATATAAAGCCCCCACTTAAAATGGCAGAGGGATTGGGATTAATGTGACAATAATTGCCTTATGTAGGACAATATTTACAATAGTTATTATACCTGCAATGTATAATGAACCAATATTAATTTCAGTGCAAGGTTCCTCTTTGCATTCTTCAGCATCAAATCTTCAGCATCAAAATTGCCTTCAGTGGGTAACAAGAATGCTAAACTAAGTGTCACCTTGGCTCAATTGATAGCACACTTGCCTCAGTCAGAAAGTTCTTGGTTCAAGCCCCACAGTGTACCACCGAAACTGACCCTTCAGTGCAGTACTGACAGAGTGCTGCATCACCCAAGGTGCCATCTTTCAGAGACCTGTCTGCCACCTTCAGGTGGATGCAATAGATCCTGCAGCATTATTTGAAGAATAGCAGGGAGCTTTCCTGGTGTCCTTTCTCTCAAAACATCAAAAGATAGATGAATAGTTTATTCATCGCATTGCTGTTTGGCTGTGTGCAAAGTTTGCCAATCTAACAATAGTGGTACAATTTCAACCACTGTGCTGGTCTCATTTTACAATTCTGCATTCAAAGGGCTAATGCAGCAGACACTGCTCTGCTTAGTGTTCGAGTACAAACATCTATGGAATGTACATCATCAGCACTACCCTGAACTCTGCACCATTCACTCAAACTTCCAGATGAATGACTAAAAGGTGACACTTCCGGAGCTGACACTTTTCCCCAACCTATCCTCTTTCCTGCCCCTCCAAGACAACCGAACAAGAACTCAGACATTGCTCAACCCTGAGCTGCTGCACTTCCATTGATGACATTGATTGTTTTGCAGGCACAGGTTCCTCACAGTATCAAAGCATACACTTAAATAGCCTCCAGTTCTATTCCGTGATAGCACTTTGAGTCCTAAAGTTGTGAGTTCAAATCCCACTCTAGAGACGCGAGCACAAAATATAGGCGGACACTCCAGTGCAGTGCTGAGGGAATTGTCGGAGGCGTCGTCTTTCGGATGAGACATTAAACTGAGACCCCATCTGCTCCCTCAGGTGGATGTAAAGATCCCGTGGCACTATTATTGGCACTGTTCTGGCCAATATAAATCCCTCAACCAACATCACTTTAAAAAAAAAAAGCACATTATTTGGTCATTATCTCATTGCTGTTTGTAGGAATTTGCTGTGTGCCAATTGGCTGTCACAATTCCTACATTACAACAGAGGCTACACTTCAAGAGTACTTTATTGGCTTTAAAGCGCTTTTAGATGACTGGAGGTCGTGAAAAGTGCAATATAAATGCAAGTTCTTTCTTCCTTTCTAACCAAATGTTCATGCTGCTTTAAAAAAAAAATCAATCATATCAGCATCAACTGAGTTTGATAAGAATCCATTCTATTGATCCAACACTTGGTTGGAGGAAGAGGGAAAAATATGGCAGGTGGAATTCTTGGAGCGCAAGCCTCACCTGTACCATCTAGTTCCAAGATCAGTTTGAAGTTAAATAACCATTCATCTCTGCTACCTCTCAGCGAATTAAAAACCTGAAATTAGAATCCCCTCAATATTTTCCTCCAGTGGAAAAGATCCAACTCTGCAAGCCTTCTCTTCTCAACTTAGATCGCTATGCCCCAGAATCACTCATCACTTTTCTCTGAACATTCTCCAATACATCAACATCCACTGCAAATGGAGCTGCCTACGATTTTCCAACTGTGGCTTTGTCAATGAGTTTACAGAATTAAAATAATCTGTTTGGTTTGTAACTCAAAGCTTTGAGATACATGCCAGTTCTTGATTAGCGCTGTTGACAATCTCATTAACTGGATACCTTCAATGCACAGTTGAAATACAACTTGTTTCCCTGTGACAGATTTTTTAAAAACAATGAAGAGTTCCATTGTAATACTTGCGAGATCAAACCTAGTGGTTAGAATTGCACCTGTGACTGCATTAAAATGGCCATTTATGGAATGTGGACACAAATCCTGATGACATTTGTATTTTCAATCCTCAAGTTTAATTAACTGGATTAATGAGATGATGTAATTCATACCAAAAATCATTACAGAATAACTTCAAATAATCTGGTTTTGACCTAAAAGTAGACCTGCGAGAATGGGAGGTGAATTGAAAAAGCAGTGTTGGACCATACTAGGGAAGAGGCATTGCAACAAGCCTGCAGATGACACTTACAAATTGAATTTCAAAAGTGTCAATTTATTCAAATGTCAGCCAAAGGCATGAAATACAGTAAATGAAACCGAGCAAAATGTTGTGCAATGCACAATGCAGCTGATGAGGTTTCAACTATGGTCAACTGCTTATTCCAGCAAAACTATCTATAATTGGAATCTGCTGCCCAGAAGTTAAGAACTATGGGAAAATAGTTTATACAACTAAAAAATCTTACTTAACGCTCTGATGCTATGAAGTAGAATTTCTGCAGATGTGCTCCTGATCACCCGCTGTAACTTTGGGGAGACAGTGTTAACTGCCCTTAATGCCGATTCTACAGGGTTTCCATTGATCCGAAGAACTCCCATGGAATTTCTACCCCCATGTCCTGTTGGCTCAACATCAGTCATTACCAACTGAAGTTAAGTGGGACTTTTGCAGCGACAAAAATCTCTGGGTGGGGAAAGGGAAAAAAAAGTATGTGGGCATAAAGAGAGAAATTTCAAGCCAGACAGTCAGGAGGTCAGATTACGACAATGAGATTCAGCTATCTTAAAAACAGCCAACATTGCAAATATTCTGCTACAAAACAGTCTGAATCAGATAAGTCAGACACAGATCAACAGTGCAATGCTAGTATTGCATTAGACATGGAATCAATCACAACATACCAGAGAAGGCAACTGAAAAAGCCTGTATACAACACAACAGAAAGGTTAGGCAACAGATCAGTATTAGATATTGGCTGAGTATTTGTCAATCCATCTATCTTTGAAATAACAATTAATACCATCACGCTGAGCGAGTCTTTAAGCCCTAAACTTGCTTTCCATGTCATTTCAGTTTTATGCAAATAACTTGAAAATCAAGAATGAAGCCAAGAAGACCAACACAGCATAATGACCACCAAATGAAGCCCCCACTGTAAACAGATTCTTCTGCCAAAAAAGCTGGTCTTCCCAGTGTCAAAATAGGACAATTGGACAGATGGTGCAGCTATTTATTGTTTTAAGCATCAGTAATTGGGGTGGTGGGGGGCAGGGGTGAAAGAGAAGAGAAAAAGCAGAACACAAAAATAATCCCTGATGATCCTAAAAGGACGATTTTCCAATTGTATTTCACTACCAGTGTTAGAAGATGGTTAAGTGCACTTTAAATAAAAGACAAATCGTGCAAACCCTAAATACACAAATATACACACACCTGATTTCTGTACAAATTAATTCTGGCTTGTTTTAAAAACAAACCACATCATACTCTGCTGGCCTAACTGAAACGCAAAACCTATGCGACACGATTTTGCATATGCTCATATACAGACCGAGGAGAAGTTACACTGTACAGTGCTATTTATACAAGGATGGCAGTACAGCCCCAGATAAAGAAGGAGCAGGAGGTTGGAAACATGGAATCACAGGCAACTTTGTAGGTGTTTTCTGAGCGCATCCGACAACTGGCTGGCCAGAACTTCCATAGGGATGACCACTGTGTTTGGTTATCACCGCAGAAATAACGAGGAGGAAGCAGACAATTATGCATCACGCCAACTTTGTATCGCATTAAATACCTTTTCACTTTAAAAGTTTTATTTATGTGACAGATTCCACACTTTCAGTAGGCTAAGCAAAAAGGCATGGCTACGTGGGAATTTTAAAGTGAATTTTGCATAGACAGATGAGAGGCAGATCTGTAAAGATTTATTCGAAGATTGAAACACTGTAGAGGAAAAACTATTTTGAACTAGCTCATTTTACAAGTAGTTGTCAGAGAAGAGGATGCCACATGCAAAATAACCCTATGACTAAGTCAGGTGGCAGGAAGAGGATTGAAAAATGGGACACATTACAGTTAAAAGTGCAAATTTTCACCAGAAGACCTGCTCAAAAGATTTACGCGACTCTCGACTTGATCTGGGTTCTTTACTTCATTTTGCTTTGATATTCCAGGCAATCTCAATGTTATTGTAAAATGTAAATTTACAAAAAAATCATGGGGGGGGGGGGGGGGGAGGAGAAAGAGAGGGACAGTGAAATTATTACCTTTTCCACGTGAAGATTGTAGAAAATAAATTCAAAAATAAAACTCTGCAAAATATCGTGATCGTTTTAAATTCTGTGTAAATACTTCTTTACATTTCGCAGTGGAGAGACATGATAAAATGCAGACATTACCCACGTACAGCTGAAAAAGAATGCACTCGTAGATTCTCCCAGAATCGCACTGCATGGGTTGGCAGGTTTGGAGTTTCAGATGAATACCGAAACTAAAACTGACTGGAAATTTCTCAAGTTCTGATATTGACTGGTGAAAATTGGTTAAAAAAACAGGAGCAAAGCAGCATTTACGATACATTAGCCTAAGTACTCAGTTTGTCATTATTTTAACGCCAGCGTTAACCCAGACTTTTTAAATAGTTTGACACATTTACCCTTGTTATGCATTTACAATAAAAATGCCTCAAGTTGCCACCAAATTGCCTCCAATTAACTTCAATCTCAGGTGAAATCAGGCTTCCCAAAATTAGCCAACTATTCGAACTCCCCATTGCAGCAGGGGCGTTTGGACCTATATACAGTGAACATCGCAACAAAGCAGCTGTGTGAGTCTGTTATCGCCTCTTTATTGATGAAAACCCTTCTTACGGTACAAGTTGTATACCATTTGTTAGACAAATTAGTGCTGAATTTAAGTGTGGTGTTCCAAGATAAAGTGTGCCGAGAGTGGTTCGTAAATTCAAGAATTAAGTGAAAAGTTGAATTTTCAGAAGGAGGTGATCACAAAAGTGAGATTATATCTAACAGGTTAAAAGATCTAACCAGGCAAAAGTAATAGTGCCAGAGTAAATCAAAACAAAAAAGTGCTTAAAAACTACAGGTAGGTCAAAAATGTATATGTAGGAAACTTTGAGTTCTTTCATCTCCAATTTGATCCTGCTTCACTTATCCTTTTAGGGTGTTGCGTGATAAGATATTCAATTAAACCAGATTATACTGTCTGGAGGCTTAGAAGAAAAACGCATGCCACTTTGTGCCAGTGAAAAGGTTAGCTGGAAGACCAGATTCCCCAGATCCATGATTGAAGTTGAAGGCTTCCTGGGTCGCGTCTGATCGATGCGGCTTAGAAATTAATTGTGTCGTACCACAGGCGGTGCGAAGGAAAATGCAATTGGAATCTGAGTCACTTATTTCTGTTTTCAGGAAAAGACTTCTCTTGTGTGCTGGGTGGCAGCAGACGGCTCACTTCAAAACAGCAACTCCACGCCGGGGGCTCATTTCCAAAACCACCTGTGCTACAAGAGGGAGTGCAGTCCACTTGGATTAGGATTTCATTAAAAATCTTTACTCTGCTGAGAATCTATTTTGAAATCACAAAAGTTCAAATGCGACAAGTTAAAGGTTAATGCATAATTTTGACGTGTTTTCAGCTACAAAACTATTGAGTTTTGAACAGCACTCCAGATAGCAGAGGTTTCCATCTGTTCATTAAGCTTAAATAACAATTCACATCTGTGTGACGTTCTACACATAGGCCAGATATAGCTGTAAAGGAACTTTATGAAAATTATAATAGCTGTCAGTAACAGACACATTCACAATAAAGCAGAGCTCCACGCTGTACCAAGAACTTCTGCACTGTCGCACTTGGCTGAGAGAGTTACAAAAACCAATGAAATAAACCGTCAAACCAGGTCCTTTACATTACAGTCCCAAACATCTGGCAAATTAACACTGCTGTAATTGTAGCCATTTTTGTTGCAATTCGCAGCATTGTCCCTGAAAAGCTATAAAGCAAAGGAGGACCAGCATCGCCGAGTATGCCATCCACTCTCTCTGCCAAGAGACTCCAGATCCAGTTTGCATTTGGCAGTAGTAAATAGCTGAATTCCAGGGAGGGCTAGAGTTGATGAAGTAGCTTGGATGAATTATAAACTTTCCCTGAAATTTTAGTCCATGCAGATTTCCATGCAAGCACCCTTGGGTTATATGCCATTCTGGTACATGGAACTCAATACATTGCAATAGACTGTTCAGTCGCCTAACTTTCCCATTCAACACAATCAGAAAAGAGGCCTTAGTGCAATGAACGTCTAAAACTATTGCTCACTATGCTTCGGATGTCTGAGCACTTGTATAGAAATTGAAAAGGACACTTATAAGCACTTCCAAGAAGATGCTGGCAAGCATCAAGCTTTCATGTATTATCACTGCGATCTTTACTTTCTACCCAGGACCAAAATTGTTGGCCACGCTGACCTCAGGGACACAGTGCTGACGGCAGAAGGAAATACCAAGGAGCAACACAAAATCCAATGTTGATCTCACTGTATCTTCTTCACTGCAACATCACATCTTTCAAATTCTCCTGCAGAATAGTGTCTTTCACCGCATGAAACACAAACCGAATATTTTCTGTGTCGATGGCTGTCGTGAAGTGGTGGAACAGTGGTTTGGTGCGATCCCGGCGTTTGTTGTTGAAGCACTGCACCAGGTATTTTTGTACATCCTCCAGTCTGTGAGGGTCCCCCTCAAAGTTTGGGAAATATTTCCTAATACTGACCGTTTTCACCTTCCCCACAAGCAAGTCCATTTTGTTGAGGAACAAAATAACAGAGACAGAACAAAACAGCTTGTTGTTCACAATCGTTTCGAAGATATTCATCGATTCGACCAGACGGTTGGTCCGGCGGTCTTCCATGAGGACCTGGTCATATTCGCTGGAGGAAGCCATAAAGAGAATGGATGTGATGCCATCGAAGCACTGAAACCATTTCTGCCTCTGCGACCTCTGGCCACCCACATCTACCATTTTGAAAGGAATGCCTTTGATGATAAAATCGTGCTCCACAATTCCTTTGGTGGCTTTTCTTGCAAGTAGGACATCGTGCCTGCTGGGAAGGTAACTCTGAAATAAAGAAATTGATGAGATCATATTGCAAAACCAGGCATATTGATGACCATCACATTTTTTCTTTTACCTTCTCTTTCTTCCCCCTCCCCACCACCCCCCCCAATTTCAAAAATAAACTGAAACATATTTCAAGTGGAGGGACCGCTGGCCTTGCAATACATCAGTTTAAGATGCTTATTTCACAAGCCCACAATCACAGCAGGTTCAGACTCCAGCACTGGCTGGATACCAGCCAGACATTGGGTTGAACTTGTTGTTTGCTTTTGAAAGGAGGGATGGGGGAAGAGAGAGGAAGGGAACTGCTTGCCAGCTGTATTTATTTTCTAAAGTAGAGACACACACATTATTTTTCCCAAATCAGTCCCGTGCTACTGGCACATTCTACATGAAAAAAAAGGATCAAATATCAGTTACAGTGTTCACTACAAATTACCGATGTTAAGTAAATTAAAATTTACGCACAAAGATTTTTTTTTTTTTAAAAAGGGGCATGTGTTCGGTAAATATTTGTAAAATGTTCTTCTACAGTGCTCTGTCGCTCAAACTTTGAATAATTCTGGTTTACTTAAAAAGAACATGCAAAATCTAACCTGAACTGCAGGAATAATTCATGACACCACTTGTGGTACACACATAACATGAAGCTCAGAAGCGTCAAGTTGAAGTTAACTGAAGTATACTCGAATGTTTCTCAGTGATTTCAAAGCAATAATCTCACCAAGGGGATCAAAAGCTGGAGTGGTTTGAGTGTTCAGAATCTAATGAGATTATTGCATGTGTTTCATTTAACAGAAAATACAGCAATATTTTTGATTTCTGCACACAGGGTTTTTTTTAACCCCCCCCCCCCCCCCCTCAGTATCTAACATTAATTTGGTGGGAACAGCTTTGCTCAGCTTCACTGCCACTGGGATATCAAGCTGATCCCAAATTGAACCCAATCTGTGCGCAGTTACTGTGCTGGCTGCTACAAATTGGGCTGTAAATCTGTTGCAGTAAAAACAGTGTATTGTCAAAGATGGGTAAAGCCAGCAATAAGGTGACATTATAGATTAGTAATGTGAATAGTGCACTTTGTAAGCTAACGATAATTACTCATTCTACAACTTGACTAATCAGACTATTAAGAAAAAGCTTTATATACAAAAAAAACTGCAAATTTCGAGGAGACAAATCTCTAGGAGACATGACAACAATTTCCAAACACTAAAGCCTGAGCATTTCCTAGCTTGTACTTATGTGCTGCAAGCAGGAAAATTTGGACTCCATTTCCAAATACCTGCAGCAAACTGTGGGCAAATACATCATACAAACTGCAAACTGTAATGGGCAACAGAACAGGTGGTTGTGGGGATAAAGGAAGAACAGTTGGTGGATTTCTCGATTGAGGGGTTGTGCAAGTATTTCAGTTGTAGTTGCACTGCAGCAATTGACTACTCTGGGGCAGAAGCAAGGTCAGGGGGAAAAAAACTGGCAGAGATAGTTTTGGCCTTCAACAGGAAGATTCAAAAACTTCCAACTTCAGCTCATTACCATGTAGAAGCAATTGAGGGTGATCACAGCTGGCCAATCACAGTGCCTTAAATCAGACAGCAACATTGAAAACATTTGTCAAACGAACTTCAAAAGGCACAGGCCAAGACAGGGCAGAATTACCACTAAAACTTCAGCATTGAGAATAATATGTCCTCCTCCTTTAAGCTCACAGGTGCTGCAAACTGTGCTTCGTAAACAAATGCATTTAAGTGAGGTGCAGAGCAGAGAACTCCCATGAACTTGGAGAGTTTGATTTGAAACAAAGGGTACTCTCTCTTCTCTTGCCTTTCACCTCTTTCCTTCCCCCCCCCATCCACAGTATTCTACCTCGCCCAATCATCTGAGGTGCTGCTCTTCCATTGAACTGCAGAGCAGCAACGTTCTTGCGCAGCGGTCTGGAGATCCCGCTCAGGCCGCTCACTGGCTTTTATATGGGAGAAACCCGTGCATGCGGGAAAGTTTGAATGGGCCGCACAGCCGATTAAAGGGACCATGCACCAAAAGATGAGAGAACATTGGTAGGCAGGCTCCCACTTATTTTTAATAATGGATTTTAAGATGCAATGAATACAATTACCAGGCAGTTGAGATGGACCCACCTTGGGGCGCAGTGCTGATGAGATTGGGGTTCATCATCATATAGTAGACATACCAAACATCATGTCATATTCTGATTTTTCCCATTGATTGCTTTATATTATGTGGAAGATTCTGAAGAATACACTAAACTTATATACATTTTAAACATATACACAGTGTACTTTAAGCTTTCCAAATTAGCACGGGTGGATTCCATGTGTTCTGACTTTTTTAGTAAAACAGGATTAACACTCACCAATTGTCCAATTTGATCAAGGTTATCCAGAAAATACTTCACGGATTCACCCTGTTGGCATAAAAAGTAAAAGAAAATCAGTTCCAACTTCCCAAAATTAATTGGAGTCCATCATCATCAGGGGAAAAATATGAACTCGCAATATTTCTCTTAAAGCAGAGTGAATTCTTAAAGCTGAATCACTTGATTATGCTGAAAGTCCTTCGCACCGGTGAATGAAGAGTATATGCAACATCACTGGGAAATCTTTTAATTCTGTAGTTGATGTCTAAAGTCAAATATCATTCTCAGATTTCATTCCAAAAACAGACTATAAATCCCAGCCTGAACTGTTACTCCAACGCTTTAGTTTTAATTTTATTGCAGTAAAAATGTCAAGAATAACCAAGGAACAATTGTTAAACAGTGGATTTACATATTAGTTTCTGTTCCAAAAAAATCCATCTTCTCCTTTCACCCACAGAACTGCTGCAAGTTTGCTACATTTGTACATCCCACACCGCTGAAGACAGCTGCAGGGAAACATCAGTGTTCCACTGTGGGACCACCTGATTTATCACCAAATGCCCACCATCTCAGAATTTATTTAAATTTACGACCTTTTTAAACTCATACTGCTTTAAAGAATGAAAACAAATCATGCAATAATCCTGTGAAAAACACACAAATTCAGCACAAACTTATTTAACACTACTGTAAATGGCATGTCCGAGTTTTGAACCCATCCTTCCAAAAGTACTTCAAGAAAAAGGAGTTAGCACTATTTTGAAAATCCATCCATTAGGCTTGGAGGCACAGCTGAATTTCTTTTCAGAATGACACAAACTTCCCTCAATATATATGAGTGGGGATTTTGCTAAAAAAAAACTTGTATTTATATAGCACCTTTAACATAGTAAAACATCCCAAGGATTGCAAGACAAACAATTTGACACTGAGCCATACAAGGAGAAATTAGGGCAGGTGACCAAAAACTTGGTCAAAGAGCATCTTAAAGGAGGAAACAGGTTGAGAGGCGGAGAGGGTGAGGGAGGGAGCTCCAGAGCTTGGGGCCTAGGCAACAGAAGGCACAGCCATCCAATGGTTGAGCGATTATAATCAGGGATGCTCAAGAGGGCAGAATTAGAATTACGCAGATATCTTGGGGTGGGGGTTGTGGGACTGGAGGAGATGACAGAGATAGGGAGGGGCGAGGCCATGGAGAGATTTGAAAACAAAGATGAGGATTTTGAAATAGAGGCGTTGCTTAACTGGGAGCCAATGGAGGTCAACGAGCACAGGGGTGATGGGTGAACGGGACTTGGTGCGAGTTAGGACACGGGCAGCCACGTTTCGACGTAGGGTAAAATGCAAGAGTCCAGCCAGGAGTGCGTTGGAATAGTCAAGTCTAGAGGTAACAGAGATGAGGGTTTCAGCAGTGGATGAGCTGAGGCAAGGGCAGAGATGGCGATGTTACAGAGGTGGAAATAGGCGGTCTTAGTTATGCCGCGGTTGTGTGGTCGGAAGCACATTTCAGGGTCAAATATGACACCAAGGTTGCGAACAATGAGGTTTAACCTCAGACAGATGTTAAGGAGGGATGGAGTCAGTGGCTAGGGAACGGAGTTTGTGGCGGGGGACCGATAACATTTATTCAGGTGGAACAAGTAGCTGTTTGATTCACCTTGCCCATAACCTCACTGAAAGGTATTTGGCAATGCTTTTCACAAGTTGAGTGGAACTAGAGAATACTGCATCTGTCTGACCGTTTCTACTTAATGCAGATAGACAGATGATTAACTAGTGCCGTTACAGTGCCGTTCAAGTTAAGTGCATTGATCACCACCCACGTATTCGTGCCAGCCAGGCCACATTGTTGCCAGATAATGGCTGTCTGGATTTCAGAAGAAATTGGACTGCCAGCACGTGGTCTGTGCCATTTGGCCTCGGGCATGTTTGCTTTATGCCTGGCCAAGGAAGGTGTGGATGTGAACTTTAACCCATGAGTAGATGGAGAGTTTTTTTTAATTTCCAAGGTGCTGTGATAGCTTCAGTTATGACATTGTTACATAATCCAGCACTTCAGGGCCTCATCATTCAACCGTTCAGCCTCTGCATCTCCCTTTTCTCCTTTCGGACCCTGCTAAAACCCACCTCTTTCACCAAGCTTTCCTCTCCCAATATCTCCTCCTTTGGCCCGGTATTCACCTTCATCTGAATACGCTTCTGTGAAGCGCCTTGAGACATCCTTCTATGATAAAGGTGTTATACAATTGCAGATTTTTGTTGTTGTTCACCGAAATGGAGGAGCCCTGGCAGTTCAATAGCCAAATTGAAGTGCACTACACTATAATTTTTGCACTTCATTATTGTAGGTTTGGCATAAATATCCTTGCATGAAGGGTGGTTTCATGATCAAAAAAAAGGTCCTACTTGGGAAGCAAGGGCAATTTTAACCAGAATGCAGATAGTCAGCCTTTCAATGAGATCCCCCCCCATCATTCCAGTCTTACACAGGCCTCCTCCCTCACCTCTTTTTCCGGCACATTGATGACCGTCAGTGCCGTTTCCTTACCCCGAATTGACATTTTCATCAACTTGCTTTCAGCTTTCATCCTTCCCTCACATAGTCCACTTCCTTCATTTCTTTATCTCCATTCTAGGGATAGGCTGTTAACCAATATCTACTGTAAACCCACTGACTCCCACAGCTACCATGATTACAACCCCTCCCACCCCTCTTCCTGCAAGGACTCTATTCCATTCTCCCAGTTTCTCCATCACAGCTGTTCTGATGATGCCACCTTCCACACCAGTGCTTCCGATATGTCTGTTTTTCCTCAACGGAGGATGCCCTTCCACCATGGTTGACGAGGCCCTCAACCGTGCACTCCATCCAGGTGAAACAGCGATTTACTTGTACTTCTTGCAATTTAGTATACTGAATTCGCTGCTCATAATACACAGTCTCTTCTACATGGGGAAACCAAATACAGACTGGGTGATCGCTGTGTGGAACACCTCCGTTCAGTCCGTAAGCGTGACCCCCGAGCTTCTGGTTGCTTGCCCTTTTAATTCTACGTCCCACTCCCACCTCAGCTTCCTACAGTGTTGAAATGAAGCTCAATGAAAGCTTGAGGAATAGCATCTCATCTTTTGATTCGGCACTTTACAGACTTCTGGAACACGGAGTTCAACAATTTCAGATCAGAACCACTGCTCCCATTTTCTCAGACAGTAGGTTATGGTTCTATTGTTGCCATTTACAGCTCCCCTAGACCCATCTTTTGTCTCTTTACTTGTCCCATTACCACCCCCTTTTGCCTTGCACCATCGCCCTTTTATCATTTTATCATTCCTGCCTTGCATCCAGTCACAGAAATTCCCTTTTGTTCTTTCCTCCCCATCCGCCCCTGTGCTTGCCTAAAATCTGCTACATCCCAAACTTTTCACAGTTCTGATGAAAAGCCTTTGGCTTCAAACGTTAACTCTCTCCCAACAGATGCTGCCTAGCCTGCTGAATATTTCCAGTATTTTCTGTTTTTATTTCAGATTTCCAGCATCCGCAGTATTTTGCTTTAGATTAAAAGCACCAATATCCCGTAGTCAATTACTGCATCTGTCTGCACTGTTCAGAAATGGACAAAAAGCGTTACTGAGATATTGATTATTCCAACCACACTTCCTGCTTTAGCTAGTGAGGATAGTCTTAGCACTTAAAGGTTCTGCAAACTTTGTTTTATCTCACTGATAGCAAAGGGGGCGAGAAAAGGCTGGAGATCTCATGCAGGTAGTGAACACAGATCTCTGAGGAATGCAGACACCAAGGCACCAAGGCCCAAACTCCAGGATGCGATAAAGGTGATTTGAGGAGGCTTGGAAACACAATTATGACAATCATCCATCAGGGCGGGATTGAGAGACCTTGCAGCTGCCCTCAGTACTCACTGACATGTGCAGAGGCACAAGAGCAGCATGCTGGCTGCTAAGCTCTTATCAGCTTTTGCCTCTGGGCAAAAATCACAAAAGAACGACCTCAAAGCCCCAAGGTCCATACAACCAGTATAGCCTCTTCCCAGAACGCAAGTAAGACCGCCAGGCTTTGCCACATATATAGATGGTTGACAGCAAAATTATAAACTGATATCAGAAGACCTCGAAAATCATTCCTCTAAATGTGAATAAAACAGCACTGACAAGTACAGGTGAAAGAACAAGGCTCACAAGTATATGTAACAGGATGGATGTAGTACAGATCACTGTAAACATATTGGGCTGGATTTTCGAGGGGTTTGCGACCGGGTTTTGGCCGCGTTTTGACCCTCCATGGCGAAAACCCGGTCGCGAGATCCTCAGCTCCTTGTTTGCGGCGGCGATGGGACATACTGCTGGGGAGAGCTGCAGCGGGCGTGTAACGACGCGGATTGCGTTACCGTCAGAGTTTAGAAGTCTCCCGACCCGTACGCCGCACCCAGAACACCGACAGGTAAAACATGTCGGTCAAGCCCTGCCAGCAGCGGTAAGTTAGTTACGGTCTTGGTAATGTTTTTGGAACGTTAAAAAAAAAATCCCCCCTCCCAAGGCACACAGCGCAAATGACCCGCAGTAAAGTTGGCGAAACTCGCTTTTGCGTCACGAATAATTGCAATGCGACCCTGGCACAGACCCCAAAGGCCGAAAGATCGGCCTAATATTGGTAGCGCAGCGAAAACCGTAATTTTCACGTATCGCTACCATTTTTGCCCAAAAAACCCAAAAGCTGAAAATCCAGCCGACTGCATACACACAATTAATAAAAGCAGTGACCTCTAAAGATTGCAGTCTTTTTTTAAATGACCAGAGAAACCTTTTTGTGCATTATCTTAATGAATATTACTAGTCATCAAACCCTACATTCGGTCAATAAAAAGGTGATTTTTTCTCCACACCATTTTCAGTCTTAATATTTTAAATCTGCTTTATAATTGTGAAGAGCACTACACTAATTGTTTAATGGCATGAGCTGTACATCTCTTGCATCGACTCCAATACAATCCATTTACTGTATGATGGACTTCTGCTCACTCTTTCAACAATTACTTAACAAGGAGTTGTAATTATAATAAGGGCTTTACTCCATCAGCAATTGTTTTAGGATAATCAGACTTACAGAACAAATTACTGCTGTAGTAAAATCCTCAGCAAGTGGACATTTCATTTATTCTTGCCATTATGTTCCTTTGAACCAAGTGCAATTAAAACAATAACTCAACCAGCCTACATTATGAAGAACAATTACTGGTCACACAGCTACAAGTGGAAAATTTACATCTGTGCGAGATAAGGAAATCTATATAAAGTAATTGGGCAGTTCCTGCAGACTATCGGGTATTCTAACATTACAACAGCTAATCAGTGTCAGGGACCCGATCGTGATCTTCCAACAGTCATGAATCATACGTGGTTTGTATTCCTGCTACTTAAGCTCTGGGGCTGAATCACCAAGCCACTTTGTTAGGAAGGCAAATGGTATGTTGGCCTTCATTGCAAGAGGATTTGAGTACAGGAGCAAGGATGTCTTACTACAGTTATACAAGGCCTTGGTAAGACCACACCTGGAGTATTGTGTGCAGTTTTGGTCTCCTTATGCAAGAAAGGATATACTTGCCAGAGAGGGAGTGCAGCTAAGGTTCACCAGACTGATTCCTGGGATGGCAGGACTGTCGTACGAGGAGAGATTGGGTCGACTAGGCCTGTATTCACTAGAGTTTAGAAGAATGAGGGGGGATCTCATTGAAATGTATAAAATTCTGACTGGGTTGGATAGACTGGATGCGGGGAGGATGTTTCCCCTGGCTAGGAAGTCTAGAACAAGGGGTCACAGTCTCAGGATACGGGATAGGAAATTTAGGACCGAGATGGGGAGACATTTTTTCACTGAGAGGATGGTGAACCTGTGGAATTCTCTACCACAGAAGGCTGTTGAGGCCAAGTCACTGAATATATTTAAGAGGGAGATTTCTAGACACAAAAGATGTGGGGAAAAAGCAGGAATATGGTGCTGAGATAGAGGATCAGCCATGATCATATTGAATGGCGGTGCAGAGTCGAAAGGCCAAATGGCCTACTACTGCTCCTATTATCTATGTTTCTATGTTGGTACAATTCATATTTGCCATTTATGCAAACCCACAATAAAAGGCCATCAACTCTTTCAGATAGATTTTAACCCTTCCTGCCTGGCGGAAATCGGGTGGATGGGCAATTAAAAAGACCTCAGTGGCTTATCTGTGCCGATCCTGCTACCTTCTCACAGTTAACAATCTGAATGGGTCAGCGGGGTTCTTTAAATATACAGAGATGACATCGTCGAGGCCCGACTGCAATTTTAACCCAAGGCTTACAAGGGAAATCCTTCGTGGCTTACCCGAAAGGCCACCCTCGTGACAAGAGGAGCCGGGGCCAGAAAGGCAAGATCATTTTATTATTTTTTGTTTCCTTGTGGGCCAGGATGAGGAGGAATGCTCCTCCAATCCCCACAAGGAAACTTTGGGTCTCCCCTGTCCCAGGCTTGCAGCTCCCTCCCCCGACCACGTGCCCTCCTGATCTCCCTTGCCCGAGTGGCAGAGACTGTTCCTCAGGGTTGTTACTGGCACCCTCCTGATAGTGCTTCTTACTGGCTTCGGACTGGAGACTTATGGGGTCTACGCAGATAAGGTTTGGCAGTTAAAATCTCAAGGGCCTTGCTCTGCAGAGGACTGGATGGTTTGCTATCCTCAGAGGCCCACACCTGCATGACTCCTGCCGGACTTAAAATGAGCTCTTTAGCTTCTAAAAGGTTTATTTTAATGATGAGCTTTTCTCTTGAATGGGTCAAATGATCAGTCTTGCTCGGCTGTAAAAGACATTTGCTGTTCTGCATAATTACAGAGTCTGGAAAGGGAACACAAGCTCCAGCCATGTTCGCGCCGTTTCACAGTAAATACCTTTGGCCCGCCTCCTCACTATTGTTCCTGCTGTGTCCCATACAGCGTGGGAGCCCTTGCCTGAAACCTCTAAAAAAAAAACTAACCAACCAACTTAAAACATCTCAATTCCGTCAGAAAGCTCAATCTGCCCTGACAGATGGAAGAACCCCAAAATAAAAATAATTACAATTAGCAGCTACAACCACGGTTAATTTGTTAAAATTTGTGCCGAGTTCATCTGCTTTCTTCCCTTTTTGTTGCTAATGGACACCTGCCAGTGTGTTTGTGGTCCAGGGATGGCTCTCGAATTTTTCCCCCCTCCATCAGGATTCTGCTCCCATTCAAACTGGCCCATAGCAGCAGGAAGTTGGTATTCCATTTGATCACGCTTTGAAAGTTTGAAATATGGACACAACTCTCTACATTTGCCTTCCAGCTATTGTGAACTGTGCCAGCACTGAACAGAGAGAGTCCATATCAATGCTCCTCACTAGCCTGGGTGTCCAGAGCTCTCTCTGTCCCAACAATGCAGTGGTTTCATACTGACAATTAGGGAGCTTTCCTTGTTTTAGAAGTACTGTACTAGGAGCAAAAAATAAAATATGCATGCAGTTTTTGTGAAACTTGATTAAGTTTGTGAAATTGCTCTATGTGAAGGGCACTATATAAACATATTTAAATCACAGGAGGTGTTACCTGACTGCGTGCAAGATAAATTTGAACAGTTCATTAAAAAGTAGTAGTTACTATCTTAGACGTAACATTTGCCTGAAATTAAACTTCGGAGAATTCAACTCCACAGCGTGTTGCGAAGCCTTCTTGAAAATACAAAGAGACTCAATTCCTCACAGGATGAAGGGAGACACCCTTTGTTTCAACTCTGAAAACTACCAGCATGGATCAAGGAATTCTGCAAAGATTGCTCAGGTGTGATTGGCAAACTTCCAAAAGTGGAGTTGGCTCTTTAAAATAAATTAAAACTTTGGGCTACATAACATATATTTTATAGCAATTGTACAATATTTCTTCCTTTTTGCTCTTTAAAGTAACACGGTGGAAATATTTGCATGATAACCTCCTGAAATTGGAAGTTTCAACATTAATGATTTAATTTCTTTAATCATTAACTCAATTTGTCCCTTTGTACAATTTCAAACATATTTGTGAAAAACACACTGTAGTTTGGGCTGGCTCACTCACCGGTCTAGACTGGATAAAACTCTAACTTCACATTTTCAACCAGTCAAACACTGACCAGACCGAACAATGTTTGGGGAAAATTGGTTGTCGAGTTTCTCCAATAAACCAGAGACCAGTGATCCTCGTAATGAGGTTCAAATACAAATCCGAGACCTGTCTATTTTCTCTCCTATATTTCCCATAATCTAAATGTACATGTTACAGTATTAACTGGATACAAATACATCATATTACCACAGAACCGCAGTAACTAGAAGGCATATATTTAAGATCTGCATCAAAAAGAGAAAATTATGCAGTGTTATCAAGACATGAAATGCCCTACTTGAAACAGTGGTGGTAGTTGAATCAATAATACCATTTAAACAAGTGAATAAATATTTGAAATAGTAGATGAAAGGGATTATGGAAATAGCGCAGAGAGCTGGCAAGAGTTTGTACAGGCGCGATGGGTTGGATGGCCTCCTTCTGTGCTATAAATTCAATAATTTGACGCCGTAACTTCAGATTCCATGTCACGATTATTTCACCAACATCGCACTGCTGTTTCTGTGCTAAATTTGTGCTCCATATCACAATGGCCATTACATCCCTGACTTTTCATGCAGCAATGAATCTGATTTCTTCCCCCCTAATTTTCCAACACACAATTTCTCCGTGTCTTTCACTAGTCTAACCAATAGCCACCACCCATTTCCTTTGATTGCTCCACAATTAGTCCCTCTTGATCCATCAACATTCTGGATCTCAACACCACTTCCATTTCCGAAGCTGCCTTCCTCTTTCATGCCAAGGACTTACTTCCCTCTCAACAACTGTTAAACTCAAGTCCGTCCAATAATGGAACAGTGCTTCTATTGTGTATGTAGGCACCATGTTAATGACTCCACGAGGCAGGAGTATAATACTTAAACTGTGTAGACTGTCGTCCTTTATTTGCAGCTCGAGTGAGGATACCGAGAGGTGAGCTCCCTTTCACACTGGGTTACCTGCAGTGTGCAGGTAAACCTTTAGGTCTCCAGCAGCAGCACCCTCTGGTGTACAGGTAAGGTGTGTACAGTGTAAAGGTACATTCAGTGTTACAGATATCATATAATACAAGCATGCATACATAACAGCTTCCAAATATGGGGAGGCTCCACTAGCACATCTTCTGCATTTCTGTACAAGATGCAAGAAAAAAAGCTCTCGACAGCTGATCCCTCTCAACTTCAGTCTCCAATCTTTATCAAAATCTCTGTCTTTACCTACTCTATTGATACTAGTGTGGTCAGTCCTTCAAACTACCCGAGAAGCTCAAATACACTGATCCATATGTTCTTCCTCCTCACTTCTTACCCATTGTGCTGAAATTGGCACGTAATTACACTAGTTCCCGCTCTAATTTATTCTCATGTCCTCAAAACTGTGGAACTCATTACCTTTTTAATATTCTTCAAATCATAGTATTTACTGTTTTATTTAGTCATTACTGGGCTCCTGTATTATGAGCCTTTTTCCTTCTTGAAATAAACTACAACAAGCAATAAAACTGAGCCTTAATGAGCGAAATATACTGAAATAGTTTTTTCCCTTTCTATCTTGGTCTCATCAAACCATAAACCAATTGCAATCAGAGAAGCAAATCTCTGGCCTATACCAAAGTCACTCTAACCTGACCACGTGAAAATGAGAGTTCCAGTAACAACTCACCCTTCTGATTCTGTACCCCCTTCCCCCTACAGATCCAGAAATGGTCAAGGGATTGAATCTGCATCCTTAATCCCACAGCAGTACTTGGCAAGTATTTAATCATGGTGCTTTCCCTCCCAAGCTCATGCAGGACATCAAAATTGTTCACTTGAATTATTTACCTTGCAGCACAACTAAACACATAAGATAAGAAATAGGAGCAGAGTAGGCCATTCGGCCCCTCAAGCCTCCTCTGCCATTCAATAAGATCATGGCTGATCTGATCATGGACTCAGCTCCACTTCCCTGCCCACTCCCCATAACCCTTTACTCCCTTATCGCTCAAAAATCTGTCTATCTCTACCTTAAATATATTCAACGACCCAGCCTCCACGGCTCTCTGTGGCAGAGAATCCCATAGATTTACAACCCTCAGAAGAAATTTCTCCTCATCTCAGTTTTAAATGGGCGGCCCCTTATTCTGAGACTATGTCCCCGAGTTTTAGTTTCCCCTATGAATGGAAATATCCTCTCTGTATCCACCTTGTCCAGCCCCCTCATTATCTTATATGTTTCGATAAGATTACCTCTCATTCTTCTGAACTCCAATGTGTATAGGCCCAACCTACTCAACCCATCTTCATAAGTCAATCCTCTCATCTCCGGAATCAATCTATTGAACCTTCTCTGAACAACCTCCAATGCAAGTATATCCTTCCTTAAATATGGAGACCAAAACTGTACACAGTACTCCAGATGTAGCCTCACCAATACCCTGTACAGTTGTAGCAGGACTTCTCTGCTTTTATACTCTATTCCCCCTTGCACACTTAAGTATTCTCTCAACATGTAGCAAACAATTCTGTTACATCAACATCTTGGACAAGATTTTAAGATTGTGAAAATCTGAATTTCCTCATCACTGAGGAACACATTCCACCAGGCTTTTTATTCCCTCAGCACACTGCATCAATTTGATTCCTATACACAGCCTATACGATATAGAGAACAAAATCACATTGCCTTTCTTGAAACTGTTATGTATGTAACCCTTGGCAACCTGTATCATACCACCACCAGAGGGCCTACCTGTTGGGAGTCCCAAGGGATCACTGTATATAAGCAGGTCTCCCATGCTGTACCAACACTCTGGAGCTTAATTAAAGGAGCTAAGGTCACACTTACTCATTGCATACAGTACTCAGTTGTATTACTTTATTGTGAGCCTAACAATTGGTGACGAGATAACGAACAACCACGTGAAAATGCAAAGAACAGTTGGTATCCTTGAGAAATTCTCAGAAGGGGACGATTGGGAGGCCTTCGTGGAGCGACTCGACCAATACTTCATGGCAAAAGAGCTGGAAGGGGACGAGAACGCTGCCAAACGAAGGGCGATCCTCCTTACCACCTATGGGGCAACAACCTATGGCCTCAAAGAATCTTCTAGCTCCAGTGAAACCAACAACCAAATCCTATGAAGAGCTGTATAGCTGGGCCGGGAGTACCCAAATCCGAAGGGAAGCATTTTGATGGCAAGGTATCGGTTCTACACGTGTCAACGGTCTGAAGGCCAGAAAGTGGCGAGCTACGTCACCGAACTAAGGCGCCTTGCAGAACATTGCGAATTCGATGGATTCCTTGAGCAAATGCTAAGAGACTTTTTTATGCTCGGCATTGGCCTTGAGGTTATCCTTCGCAAACTATTGACTGTTGAAACACCGAATCGGAGCAAAGCCGTAACGATAGCCCAGGCATTTATGTCCGCCAGCAATAACACCAAACAAATTTTGCAGCATAACGAGGTTTCGGCACATACTGTACACAGAGCAAGGTCGTTTTCAGGCAGGAATGCATATGGCAGAACGTATACGCCAGCAGCTGCACGACCTCAGATGACCCAGAGTCCGCCATCAATCGTTAATGCGAGGCAGTTAACACCTTGTTGGCGCTGTGGAGGTGATCATCGAGCCCATCAATGCTGCTTCAAACATACGCGTGCAAAGGCTGTGGAACAATGGGACACCTCCAGCGAATGTGCAGACGAGCTGCAAATCCTGCAAACCACCACGTTGCAGAGGAAGACCGATCCATGGTGGATCAGGCTGAACTAGAGACTCGAACCAAGGAGGCAGAAGTGTATGGGGTACACACCTTCACCACGAAATGTCCACCGATCATGTTAAAAGTTGAACTGAACAGAATTCCAGTATCCATGGAACTGGACAAGGGTGCGAGTCATTCTATCATGAGCAAAAAGGCCTTCGACAGGCCGTGGTGCACCAAGGCACACAGGCCCAAGCTTAGCCCCATTCACACTAGCCAAGAACTTACACCAAAGAGCTGATCCCTGTTATTGACAGCGCAGATGTAAAAGTCTTCCATGATGGAGCAGTGCATGAACTCCCACTATGGAATGTGCCAGGGGATGGTCCCAGACTGTTCGGCAGAAGCTGGCTGGAAAAAATCCGCTGGAACTGAGACGACATCCAAGCGCTTTCGTCCGTCGACAACGCCTCATGTGCCCAGGTTCTGAGCAGGTTTGAGCCAGGCATTGGAAGTTTCTCGGGAGCGAAGGTTCAGATCCACTTGGTTCCCGGTACACGGCCCATCCACCACAAGGCACATGCAGTGCCATATATGATGCGAAAGAAAGTGGAAATTGAGCTGGACAAGCTGCAGCGAGAAGGCATCATTGCACCGGTGGAATTCAACGAGTGGGCCAGTCTGATTGTTTCGGTTCTCAAAGGCGACGGCACGGTCAGAATTTGTGGGGACTATAAAGTAACGATTAACCGTTTTTCTCTGCAGGACCAGTACCAACGGGATTAAATGTAGTATCTCCAAATTTGCGGATGACACTAAGTTGGGTGGCAGTGTGAGCTGCGAGGAGGATGCTATTAGGCTGCAGAGTGACTTGGATAGGTTAGGTGAGTGGGCAAATACATGGCAGATGAAGTATAATGTGGATAAATGTGAGGTTATCCACTTTGGTGGTAAAAACAGAGAGACAGACTATTATCTGAATGGTGACAGATTAGGAAAAGGGAAGGTGCAACGAGACCAAGGCAGACGACCTATTTGCGACCCTGGCTGGAGGGAAGACGTTCACCAAGTTGGACCTGACCTCGGCCTACATGATGCAGGAGCTGGCGGAATCTTCGAAAGGCCTCACCTGCATCAACACGCACAAAGGTCTGCTCATCTACAACAGATGCCCGTTTGGGATTCGTTCGGCCGTGGCAATTTTCCAATGGAACATGGAGAGCCCATCTTACTTTTCAGGAAACAAACTTTGAAACGGCTTCATTACACAAACAAATGTATACATCCTAATAAATGAAACACAATGGACGTTCAGCAACAAAAACAAGTGTTAGATCTAAGTGTGTTAGATTTGTCGCCTTTTCTGAAGTGCACCCAAGTACCTCATCTGCTGAATGAATGAGCATAATATGACTAAGTTTAAAAATAAATAGAAACAATACCATTAGCTAACCTCTATACACGCAAATACAAATTCAATAAATACACACGTCCTGTTAAACCCAATGTTCCCGCTAATATTTCTTTGGCTGCACAGCCCCTTTAACAGGCACCACGGCCTATTCAAATTATTACGCCTGCGCTGTTTGAGCGATTTAAAAGCTGGCAAATGATCGGCGTGGGAGCTCCAGACCTCTGCGCGGCTCAACAGGAACATTGATTCAATCTAGTCACAAGTTTTCCCCATGCATTAGTTAAGCAGC
This sequence comes from Pristiophorus japonicus, assembly GCF_044704955.1. Taxonomy (NCBI): domain Eukaryota; kingdom Metazoa; phylum Chordata; class Chondrichthyes; family Pristiophoridae; genus Pristiophorus; species Pristiophorus japonicus. The sequence continues at coordinate 170,131,757 of NC_091991.1, read as the reverse complement.
CAACAAAGTATATGGAAGGATGAGCTCAAATATCAAAACTGGTTATGATGAAATCAATTAAAGTTATTGGAGGCATCTTATAATGCCTGCGCTCAACACTACCTTGCAGAGAAAAATGGCAACAACTTGTATTTATATAGCGCCTTTAATGTAGTAAAACGCTCCAAGGTGCATCACAGTGATACAAACCAAAAAAAAAGTCAATACTGAGCCATGCAAGGAGAAACTAGGGCAGGTGACCAAAAGCTTGGTCAAAGAGGTAGGTTTGAAGGAGAGTCTTAAAGGAGGAAAGAGAGGTAGAGAGACTGAAAGTTTTAGGGAAGGAATTTCAGAACTTAGGGCCGAGGCAGCTGAAGGCATAGCCACCAATGGTTAAGTAAAATCAGGGATGCTCAGGAGGGCAGATATTTCGGGGGGAGGGGCATTGTGGGGCTGGAGGAGATTACAGGGAGGGATTTGTAAACAAGGATGCAATTTTTTTTAAAAATCAAGTCGTTGCTTAACCAGGAGTCAATGTAGGTCAGCGAGCACAGGGGTGATGGGTAAACAGGAATGGTGCAAGTTAGGACACAAGCAGGCAGGTTTTGGATGACCTCAAGTTTACATAGGGTTAAATGTGGGAGGCCAGCCAGGAGTGCGTTGGGAGTAGTAGAGGCAAATCATTGAGGATTCCTAGTAGCAGACAGTTATAGAATACAGCAGTAGTAGTAGCCTGGAACTATCTTCAGCAGTATGGTAACATGAAACATTATTTTAAATCTGAATTAAAAAAGTTAGGTTGTCAGATCCCAATGTGCCATTAATTTGAGTCAGTTTTTGGAAGTGAACTACCAGTGTGCAGATCCAACTTAAAACTCCCAACGATGGCTCCCACTTGTTTACCTAACAAGTTAAAAAAAACTATCATCCTCCCAAGAAGTTTACAGTGAGAAGCAAAGATGAAAGAAAAGCTCTGAAGCAAAGGAAACACTGGATCACTATCATACTGTACTTACTTTTAAAATAGGATATTTTCTGTAATTCAACATGGTTATTTCCAGAAAAAGTGTAATGGAAAAACAAGTTAGAAGATGTTCTCAGGAACTACTGAGAGGTATTCAAAGTCCTAACAAGGGTTAACATTACTCTGCACGGAGTTAATGGAAAATGCTTCAAATCCCTCAACATGCTCACGATGTACTGTACAGTATTTTGCTTGTGGTAATCAGTCTTAAACCTTAATGAGCACCTTCCGGCAGCTTGACTCAATCCTTTTAACACAACAGCTGGCATTGGCAGTGCTTACTCTAAAGTTTCTAATAACAGCTTGTTTTTGGGGTTGCTTCTATGCCCTTGAACAACAAGAGAACATAACTAGCCACATCAAGAGCATTGCAATGAATGACCCTGCCCTGAATTTAACTTTTAACACACCAAGACACCACCATTTTGCTGATGGAGAACAAGAATAAAGACTTCTGCTTAGCTTCCAGTTACTTAAAAAAAAACTTTTTCTATACAGTTTGAAGTGCAAAAAGCTAAAACTTTACACATTGGAAGATTTTGGTGTGACTGACAATGAATCTCATCAGCAGAAATGGAGAGGCCCATGCCTCCATGCACCAGAGAAGGTGCCAGATAGACCATTGTAAGCTTGTCCCACTATTAGTTTTTTTTTTTGAGGGTGGGTTAAAAAGGATGATGAATACAACTGTATCGTTCAACATTATAACAGTGACTACAATCCGAAAAGTACTTAATTGGCTGTAAAGTACTTTGAGACATCCGGTGGTCATGAAAGGCACTATATCAATGCCAATCTTTCTTTCAACTGAATAAAATTATTTACACTATAAAACTAACCCTTTCCTGTATAAAATGTGTGTCTGACTGAACACTTGTGCTCATTGCTTTAAATAAACATTTTTCGTTAATGGATATGACTTTTGAAAAACAAAACACCTGGGCCCTGGCTGGCATACATTGTACTCCATCTTTAATCTTGGTAAACATAGCTAAGTCCACAAATCATCTCTAAAAACAAGAGACATGGGTCACATTTTGTTGTTAACAGAGTAGGAGCTTCATGAAAGCGTTTGGAAAATGTGATGACAAACGGTGCTAAAATAAGTTGTCTCTCATACACGCTGTCTTTGTAGCCACCATCTCACCCAAAACAAAAACGTTTGCCAAAATTTTGCCCATGCCAATATATCTTCCATATCACTTATTTAAAAAAAAATGAAAAGTTGCCTCCCGAAATTTCAAAAAAACAAAGTCACGCAAGTCCACTTTTAGCTGCAGCTAATTTTCTTTCAGAACTACAGCTCCCTCCGCATCACATATTCCAAACCAGAATACCTTTTGACAAGGTCCCACACAAGAGATTGGTGTGCAAAATCAAAGCGCTTGGTATTGGGGGTAATGTACTGACGTGGATAGAGAACTGGTTGGCAGACAGGAAGCAGAGAGTCGGGATTAACGGGTCCTTTTCAGAATGACAGGCAGTGACTAGTGGAGTGCCGCAGGGCTCAGTGCTGGGACCCCAGCTCTTTACAATATACATCAATGATTTGGATGAAGGAATTGAGTGTAATATCTCCAAGTTTGCAGGTGACACTAAGCTGGGTGGCAGTGTGAGCTGTGAGGGGGAGGCTAAGCGGCTGCAGGATGACTTGGACAGGTTAGGTGAGTGGGCAAATGCATGGCAGATGCAGTATAATGTGGATAATTGTGAGGTTATCCATTTGGGGGCAAAAACACGAAGGCAGAATATTATCTGAATATACAGCAGATTAGGAAAAGGGGAGAGGCCACTAGACCTGGTTGTCATGGTTCATCAGTCATTGAAGGTTGGCATGCAGGTACAGCAGGTGGTGAAGGCGGCAAATGGTATGTTGGCCTTCATAGCTAGGGGATTTGAGTATAGGAGCAGGGAGGTCTTACTGCAGTTGTACATGGCCTTAGTGAAGCCTCACCTGGAATACTGTGTTCAGTTTTGGTCTCCTAATCGGAGGAAGGACGTTCTTGCTATTGAGGGAGTGCAGCAAAGGTTCACCAGACTAATTTCAGGGATGGCTGGACTGTCATATGAGAGACTGGATCAACTGGGCCTTTATTCACTGGAGTTCAGAAGGATGAGAGGGGATCTCATGAGAGAAAGCAGGAAAGGGGTACTGAGGGAATGATCAGCCATGATCTTATTGAATGGCGGTGCAGGCTCGAAGGGCCGAATGGCCTACTCCTGCACCTATAAGCTGATGGGACTGGACACATTAGATGCGGGAAGAATGTTCCCAATGTTGGGGAAGTCCAGAACCAGGGGACATAGTCTTAGGATAAGGAGCAGGCCATTTAGGACTGAGATGAGGAGAAACTTCTTCACTCAGAGTTGTTAACCTGTGGAATTCCCTGCCGCAGAGAGTTGTTGATGCCAGTTCATTGGATATATTCAAGAGGGAGTTAGATATGGCCCTTACGGCTAAGGGGATCAAGGGGTATGGAGAGAAAGCAAGAAAGGGGTACTGAGGGAATGATCAGCCATGATCTTATTGAATGGCGGTGTAGGCTCGAAGGGCCGAATGGCCTACTCCTGCACCTATTTTCTATGTTTCTATGAGAAGTCTAGAGAAGGCACGTACTACATTCAGAATTGGTACCATTCCCCAGAAGTATAAGGCAGGCACAAAAAGGGTGGAGCACAGATCAAAAGAGTGAGAATCTTCAATTCAAATGTAGTAATGCACTCGAATAATTTGGCAGAAAATTATTCTTGTAAATACCAATTTCAGTTAAATCAATATTTACTTGGATGGCAATTAGGGTTGTGCAGCCTCGAGCACATTTCAGCCAGTTGACGACCAGTAATTCATAGACATGCAGATGAATAATATATCTCTGAAAGGTCTATGGTGCCAGTTCATCTTAATTTCACAAAATGTAGAAGAGAAATGAGCAGTACTTAATTATCCAATAATGCAATTTAGAAAGGATTACAGAATCACAGATGTCAGAGAGCAATAACATGGCAGCAACCCAATAGAAGGGATCAAACATCAGAGAGGAAAAATAAAATAACTTGCATTTATGTAGTGTCTTTTACTTCAGGCTCTTCACAGATGTGTTTAAAAAAAACACAGATGCCAAGCCAAAGGAGTTATTAGAAGCTTGGTTAAAGATGTGGGTTTTAAGGAGGTCACAGAGGTTCAGGAGTTTAGGGTAGGAGTTCCAGAGTGTGGGGTCTCAGCAGTTGAAGTCATGGCCACCAAGTCATCTGTGACTTTTAATAGGTCCATTTTAGTGTGGTAGCAGGGGCAGAAACCTGACCTGAGAGATTCAAACATGAAGTAGCAGGAAAAGATAGGCAAGGAATTTGGAGGCTTAGAGATAGGATGGTGGCTTGCATGGACAGAAGGGTAGACGGTGTTTTAAAAAAAAAATGAGGAGGGTGATAACAGCCATTTTGGAAGGGAGAGGAAAACCGTACCCGTGGAGAAGGCGACATTCAGCTTATATGGGTCCAGGAAGGTAAATTGGGTAGTCAACATTCCTAAGGTTTCAGTTTGGTTTTTGCTTCCAGACTGAATTCAAGTTAAGGTGGTAAGGGGGAAGAGAGAGCAAGAGCGAGAACATAAGAAATAGAAGCAGGAGTAGGCTATTTGGCCGCTCGAGCCTACTCCATCATTTAATAAGATCAAGGCTGATCTGATCATGGACTCAGTTCCACTTCACTGCCCGCTCCCCATAACCCTTTACTCCCTTATTGCTCAAAAATCTGTCTATCTCTGCCTTAAATATATTCAATGACCCAGCCTCCACAGCTCTCTGGGGCAGAGAATTCCACAGATTTACAACCATCTGAAGAAATTTCTCCTGATCTCAGTTTTAAATGGGCGGCCCCTCATTTTGAGACTATGTCCTCTAGTTTTAGTTTCCCCTATAAGTGGAAATATCCTCTCTGCTTCCACCTTGTCGAGCCCCTCATTATCTTGTACATTTCGATAAGATCACCTCTCAAGTCTTCTGAAGGTGTATAGGCCCAACCTACTCAAACTATCTTCATAAGTCAACCCCCTCATCTCCGGAATCAACCTAGTGAATCTTCTCTGAACAGCCTCCAAAGTATATCCTTCCTTAAATACGGAGATCAAAACTGTACGCAGTACTCCAGGTGTGGCTTCACCAATACCCTGTACAGTTGTTAAAGGACTTCTCTGCTTTTATCCTCTATCCCCCTTGCAATAAAGACCAACATTCCATTTGCCTTCCTGATTGTTTGCTGTACCTGCATACTAACTTTGTGGTTCATGCGCAAGGAGCTCAAAGTCCCTCTCTGCAGCAGCACTTGGCAATTTTTCTCCATTTAAATTATAATTTGCTTTTCTATTTTTCCTGCCAAAGTGGATAAGTGGATAACCTCACATTTTCCCACATTATACTCCATCTGCCAATTTCTGCCCACTCACTTAGCCTGTCTATATTCCTTTGCAGATTATTTGTGACCTCCTCACAATTTTCTTTCCCACCCATCTTTGTATCAGCAGCAAACTTGGCTACATTACACTCGGTCCTTCATCCATGTCAATACAGATTGTAAATAGTTGAGGACCCAGCACCGATCCCTGCAGCACCCCACTGGTTACTGTTTGCCAACCAGAAAATGACCCATTTATCCCGACTCTCTGTTTTCTGTTAGTTAGCCAATCCTCTATCGATGCTAATATATTACCCCCAACCCCGTGAGCTTTTATCTTGTGCAGTAACCTCTTATGTGGCACCTTGTCGAATGCCTTCTGGAAATCCAAATCCACCACATCCACTGGTTCCCCCTTATACACCCTGCTCGTTACATCCTCAAAGAACTCCAGCAAATTTGTCAAACATGATTTCACTTTTCCAAATGTCCCGCTCCTGCTTCCTTAATAATGAGAGAGAGAGAGAGAGAGAGAGAGAGAGAGAGAGAGAAAGAGAATGAGTTTTATTAGCACCAGCAGCAGAAGTAGACTTCAAAATATCATAGATAATCATTAACAGAATCACGTATTAGGAATAAAATCGGATGCAAATTTTTTGAAGGTTTATTGGATGGTAAGGGTAATGGGGTCAAGGGAGCAGGAGCTCAGAGAGGGCATGATGGTATATGGGAAGGAAACTAGAGAGGGACATGGAATCATGGCTTACGCAAAGGCAAACCTGGAGGTAGATTTGGCTTGCTGGGCAAGGAGAAGGGGGGGGGGGGGGGGGCAGCGGAGCGGGAGAGAGCAGCAGAGGAAGCTGAACAGATGGGCTCAATTTTAGTGAAAAAGTCGATTAACTCCTCACTTGTTCAAGGCGAGGGTGGAGGAAGCTGGGGAGAGAGGTTTATACCTACAGTTGCTAATGGAGAAAAGACTGAGGTTATCTTTGCTCTCCAGGATGATGATGGATTACCCAGTGTTTTCGGCAGAGGAGAATGAAGCCCAATAGTGCTTAATGTGATCCAGCCAGATCTGGCGATGCATCACTAAACCAGTTGTGTGCCAGATACACTCACATCTGTGTTATTTAGATTTGAGGGAGTGAAGGTGGGAGCCATACCAGTGGGGGGAACATCAGGATGTAGTTTATAACATTCAGATAAATCCCAAGAATAGAATACAGCCGTGTAAGTATCAGCTGCAATATCTACAAGGAGGGCTCGAGTCACTTGGGGCAGATTTACATTGTCACCGACTGGGCAGTAATCTGTCGGAGCAAATCGCCCCTCATGATTGATCTTCACTCCATCGAACTTCCTGAAGTGAGCAATTATGCTCTGAGACCCTATTTAGTCTTTTGCACCTTCCCAAAACAAAGGGACATGCTTTGAAGAAAATGTACAAGCTGCGCCTTAAGTAAAATGTTTCCATTCCTATACAAGTTTTGAAATCATGTGTTTTAAAAAAAAAAACAAGGTACCAAAATGAACCTTGTACATGCATCCATGTCAACTGTGGAATAATAATTTTTTTTTTAAATAGACAAAATGAAAGAGGTAAATGGAGGTAGCAACTATTAATAGGGAGTTTATGGCTGTGCTGAGAATAAAAGTTTTGTCAGCAGCATCAGAATATAAAATATTGGCTAGGATTAATAGTCATAAAACAATATGCATAAAGGAAGACTTTAAACAGTGGTTTATTTTGAGTACATCAGCTGCTACAGTTAACCTGTATTACAACAAACTGCTTGTTACTGTAAAAATAGAAGTTTACACAAGGGTTTCACAATACTGGGATATAAAGGAACCACAGTGCTAGATGTAAAATGCTTGAAGGCTGTACCAATTCACCCCCTCCGGCGCTATCTGAATAGAAATAGTCTCTGCCATTTATAACGAGGACGTTTGTGTGAACACGATTCGCCTGCTCTACGCAGGGCAACACTATGATAGTACTCGACTAGTGTACATACAGAACACTGTGTCCTTATTTCTAGTCTGATTGGCAGCATACATGTTTATTTCATAGTCAAACATACTTGGTGTTAAAGCACATACCCATTTTATAGACACACTTATCAATGTAGTATTTTTTCCCTCAATCACAATATTTTATTCTTATTTCATATAAGCCGCCATTGACAGTCTCAGTTCTAGAGGTATCTAACACAGAGCATCGTTGCTTCACAATTAAAGAAAAAACACACTTATTCTGCAGCTACATCACTCGTGGCTGGAAATTCTTGTGGTTAAACCTTTCTTGTAGGTAAAGGGACACTGGAGACATGATTTTGCCTGACAAATAAATCTCACAAGCAATCTTTAGCCAATAATTGTTCTTTTTTTTTGTTGCATCTTGTGACAAGAATTATCATCAGATACAACCAAAACTTTATATCAGAGTTTATACCAAATACAAGAATCACATGAAGTGGTGTGAATACAGAACAGCGCAACAGAACAGGATTGTTCAGGTAACCACAGTTAGGGCCCAACATTGGCCATGACTTGCATCAATTTTTTTTTGGAGTAAGTTGTTTTTTCTGGTCTAAGTTAGAAAATACCATTTGCCCCCCAAAATTCTCTCCAGAGTAAGTCAGTTAGGTACCATTTTTTTAGGTCAGTTTTTTCCCCCCAAAAGGGGACGTTCCCAGACACTTACGCCAGTTTTGGCCATTTATGCCACTTTGGCCAGCAGAAATGTACTCCAAATCCACTTAGGTCAGCGTATGTGGCCAACTCTGAAAAACCTTGCGGGCAGTTAAGAAAAAGCAGCGCACATTCAGCAGACATTAGGGCAGGGATAGGGGAGGGAAGGGAACCGGAGAGGACCTCAACAATCAAGCAGCAAACATTACGGAAAAGCTCAAACCAATAAAATACAATAAAAGTAGTAAATGCTACCTTATCTTTAAAGTCTGCCCTGGAAAGGCAGCAGGCCGGCCTGTGCATGAGGCCATTCGGCCTGGGATAGGGAAGGGAAAATGTGCACCGGAGAAGTCACAGCTGCTGGGCCGGGGCGTCTCAGGGGCTTGGGGGGCGCCGAATGACTGGAGGAATCACAGCTCGTGGGTCTGGAAGTCTCATCTCTCTTTCTACCCACCCCTCCCCCGCCCCAAACTCTCCTCCCCCCCCAAAAAATTCTACTCTTCCTCCTCCCCACCCCCGCAAAACTCTCCTCCTACTCCCTACCCCCTCCAAAATCTCTCCTCCCCCCAAAAAACTCTCCTCCTCCCCGCCCAATCAAAAGTTTAAAGCACAACCACACAAGCACAGCCACTAAATAAAAAATAAAAGCAAAGTCCTTACCTGCCCGGGAACTCGGCCGGTGCGGGAGTCCACTTGGCCAGGGATAGGGTGCGGCGATCGGGCGTCCCTTCGGCCAGGTTAAGGGGCTGTAAGGGCCCACAGGACGCGCTGGGAGGACAGGAGCATGCGTACATCTCTCACTGAGCATGCGCGCAGGTGCCAACAGTGCTTTGTGCGCTGGCCTGTTGCTCTGCCCCCCACCCCCTTCAGCCTCCACGCCATGCCAGGACTCCGGGGACTGTACGCAGCGGCCAGGATGGGGCGAGTTTTGCCGGTGCCGTTTCCAGCATGCAGTCGGCGCACTTGAGGTCAGTGCGCCGACAAAACTGCTTGGGGAAAATCTAGTCCATAAAGAAGATACAATGTGGCATCTCCATCTTCAACAAAGAAACATAACCCCATTTGCTGCAATTCACCTTAAAGAGGTGCTACTTACAAAAGATAGTTCATGCTTTCAGTGTATGTAATCTAGGTGCGATCTGGAAAGTGAATACAGCCGTTTCTGGACAAAATAAACAGAGCAATGAAGATGCTATAACTGGCAACTTTGAAATTTACATTAATGTAAATGGTTAATGATTTTTATTTCTTGGCCGATATAAGCTACTGCCAGTTTTAAACATGCACGTTTTAAGTGGTTCGACTGCATTAGAATATGGATTAAAATAGACTTTTACAGCATTTAAGAGGATATTCAATACTAAAATATTTGAGGTCAAGACACACAAACAGGCCATTTGGTCCAACCAGTCCATGCCAGCCATACTGGCCTAGGATAACTGACGACCTTCTGTCTTAAAATTCCAAATGATTTGTTCAGTTCCCTTCAGATTATCTCCATAACATACCAGCATCTTCAATTGGATGGGGAAGCAATCAAGGGAGAGAAATGGCATTACAGGTTGGACCTCCTTTATCCAGGACTCCCTTATCCGGCACGATTCCGGCGGCCGGGGGCGCATGCACAGCACACGGCCGACCTCCACCCCGACTTTGGGGCCGTGCCGACACTTGGCCCGCCGAAGGCCCATCGAGAAGAACATAAGAAATAGGAGCAGTAGGCCATACGGCCCCTTGAGCCTGCTCTGCCATTTAAAATGATCATGGCTGATCGGATCATGGACTCAGATCCACTTCCCTGCCCACTCCCCATAACCCCTTATTCCCTTAGCAGTTAAGAAACTGTCTATCTCTGTCTTAAATTTATTCAATGACCCAGCTTCCACAGCTCTCTGAGGCAGCAAATTCCACAGATTTACAACCCTCAAAGAAATGCCTCCTCATCTCAGTTTTAAATGGGCGGCCCCTTATTCTAAGATTATGCCCCCTAGTTCTAGTCTCCCCCATCAGTGGAAACATCCTCTCTGCATCCACCTCGTCAAACCCCTTAAATCTTCTACGTTTCGATAAGATCACACCTCATTCTTCTGAACTCCAATGAGCAGAGGCCCAACCTACTCAACCTTTCCTCATAAATCAACCCCCTCATCTATGGAATCAACCTTCTCTGAACTGCCTCCAAAGCAAGTATATCCTTTCTTAAATATGGAAACCAAAACTGTACGCAGTATTCTAGGTGTGACCTCACCAATATCCTATAAAACTGTAGCAAGACTTGCCTGCTTTTATATTCCATCCCCTTTGCAATAAAGGCCAAGATTCCATTGGCCTTCCTGATCACTTGCTGTACCTGCATTCCTCTGGTTTCCCTTTCCAGATGAAGGTGTAACCTCCACCGTGTTCCTTGAGCTGGGCTTCCCCTGCATGCCGGGTCTCATTTAGGGCGGTGATGTCGATATCAAAGCGTCTAAGTTCCCGGGTAACTATGGCGGTGTGGCGTTCCGGCCTGTCGCTGTTGGGAGTTGTCCATGAGGGTCCTGACGTTCCAGGTCCAGAACTTCATGTTAATGGAGTGGAAGATGCCTGTACATCAGTTCTTTTAACATGGGGTGGACGTTGCACACCGGCTACCACACGGACTTAGCTGAACAAGGTCTTGGTCCAGTGGCAAGGGGGTCCAAGACGACTGGAGACCAGGCACTCCTGTATGAGCCTAATTGTCTACGGCGAGATATTGGCCTCAAGTTCGGCGCTGAGTAGCGCCCTTGATGATAGGTGGTCCGAGGCTTGGTTGGGGGCAGGCATTGGGAGGGTCAGTGGCCCACTGGAGTTCCGAGTGGAAGGTCACAGCCATGATGCTCACCAGTCAGAAGAGGCCAGGTCACCACTGGGGAAGTAGAGGGCTAGTCGTCTCTGAAGGAGGAAGAAAGGCCAACCGCCGTCGTGGTGGAGAGGCACAGCTGCTGCTGCTGGAGGGGATCTGATCACTGCTGGGGAGGGCCCGGTCGCCGCCGGGGAGGGACTAAACTAAAGAACCAGTGGGAACCTGTTCAACCTTCGCCGTCTCCAGGCCAGGTCCAAGACCACCTCAACCTCCGTCGTGGAGCTACAGCACGCAGACGACGCCTACGTCTGCGCACATAGAGGCTGAACTCCAGGACATCGTCGACGTATTTACTGAGGCATACAAAAGCATGGGCCTTACGCTAAACATCCCTAAGACAAAGGTCCTCCACCAGCCTGTCCTCGCCACAAAGCACTGCCCTCCCAGACATCAAGATCCACGGCGCGGCCCTGGACAACGTGGACCATTTCCTATACCTCGGGAGCCTCTCATCAACAAGAGCAGACATTGATGACGAGATTCAACACCGCCTCCAGTGCGCCAGTGCAGCCTTCAGCCGCCTGAGGAAGAGTGTTCGAAGACCAGGCCCTCAAATCTGCCAGCAAGTTCATGGTCGACAGGGCTGTAGTAATACCCACCCTCCTGTATGGCTCAGAGACATGGATCATGTACAGTAGACACTTCAAGTCACTGGAGAAATACCACCAACGATGTCTCCGCAAGATCTTACAAATCTCCTGGGAGGACAAACGCACCAACATTAGCGTCCTCGACCAGGCCAACATCCCCAGCATTGAAGCACTGACCACACTTGATCAGCTCCGCTGGGCAGGCCACATTGTCCGCATGCCAGACATGAGACTCCCAAAGGAAGCGCTCTACTCGGAACTCCTTCACGGCAAACGAGTCAAAAGGTGGGCAGAGGAAATGTTACAAGAACACCCTCAAAGCCTCCCTGATAAAGTGCAACATCCTCATTGATACCTGGGAGTTCCTGGCCAAAGACTGCCCTAAGTGGAGGAAGTGCATCCGTGAGGATTGTGAGCACCCAGTCTCACCGCCGAGAGCATGCAGCAATCAAGCGCAGGGAGTGGAATGAGCGTGTGGCAAACCTGTCCCACCCTCCCTTACTCTCAACAACTATCTGTCCCCCGTGACAGGGATTGTGGTTCTCGTATTGGACTGTTCAGCCACCCAAGGACTCATTTTAAGAGTGGAAGCAAGTCTTCCTCAATTCCGAGGGACTGCCTATGATGATAATGATGTACCTGCATACTACCCTTTCGTGTTTCATGCACCAGGACCCCCAGGTCCCGCTGTACTGCAGCACTTTGCAATTTTTTGCCATTTAAATAATAACTTGCTCCTCGATTTTTTTCTGCCAAAGTGCATAACCTCACTTTCCTACATTATACTCCATCTGCCAAATGTTATCCACTCACCGAGCCTGTCAATGTCCTTTTGCAGGTTTTTTTGTGTCCTCCTCACACATTGCTTTTCCTCCCATCTTTGTATCGTCAGCAAACGTGGCTACGTTACACTTGATCCCTTCATCTTCGGGCCCACTCGGGACGCCGACTTCCTCCCCCGCCCTGCCTCAACCTCGGGCCGCCATCGTTGGCCCCCCCCCCCGCCACCCACCCAGGGTCGCTGACCTCCCCTCATCCGGCAAAATCCCTTATTCAGCACAGGCCAGGTCCAGAGTGTGCGGATAAGGGAGGTTCAATCTGTATCCACTCCATAGTCTGTCAGATCCCTACATTGAGCGGCGAAATAAAGGGTTTTCTTGAGGTATAACCATGAAAGTCATTTTCAAATAAAAGGAATACAGATTTCATAAATGTAATGAAAGTTTAAATAATTATGGGTATGCTTTTAAAATGCCAGTAAACATACATTCTAACATATAATTTTCTGAAATATTTAACAAACCAAAATGCTGAATATTTAGATATAACTAGAACTCTCCAAACTTCGCAAATTATAGGGTGGGAGCACTGGAAGTTTAAACACACTGGCGTGCAATTGGCTAGCACAGTTTAAGTACCGACTCAGAATTCTTCCTACTGAATTTGCTATCTGTGTGTGCACAGGCATGTATGGCTGCTGTTGTAATGGGTTAAGTGCTGTCAACTCTCACTACATGGGGTCTCATGCAAGCGACAGCAACCCCAAATTAAACTTAATAGATTTACAGCTAGAAAGATTTTTTAAAAAGCAGTCGCTCCCAATATGAAAGCGGCTCATGGGTACACACAGACTTTATTTTAGCCTACACACACACACACACACACTCTCTCTTCATTCTCCATTGTGTTTGGTCAGTGATTTCGACGAAGAGTCATCGAAAGACTTGCCCAACTCAGATCTGCTAAGATTCGATTCTGGACCTTTGTGGAACCATCACTGTACAGCTAGTTTCTTTGCCAGTTGTTTCGCCACTTATGGCAAAATTAATCTTATTGAAATGTCTCCTAAAATAAAAAAGTCAAGATGAAGAAAAATAGTGGGAAAAGTTACATCTTGTCCAAGAGTTGCCATACTTGTAGATGAAAGAACACAAGCAACTTGAAAGTAGTCTACTCTTAACATAACCAACCCCATGTGAAATGGTTAATAATAAAGCATTAGTCACAGTCAAACCAGTATACCGATAGAGCAACACAGGCACAATGGGCCAAATGGCCTCCTTCTGTGCTGTAAGATTCTATACCATGGAAAGTACAATGGTTCCTTCAACAAAAATTGCATTTGCCAAAGGCAAAAATGAATACTAAATAAAGTCCTCGTTATCATTCAAGAATCAGCTTACTATTCCTCGTGATCTTTAAACTGATTCAACAAATCCACCTCTGAAAGCATGTTGGCTAATTAACTTCCGAAACCCATTTTAGAATTACTAGAAACATTACGCACAGAATCCACAATGGTGAAGGGAACCTGTGAAAATTACTGGCATCTCCACCACCTCCCCCCATCCCCCACTCCCAACAAAACAAATAGTATAATGGTTAGAATCCCAATAAAATCTGGCAAGCCTTTCAACAAAGTTGCTCATCAAAGCCACAAGGGAAGCCAGAAGTGTTGCGATTATGGATATTATGTCTTGCTGACTAACTTGTGGAATCTAGGCTAACTGTAAAAAGGATGCAACAACCATCACAGAACACATCAACAAATGTTCCAAAAGTTGACTCAATCTCAAATCAAGAGACTCATTTCTATGTTGACAGATTTTACAATAGTTTTCAGGCAGAAAGCCACATGATCCATACTTAACTAAAAAGGGCAGAAAGCAAACCCCAAATTATTTTTAAAATAGCAAATTGCACCCCATGAAGAGTCACATTCTACACTGTTGAACACAATGCAAACGGTCAAACAACTGTATGCCCGAATATGGATTGAGTCAAGGAGCTATGGCGTTAGCTTAAAGACATTAGTTCCAGAGCTCTCAATACCAGGCTCTATTTAAATGTACAAGCTGGACGAGAGTTAAAACGCGTTCCATGATCTTTTTCATAAGCAGAAACACTGTGTATAAACAGCTTGCATGTGATCAATCCCTTCCTTAGAGTATCTCAATACTAACATAACAGACATGAATCTGACCTATGCCTAACTTTTTGAGTCGTCGATAGTTTTGCTTGCATAACGAGTTGCTTTATTCATAGTGGAAAAAGTTCAGCTTGTTCAAGTAACCAAAAATATTCATTGGAAGCTTTTCATAGCTACAGCAAAGTCCCATGAATCAATTAGCAGTGACTATCAGCTCAAAACAGCACTAATATTACTTAACACCATATAAACTACAAGGCTCATTTTAATCTACTTCACTTTCCCCAATCAGGATTCTTTGGTTACCCCTGCTGGGACAGACAAATTCTCTTTAATGCAACTAGCATAATCCAACTTCTTCCAATAGGCAAAGGTCAGTATCACTTTCGAGAAACAGCATATGCGTTCAATAACTTTTTTCTTCCTGAAGCTTAAGCCTCATTTCTTCGAGCGACTTATGCAGAATAAAATTACATTAAACAGCACTGCGTTAACATGATGCAAGGCATTTCTCATTTGCAGGATGGTGAAACCTTTCACACCAGAACTTGGCCTACTTTCATCCTAGCCACACCCACCTTTTCCCCCCACCCCCCAAAGAAATTGAAAAGAAATCAATTTCGCTGTGCAGTTCTGCAAACGCTATTTTTGAGGGGTTGCCTTTAACAAAATACTTTTAATCTACACCATGCAAGATAACATGTGACTAAGAGATAACCAATGCAATGTGTGTGATGTCTCCATTTTACAGGTGTTATTATAGCAACAGCTATTCCTGCACAGTTCTTGTTGCTGGACAAAAGTGATGAAACTAGCACGCTTTAGAAAATGCCATCAGCGGATATGCTCATAAAATGCCCAGTCAAATCACCATGATGCAAGTATCACACGAGACAAACAGTTCAGCAAAACTAGAGACGATAATTCACCCATTAAACTGACCAGCAAAATACCCAGTTAACTTCCTGTGCGCTCTATTTCCACTTGATGATACTCGTTTCAACATCAGTTCTTTATCCAGCAATCTTATTTCCAAAGGGACTTTTTTGTGCCTTTCCAGCAGTCACAATTATTTCTGTTTTTGTAAATTTGATGGGGATGTAAACTTGACTCATGTTAGTTACTGGGCAGGCAGAGAAAAAACTTGAAAATTGAGTTGCTATCAACTGGCAAATCACGGGATTGCTTATTGCCCAAGTGTTCCATGTGCTGCCAACCCAAGTTCAACAAGGAACTACTTCAGGAAGAGTTCCAGAGGCAAGAGAAGCTGCTTGAAGTTTCGCCACTAGTTCATGAATAAATTCAAAGAAGAGATCAATGGTTACTGTATTACAGATGCCAGAAAAATAATCTGCACAGAAACCAAAAGCCCCAACTTTGAAACAGTGTACACGTTGATATGCTCACTTTCTGTAACTAGCACAGGTATACCATGGAGGACATTTTCAAAACTAGCCCGTCCAGGTAACTGAAATGCTTTGTTGATGATTATTTTCTTGAAGTCTGGAATGAACTATATGCTTCTCCTTATAAGAAGATAAGAAATAGGAGCAGGACTCAGCCATTTGGCCCCTCGAGCCTGTTCCGCCACTCAATAAGATCATGGCTGATCTGATTATGGACTCAACTCCATTTCCCTGCCCACTCCCCATAACCCTCGACTCCCTTATCATTCAAAAATCTGTCTATCTCCACCTTAAATATATTCAATGACCCAGCCTCCACAGCTCTCTGGGGTGGCGAATTCCCAAGACTTAGGACCCTTTGAGAGAAGAAATTCCTCCTCATTTCCATTTTAAATGGACGACCCCTTATTCTGAAACTATGCCCCCGAGTTCTAGATTCCCCCACTGGGCTCTTTCTATTCCTTTTCTGTTACTGGCATCAGTACTTTTTCTATAAGCCCAACACCACCATCTGGCATATCTTCTGCTGCAGGTTTGAGCTGTGGAGTGCGGTGGGGAGTGGCGGGGATGAAAGAAAGAAATATTGAAAGAAAGAAATATTGAAAGAAAGAAATATTGGCCAGGTTCCCACTCCTGATCGATATCCATGGATACTTTGCTGGAAATGCAGGTGTAGATTGTTGGGTGACACTGGGTTTGGCTGTGATGTCTCAGTAGCTGAATAGCCCACATAAAGATTTAACATTGGGAGTTGGTGTCTTATCTACTCAAGTTTTTCAAATTTTTCAGAAACAAATCCTTTTCTAAAGTTACCTCAAATAATTTTTCCACATTTTCATTACTATAATTTGTAAAATTCAACAAAATATTTATTACTACCATTTCTTCTTCCTCCACCAGATCCCCAGCATTCCTACTCCGTATTTAATTTTTTTAAAATTATGCTTTCAAAGTCTGAACTATTTCTTTTTATGTTACCTGCTTGCCTTTTTATATTCCCTTTTAGCTCAAATTTCCTTTTCATTTTATATATATGTATGTATATAGGTCATCCTGTTCACCAACTTCTCCTTCTAATCTCACTGAACATTACACTTTGCTGCTCCAGTACCCTTACCTTTGACTCTATTGTTCTTTTCTATTTTCACATTGAACCGATTATGGTCACTATTTCCCACTTGGTCTCTTGCTCTTGGTTATTTAATCAGCATGATTTCACAGACTAAAATTGATCAATGTGTTTCCTGTTGGACTAGAAACATAATGATCTAGAAAGCAATATTGGATTCATTCTAAAAAAAATTCCCTACATTGACCACATACATTAACTTGATCCCAGGTCAAAATCAGCCAATATTGCCTTGCTCTTACACAATTCCTTCAACTGCGTACAGATTACCCCTCGATCTGATGGTACCCTGTAGTGCATATTCTTTCTATTTCTTTATTCAGGTGGATTCTGTCTTAATGCAACCTTCTAGAAACATCTTCACATCCTTACGATGTTAAACAATGCCTTGATTTCAAAATTCTCATCCTTGTTTACAAATCCCTTCATGGCCTCGCCCCTTCCTATCTCTGCAATCTCTAGCAAAGAACGACTAAAAAAAATGACAGAGAGGAAAGAAAGATTATGAAAGTAAACTAACACGGAATATAAAAACAGATAGTAAGAGTTTCTACAGGCACATAAAAAGGAAAAGAATGGCTAAAGTAAATGTTGGTCCCCTAGAGGATGAGACTGGGGAATTAATGGAGAACAGGGAAATGGAAGAGACATTGAACAAATATTTTGTATCGGTCTTCAGGGTAGAAGACACTAAAAACATCCCAATAGTGGATAATCAAGGGGCTATAGGGAGGGAGGAACTTGATATAATCACTATCACTAAAGTAGTAGTACTCGGTAAAATAATGAGACTAATGGTGGACATGTTGATACTGGATTCTTTTCCCTTCAATCTGTTTCAGCGAATTCACTGACACACAAACACTTTTAGTCTTAGCAACATAAGACCTTTATTCTGTAGATACTCCGGCCGGGACCTGTTAAGATAAAGGGAACACTCTCGATTCGAGCCTATCCACCTCTCACCTGACAAGTCTCGTAACAGTACAAAAGCTCAACACTTATACATTGTTACAGCAGAACACATTTGAGTGACACTCAGTTTATACAATCATTGGTCAATTTCCCCCATAGCATACCCAATTGCAGGCTAACAACTCTCCAAATAGGGCGGGCCCTATGGATGTGTTTACAGTTTTGGTCTTACAAGCATTTCCCTATTTTACGTCTGGTTATAGCAGCCCCTCGTCTGACTCATGTCTGACTTTTGCTTTTTCACGTAACTCGTGTTTGACCACAACTCTGAGTAACCCCTTTTTGTGCTGACATTGTAGTTATCACAGCTTGATATCTTTGGTCAGCCATTTACCCATGATTCTTTCTAAAAGCCATTCTACACACTCTATTCTTCATAAACTATTCTCCTATTGCCTCTTCTCCTTCGATACACGTTCGCTGCCTTGCTATATACATTCTCATACAAGTCCCCTGGACTTGATGGCTTACATCCTAGGGTCTTAAAAGAAGTGGCTGCAGAGATAGTGGATGCATTAGTTGCAATCTACCAAAATTCCCTGGATTCTAGGGCGGTCCCAGCAGATTGGAAACCGCAAATGTAACACCCTTATTTAAAAAAGGAGGCAGACAAAAAGCAGGAAATTATAGACCAGTTAGCCTGACATCTGTCGTTGGGAAAATGCTGGAGTCCATTATTAAGGAAGCAGTAGCGGAACATTTGGAAAAGCATAATTCAATCAAGCAGTGTCAGCACGGTTTTATGAAAGGGAAATCATGTTTGACAAATTTGCTGGAGTTCTTTGAGGATGTAACGAGTAGGGTGGGATAAGGGGGAACCAGTGGATGTGGTATATTTGGATTTCCAGAAAGTATTCGATAAGGTGCCACATAAAAGATTACTGCACAAATTAAAGTTCACGGGGTTGGGGGTAATATATTAGCATGAATAGAGGATTGGCTAACTAACAGAGTCGGGATAAATAGGTCATTTTCCGGTTGGCAAATAGTAACTAGTGGGGTGCCACAGGGATCGGTGCTGGGGCCTCAACTATTTAAAATCTATATTAATGACTTGGATGAAGGGACCAAGTGTAATGTAGCCAAGTTTGCTGATGATACAAAGATGGGTGGGAAAGGAAACTGTGAGGAGGACACAAAAAAAATCTGCAAAGCGATACAGACTGACTAAGTGAATGGGCAAAAATTTGGCAGATGGAGTATAATGTGAGAAAATGTGAGGTTATCCACTTTGGCAGAAAAAAATAGAAAAGCAAATTATAATTTAAATGGAGAAAAATTGCAAAGTGCTACAGTACAGAGTGACCTGGGGGTCCTTGTGCATGAAACACAAAAAGTGAGTATGCAGGTACAGCAAGTAATCAGGAAGGCAAATAGAATGTTGGCCTTCATTGCAAGGGGGAAGAGTATAAAAGCAGAGAAGTCCTGCTACAAGTGTACAAGGTATTGGTGAGGCCACACCTGCAGTACTGCGTACAGTTTTTGTCTCCGTATTTAAGGAAGGATATACTTGCATTGGAGGCTGTTCAGAGAAGGTTCACTAGGTTTATTCTGGAGAAGAGGGGTTTGACTTGAGAGGTTGAGCCTATACTAATTGCAGTTCAGAAGAATGAGTGGTGGTCTTATCGAAACATATAAGATAATGAGGGGCCTCGACAAGGTGGATGCAGAGAGAATATTTCCACTCATAGGGGAAATTAAAACTTGGGGACAGTCTTGGAATAAGGGGCCACTCATTTAAAACTGAGATGAGGAGAAATTCTTCTCTCGGAGAGTTGTAAATCTATGGAATTCTCTGCCCCAGAGAGCTGTGGAGGCTGGGTCATTGAATATATTTAAGGTGGAAATAGACAGCTTTTTGAGCGATAATGGAGTAAAGGGTTATGGGGAGCAGGCAGATAAGTGGAGCGGAGTCCATGATCAGATCAGCCATGATCTTTATATGGCACAGCAGGCTCGAGGGGCCAGGTGGCCTACTCCTGCTCCTGCTCCTATTTCTTATGCTATGTTCAGCCTCGCAACCCGCCCCTCCACCAAGAGATGTCTGCACTCCTCAAATTCTGTCTTGAGCATACCTGATTATAACTGCTCAACCATTGGTGGCTGTGCCTTTAGCTGCCTAGGCCCCAAGCTCTGGAACTCCCTGCCGTGACCTCTCCACCTCCCTTTCCTTCTTTAAGACGCTCCTTAAAACCTACCTCTTTGACCAAGCTTTTGGTCATCTGCCATAATTTCTTCTTACGTGGATCATTGTCAAATTTTGTTTTGTTTTGTCTTCTAACACTCCTGTGAAGCGCCTTGGTATATTTTGCTATGTTAAAGGCGCTATATAAATACAATTTGTTGTTGTAATATTCGATTCGCGCTCAGTCATCCCGTTTTCTAACTTTTCTTTCTGCTAACCTTTGGCCATGCCACTTATGTCACTGGACATGATCATTTTCTGGTCCAGCATCCTTACCTTTGACTCTTCATTAACCTTTTCTATTTTCATACAGAACCTAACTGTATTTCAATCATTATTTCCCAACTGTTCTACTCTCTCACTGGATAACTGTCCCAAATAATTTCCCAAAACAAAATCAAACAATGCATCTTTCCTTGTTGAAACTAGAAATATATCAAGCAACCAACCTCTCTAATTCTTCCCCATCGCTCCTGAAAATGTTAGAACCAGAAATATTAAGTTCCCAACCCTGCCTAAACCCAAACCACAAGTCTATCATTGCTGCTGAATCATAACCCTCCAGTTTCATTAATATTTCTAACTCCCTAGTTTTATTTTGAATGCATTGTACATTCACATGCATACCACTCAATCCTGACTCCAATTTTAAGGCAATCTGAACCTCAATTCCTCCTCTTTCATTTAAAAAAAAATGATTTTGTTTTTCTCTTTATCCTTTACCCTTTTGCTTTCATTTGTTTACTGGCCTTGCTTCTTGCCTCCTCCTGCTACATTAATTTAAATCCCTCCCTTGAATCTTTTTCAGCCACTCTAATATCCCTTACACACTGGTTCCAGGGAACTAACACATCAACCAAGACTCTTGCTTGTAGCTACAAAAGCACCTATTTCCCCCTCTCCAAACTATAGAATCCCTATTACTACCAGGCATCTGCATGTTTACCTCGCTCTGATAACCACTTGCTCCATAGTGCCATAGCTTTGCCATTCTCCGAGTTATCGGCGACCCAGATATTCAGTATCAAATACTTGTTTGTCAATTCAATGCTCTTGGAGTTTCCCTACACTGCCACCAGTCGAATCTTTCTACCCAGATGGATGGTCACCCATTCCTCATTAACTCACTGCATGGGGTGACCACTTTTAGGAAGGTACATTCCACGAACCCTTCAGACTCCCTTTTGTGACAAGAGTCACCAGTAATTCCTCAAGCTCATGTATGCGTCGGTAACCTAGGCAAATGAAACATCCAAGATTTCCCGCATGGCCCAGGGACCGCACAGACTACAGCTGTTCTCTTCCACCCCTTTCCTTGCTCTCCCACTTCAATTCTAAAATGTTCTCTTAAAATGATTAATAGAATCAAAAGCAATTTAACCTCAAGTATAACTTTTGGCCAACTGCACCTGAAGGTTGAAATCCTTCTGAAACTACACACCAGGAGCTGGTTTTTATGCTTTTGGCTGCCTCTGTTTTCGCCCTGGAGGGGCGGCAACGAGTTCTTCTGGGCGGGCGGCCAGCTTCCAGCGTCCCGCCGGGGTTTTTTGGCAGAGCATTACCGCCCGGAACAGGCGAGCCAGTGTGCAACGCCCCGGATTGATTTTTGCTCCCGCCCGACCCGTAGCACTGCTAGAGCGCCGTGCTGGGACTGTCTGTGAAAGCGGACGTTCCAAGCTGTTGTGGCTGCAGAGAGGTAATTTATGTAGTGGTGGTGTGAGGTATTTTTGGTGAATGTTTGTGTTTTTTTTCTTCGCCCCAGGCCTCTCTCGGGGTGCTCCGAGGCCGGCTCTTCAGCTCACGATTTTAGCTTGTTCAGCCGGCCTAGCGCTCCAGGAGAGATGTTCAACGTCACCCTTAGCACTCTGCCCCACACTCAGGGCCCAGTTGCCCAATTTTGCTGACTGAAGCGCAAACTTTTTCCAGGCGGTATCAGGACTTCATTAACACCCTGTAATCTTAAAAGCCAAAAATCCAGCCACTGGTCTTTTGCTGCTCAAGAGTAATCTCTCTCTACTATAGCAATTCATACCATCTTAACTGACATAATAGCCCATCTGCCATAGGAAGAACCAAAAAAAAACAGAACAGCTAGTGACACAACTTATGTATACAATGATTTAATCCATTACCGGCTCAATTGAGCCCATACACAAGATACCAAATAAACAAGTTGAAACAGATCCTAGTTTTGAACATCTAAAATTAATTAAGTCAAGTACAATAGATGAAATAAGTTAAGGATTTCAGCACCTGCACCTCTCATCGTGGGCAAGCTCCACACTTTTCTGGTATTTCAAATTCCATTGATCTCTCACTAACTTAATCGGATAAGCGCTGTGGTTATATGGGTTGAAATGGGATATGGGTCAGTTACTAGGAGTAGTCTTTAAGATAGGTTTTCAAAATTGGACATCTTCAGTTTATTCTCTTTCTTAAAAACTCAGAAGGGGCTTAATCCAAATTTTCAATTAGCATTTGCCTGTGGATGATTAAAAATGCCTCCTCTCCCTGCACCCACACGAAAAAAAAATGCACAATCTTGTATATTTTGATAATTGGTTGTAGTCTTCTGAAGGTGAAAGAGGTGGGTTATGGTCTTTCAAAGGAAAGTATGCAAAGCAGTGGAGAAATTTTGTCGAAATAAGCTATACAACTTTTTAATTTGATACAAAAGGAGATGCTATTCTTGTACTTCCCTTTTGA
The DNA here is from genome assembly GCF_044704955.1 of Pristiophorus japonicus. Lineage (NCBI taxonomy): Eukaryota > Metazoa > Chordata > Chondrichthyes > Pristiophoridae > Pristiophorus > Pristiophorus japonicus. The sequence continues at coordinate 170,108,867 of NC_091991.1, read as the reverse complement.
AGGGTGGAAAGATGTGACTTTAGACCATCTCACATTAAATTATCTAATTGAATTCTACAAGGAAAACAAGTTTCCTCACACTCTTTTCCTTTGACTTCTTCAAATTTAGTTCAATTGCAGCTGTTATTTACAGATAGAATTCTTGCACTAAGATCTCAAGTATAGCACAACAAACTGGTGGTTATTTTTTGATTTTAAAACAGATTTATGGATGGGAGGACCCGACAAATAGGCTTTTAAAAGTGGGCTGGAATTTGGTGAAAAACCACCACCATTGGATTACCACCAAAAAAAAAGGCTATGATTATTTAATTAAGATCGCCGGAAAATTATTATTTTTTTTAATCCACCCGGCGGATAGAGAACTGGTTGGCAGACAGGAAGCAGAGAGTTGGGATAAACTGGTCCTTTTCCGAATGGCAGGCAGTGACTAGTGGAGTGCTGCAGGGCTCAGTGCTGGGACCCCAAGCTCTTTACAATATACATCAATGATTTGGATGAAGGAATTGAGTGTAATATCTCCAAGTTTGCAGATGACACTAAACTGGGTGGCGGTGAGAGCTGTGAGGGGGACGCTAAGAGGCTGCAGGGTGACTTGGACAGGTTAGGTGAGTGGGCAAATGCATGGCAGATGCAGTATAATGTGGATAAGTGTGAGGTTATCCATTTTGGGGGCAAAAACACGAAGGCAGATTATCTGAATGGCGGATTAGGAAAAGGGAAGTTGCAACGAGACCTGGGTGTCTCAGTTCATTCGTCATTGAAGGTTGGCATGCAGGTAAAGCAGGCGGTGAAGGCGGCAAATGGTATGTTGGCCTTCATAGCTAGGGGATTTGAGTATAGGAGCAGGGAGGTCTTACTGCAGTTGTACAGGGCCTTACTGAGGCCTCACCTGGAATATTGTGTTCAGTTTTGGTCTCCTAATCTGAGGAAGGACGTCCTTGCTATTGAGGGAGTGCAGCAAAGGTTCACCAGACTAATTCCAGGGATGGCTGGACTGTCATATGAGGAGAGACTGGATCAACTGGGCCTTTATACACTGGAGTTTAGAAGGATGAGAGGTTATCTCATAGAAACGTATAAGATTCTGACGAAACTGCACACGTTAGATGTGGGAAGAATGTTCCCGATGTTGGAGAAGTCCAGAACCAGGGGACATAGTCTTAGGATAAGGGGTAGGCCATTTAGGACTGAGATGAGGAGAAACTTCTTCACTCAGAAAATTGTGAACCTGTGGAATTCCCTGCCGCAGAGAGTTGTTGATGCCAGTTCATTGGATATATTCAAGAGGGAGTTAGATATGGCCCTTATGGCTAAGGGGATCAAGGAGTATGGAAAGAAAGCAGGAAAGGGGTACTGAGGGAATGATCAGCCATGATCTTATTGAATGTCGGTGCAGGCTCGAAGGGCCTACTCCTGCACCTATTTTCTATGTTTCTAAAATGGGTGTTTCACATGCATTCTCGGCAGAAAACACGATCTTGGTCAAATTCAGTCATTTTAGTAAAATTTAGACCGAGGCCACGAGTTGGGCCTAGGAGGAGGGGAAAACAAAAAATATTTTTCAAAATAAAATAAAAACAATCGGAAAACATTCACAGGACCCTTTTCCACTGAATCGCTGCAAAAAAATGTTTTAAAAATACTTGAACTTACCTTCTTTTGCAGGGTTTCATACCTACCACCGATCGAACTGCTGCTCCAGTTGGTTTCTCGTGGGCGTTTTTGTCCTCCTCAACTACGGGTCACCGCTACCACCAAATATTATGCTCATAATATAGGATGAAACTGAGTACTGTATGCAATGAGTAAGTGTGACCTTAGCTCCTTTAATTGAACTCCAGAGTGCTGGTACAGCGTGGGAGGCCTGCTTATATACAATGCTCCCAAGGGATGCTGGGATTCCTTGACTCCAACAGGTAGGCCCTCTGGTGGTGGTGTGATACAGGCTGCCAAGAGTTACATACATAACACCAAACTTGGGCAAAAGCGTTTTTTCCAGTGTTGCACGCTGGCGGTCTGCTCTCCAGTGGTATTTAGAAACGGTCGGAACAGTTTCATCAAACTCACACCGGGTGGTTTAGCACCAAAAACACTGGGGAAATGCTGACCAAATTTCATCTCCATGATGGCTTATTAAGAGTTTAATGTGCTTTAAAGAAAACGGAGTTAGAGACCATGCATAGTGTCCTGAGAGACAACTTAACTTCCTCAATTCTCAACTTTTACAAAGCTGAATCTTTTGTTGCTCCTACTGAACAAAAGCTGTCTGCCTCACATTTACAGAAATGCAAGCCAGACTGATCAATTGGTAATGTCACTCGTTTCAAGCTGCCCACATATTATAAACCACACTTTAAGAGTAGGATGGGGTCAGAACACATTCGTGTTCAACACCACAAATACACAGGTTCAAATCCTAGCTGCTGCTAACATTCACGGTCGTGTCTATTTGCAACATCAAATTTCTGATTGGTCCCCTTTGAAGACAAGATACATCCAACTCTTTTGTCTGGAATGTGCAGTTTGATCCTGCCTGCTGGAGAGTAATCAGGATCCTTGTCATATGTAATTTGATCCATTGTGACAGCCAGGCTCCAGAGCTCACTGTGCCAACACTACTGCTTTCAGACATCAAACAGAGCTCACCCTCCTGGGTTAGAAGCACTCACACTGTCGAGTTCAGATAAGTCAGCCATACAGGGATTTTAACATGAGGATGAGAATTTTAAAATCAAGTTATGGAGAACAATATTACCCCTAATGTTGTCTTGGATGCATGGTCCCTTTAGAGGGCTGCACAGCCCATTCAAAAATTTGCGCATGCGTAAAATCTCCCATTCAAAAGCCGGTAAGCGGCCTGTGTGGGACCACCAGGGAGCTACTCGGCCGCGTAGCTGAAGTGAGAACTTGATGGCCCATGAGCCAATGTAGGTCAACAAGCACAGCAGTGATGGGTGAATGGGACTTGCTGCATGTTAGGATATGTGCAGAAGTTTGGATGAGCTCAAGTTCATCGAGGGCGGAAGATGGAAGGCTGGGCGGGAGAACATTGGAATAATTGTTGAGTCCGGCAAATAACACATAAATGTAATGTTATGTGTGTCGTAGGATCAGCAAAGAATACGTTCTCATTTTTTAAAAATTCATTTATTTATTGCCCATCCCTAGTTGCCGTTGCGAGGGTGGTATTGAGCTGCCTTCTTGAACTGCTGTGGTCTGGGGGGGGGGGGGGGGGGCAACGAGAGGGAGAACGTGGTGCACGTGTAAAAAGAGAGTGGGTGTGGAAGAACGTGATACAGGCCTTACAGAGGGCGGAAGAACATTATTTATCTTCCCATTTGGATCACGTTCTTGCTCTCATCCTTCCGCCCTTTAGACCTGGATCGCATTCTCTTTTCCCCCCTCCTCCCCGCCCCACAAAAACAAGTTCTGGACCTTCTCTTCCCGAGATCCTGACCACCTCCCCTCCCCCCACATCTCTCCAAGATTCTGTCTCCCTCCCATTGATCCATGCTCCTCTTTTCCCCTCCCTCGCCCCGACCCCCTCTCCTCCCCCACTGACCTTCTCCACACGGAGCTGAGGAAAGCGTGCCAGTGCAGGCACAGCCGCCGCACCATTTGGTACTGTGCATGTGTGACTGATCGAGTGCGCATGTGCAGTACCAAGCAGGGGTGCTTGGACAATGGGACCAGAACACCGTGGAAATAATCAGTGAACATTCACATAGTGGTTTGGGATAGAAAATGTTGAGTCGTGTGCTGCATTACCAAGGGGAGACACTTAGCTACAAATCTAAAGCCTTGGAGAACAAAAACAGGAAAGATTTAAAAAATCTTAAATGCTTTTTTAGCTCAAGGAGGAGGAATGGAACACTTTTCAACTTAAGAAAATATATTAATTTATATAGCACCTTTCACAATCTTGGGGTGTTTCACTGCCAATTAGGTTTTTTTTTGAAGTGTAGTCACTGTTCTAGTGCAGCCAATTTTCACACAGTATGGTCCCACCAACAGTAATGAGATAAATGACCAGGTAATGTGGTTTAGTGATGTTGGTTGATGAATAAATATTGGCCAGGTCATCTGGAGAAGCTCTTCTTTGAATAGTGTCATGGGATCTTTAAGTCCACTCGAGAAGGCTGACATTGCCTTAATTTAACATCTCATCTGAAAGTAACTGATCTGACAGTGGAGCACTACCTCAGTCCTGCAAACTAAGTGTCACCTGATTATGTGCTCAAGCCTCTGGAGTGGGGCTTGAACCCACAACCTTCTGACTTAAAGGTGATGGTGCTACCACTGCGCCAATGCTGACACTCAAGATCTCTAGTCAGTTCAGTGTGCTGAAAACTAGTTTGTTTCCTTAGTTCCACCTAAAAATGTCCCTTATCACCGAATGCGGAAAGCACAGTCTCAATTTAGTTCTTAGCAGGTATGAGCACACTGCGCAAGCCTACTTGTAATTTGGGAACTACTGACAATCGGAAGATTACACGAATGCCTATGAGAAATGGTTCACACGGGCAAAAGGAGGGGACTGAGCAAAGGGAGCGTGGTTCTGTATACATTATATTGTACCAGAATGGGAGCATTTGATGCAAACATAGGATCGCTAAAAAGGTTTAAAAAAATGTTTCCCAGCACTGATAACTGTCAACTTGATGAGCACTTCAATTTACCCAGAAAAAGGTGAAAATAGTTTAGTCACAATACTTACTGAAAAAGGTCTATATAAATTATTGAACTAATTAATGTTCCAGAATGAAGGGAGCGGGAGGAGAAGAGGGGAAGGGGGGAAAAAAAAAATATATAATCTACAAAACATTGATATTCTGGAATTTGTTTATGATCACTTTTAGGGGTCAGAGATGAATTTCACTTGTTGCAGTGGCATTTAATGAACACCACACAGCAGAGATATGGACAACCACCACTTTTTAAAATTGACAGCCACCGTGAAATCTAATTAATTGACCATACCAATATAAAATGTGCAGGTATTCATAATATACAGATGCATGATTATCAGTATTTTAGTGTTTGTCCAGCAACAGAAATATTAACTCTTTAATAATTGTAGACTGGCACCTAACTAACTGTGAAACTGAATTCAAGGAATCTGGTAATTTATGAGATAGCAGCAGAAAATCATGAAAGCTGTGTCAGGAGCAGCACCACTGCAGCAAGGGAAGGCTTTCTGAAGTCAGCTATGATGAGCTTCACCACCAGAATGAAATAATGCCGTTACTGTGGCAGTCGCCCACTCAAAGAGAGTTGAATGGAAACAGGAACAAGCAGAGCTTTAGAGTACGAGTTTACAGCAGACCGACAAGCTGAATACTGATTGAAAAAGACTGACAACAGTTGCCGTGAGAGCTAGAGGTCAGCCTCTGAACTATGTGCGACGATCTGTATATACCATCAACCAGACAACTAGCGTATGAATAGAAGCTTCACCATTTATAATACCTTCTGAACACTAGCTTTTATTTAAAAAAAAGAGAGCCATGTTCCAGAGCCAGATATCTCCAGCTTTCCTTGCCATCTCAGTCAATGCAAGTCTTGAAGTCAAAACACAGCACCCCAAAACCATCACATAACTCCTAGTGACCACTTCCCAATCCATCCACGTTGATTGCATATGGACAAAGTAGTGGGCAAAGTGGAAAATTAATAGAATTATTTGATGTTTATAAATCTTCAAATGAATAACTTTGGTCAAGTAGAAAAATAAAATTTATTTGGTTTTAAAAGGGAACACTGATTCATATATATTTTTTAAGCTGTTCTACCACTAGAAAGGCATCCCTTCTGCCCCAGCTTGTGGTAGCGGTATCATTTAATAAACAACAGACAGCAGAGTTATGGACAACCACCACTTTTAAAAATTGACATCCACCGTGAAATCCAATTCATTGACCATACCAAATACAACTTGCAGCAGGTATTCATAATACAGATGCACGACATAGATTATTGGTATTTTATAGCGTTTGTCTAGCAATAGAAATATTAACTCTTTAATAATTGCAGAATGGCACCGAACTAACTGTGAAACTGAATTCAATTATTCTGGTAATTTAAGAGATTGCAGCAGAAAATGATCATGAAAGCTGTGGGATTGTAAAACCCATCTGACTCATGAATATCCTTCAAGTAAGGAAACCTGCTACCTTTACCTGGTCCGATCTACACATCATCATCATCATCATAGGCAGTCCCTCGGAATCGAGGAAGACTTGCTTCCACTCTTAGAATGAGTCCTTAGGTGACTGAACAGTCCAATACGAGAGTCATAGTCCCTGCCATAGGTGGGAGGACACTGCTGTTGAGAGTAAGGGATGGTGGGACAGGTTTGCCGCACATTCTTTCCGCTGCCTGTGCTTGTTTCTGCATGCTTTCGCGATGAGACTCGAGGCGCTCAGCGCCCTCCCGGATGCACTTCCTCCACTTAGGTCGGTCTTTGGCCAGGGACTGCCAGGTGTCGGTGGGGATGTTGCACTTTATCAGGGAGGCTTTGAGGGTGTCCTTGTAATGTTTCCCCTGCCCGCCTTTGGCTCGTTTGCCACGAAGGAGTTCCGAGTACATGACCCCAGTCCCGCACTACATGACTGACTCTTAAAGCCCTCCACACAAATGGGGATGGGAAATAAATACATCTTGCCAGTGTTGCCCACCTACCAGGTACAAATAATAAAATTAATTAACTTTATGACAAAGCCTGATAGTACAGTACAAAAAATAAAAATCACAGATGGATGTGGAGGAAGCCTATCGATAGAATCGAGAGAGATTAAAATCAGACAGTCATTTTCTTAAAAACAGCCTCTCTAGATCTAAGCCCCAGTTTTGGTTTCACAATCAAGATTATTTTCTCATTCAGCAGAACATACAAGAACATAAGAAAAAGGAGCAGGAGAAGGCCATACCGCCCCTCGAGCCTGCTCCGCCATTTAATACGATCATGGACTCAGGTCCACTTCCCTGCCCGCTCCCCATAACCCCTTATCGTTTAAGAAACCGTCTATTTCTGTCTTAAATTTATTCAATGTCCCAGCTTCCACAGTTCTCTGAGGCAGCGAATTGGTGGCCCCTTATTCTAAGATTATGCCCTCTAATTCTAGTCTCCCCTATCAGTGGAAACATCCTCTCTGCATCCACCTTGTCAAGCCCCCTCATAACCTTATACGTTTCAATAAGATCACCTCTCATTCTTCTGAATTCCAATGAGTAGAGGCCCAACCTACTCAACCTTTCCTCATAAGTCAACCCCCTCATCTCTGGAATCAACCGAGTGAACCTTCTCTGAACTGCCTCCAAAGCAATTATATCCTTTCGTAAATATAAAAACCAAAACTGCACGCAGTATTCCATGTGTGGCCTCACCAATACTCTGTACAACTGTAGCAAGACTTCCCTGCTTTTATACTCCATCCCTTTTGCAATAAAGTCCAAGATTCCATTGGCCTTCCTGATCACTTGCTGTACCTGCATACTAACCTTTTGTGGTTCATGCACAAGTACCCCCAGGTCCCGCTGTACTGCAGCACTTGGCAATCTTTCTTCATTTAAATAATAACTTGCTCTTTGATTTTTTCTGTCAAAGTGCACGACCTCACACTTTCCAATAGTATACTCCATCTGCCAAATTTTTGCCCACTCACTTAGCCTGTCTATGTTCTTTTGCAGATTATGTGTGTCCTCCTCACACATTGCTTTTCCTCCCATCTTTGTATCGTCGGCAAACTTGGCTACGTTACACTCAGTCCCTTCCTCCAAGTCGTTAATATAGATTGTAAATAGTTGAGGTCCCAGCACTGATCCCTGCGGCACCCCATATGAAAATGATGGGCAGAAAGAAACCAGCTAGTCCATCAAGCCTGTTCCATACAGAAAATAACCCTCTAACCTCTCCATCCACCAAAAGTCATGTAATCACCTGGGGGAGACAAAAAAAAAAAGTAAAATATGTAGACCAATTCAGGAAAATAAGAATTCAAGGAAATTCATCTCTGACCCCCGAAAGTGATCATAACCAAGTTCCACGAGTCCACAGTGACCACAAGACACATCAGCCAACATTCCACCTTCCTTTAGCATGCAGTAATATCGGCTTCAGCCAGAAACATGTCCAGCTCCCTCTTGAACATTTGTAGCAAATCCAAGCTGGCAGTTATTTCAAAGGTTGATGACTCTCTGCGAAAAGAAAAACCTCCCGATGTCTAACCCAGCTCTATACTTTTGTAACTTATATGCATGTCCCTCGATATCTATCCTTGCTGTGCGGGAAGAGGAAGAAGAAGAATACGCATTTATATATCAACTTTAATGTAGAAAAATATCTCAAGTATCTGTGTCTGAGCAAAACAGATGCCAAGTCAGGAGACATCAGGAGGTGTGGCCAAAAGATTGGGGTTTCATCAATAGTCTTAAAAAGGAGGGGAGGTGGAGACGTTTAGGGAGGGAATTCCCAAGAATGGCACCCGTATGGTAGAAAGAACAGCTGCCAATGTCATGGCGAACAAAGATGCACAAGAGGCCTGAGTCAGATGAAGATAATGGATGTTTTGTAGGGCTGATTGAGGTTCCAGTTATAGAGAAAGGCAAGGCCACAGAGGGCCTTGAAGAAAAGGGACTAGAGTTTAAAATTTTTGGGGCCGAAATTGATGAAGGGCAAGGGCCGTCGATAGCCGTCGAGATACCGGACGGTACTCTGGGCGGGGTTTTCGGCAAAAGGTCCTTGAAAGGGCGGCCGGCGGCAAAAGATTTTAAATTGTTTACTAACTTTTTTCAGCTCTTCATACCTACCGTCTGGGACAGACCAGCCTCCTCGCAGCGCCGACTCCTGCCTGCACCAATCTGGCATCTCGGCGGGCGAGAGTCCACTTACGCCACTCAGCCGTCCGCAGGTGGTTCCTGGCAGTTCTCCTCTCCCGCCCAAATCGAAACTGGCACTGGGCACAACACAAGGAGGAATGTTTGCGGCAGTGGGCAGTAAGGCCATCAATTTCAGCCCCTAAGACTTTGATGGACTGGGATCCAATTTAGATGGGTGCAGCCAATGAATATTCTGAAGCTGAACTTGGAGCAGGCAGCAGAGTACCATCACAACTCATTTGAAAGTGATGCCAATGAGAATGTTAAAAACAGCAATACGAACAAAAGTCAAGTATTTACTTACAATTTATTTTCTACTGCTCAAAGAATGTTTTTACGATATACCAAGTTATAAGCAAGTCTTGGTGAAATCCATATGAATGCTTTGATTGGCGCCAAACAATTCCACAAGACTTCCAGCACCAAATTCAAATAAGTAACTAAGCATGGTGTTGTTGCAATGTTGACCATCATTTTCTGTGCAGATCATGGCTTTTTCAGTTTTTGGATGGGGGGTGGGGGGGAAAGAGGTACCTTATCCCCAAGTAGGCACAATAAACTTTGTCAAATTTAGTTTCAGAACTCTGCTTCTCCAACCAATTTAAGCATCAAGGAAACTTTGCATAGATAAATTCTACTTGTGATCAAACCCTGAACCCTCATTTCTACAGAGGACACCAACTTTGCCAGCACTCTCGTAGACAGAAATTTGCTTTTCCAATCCCTGAAATCATTACTTTAGGGAACATTTACAAAGGGCATGAAGCCAAGTGATGATGCTCAATATATTCATTTAAGAGACGTATTTACATAGAAGCCTAACAATGGGTTTGTAGTGGCCTTTTCTTTCAGCTCAAGTTAGGGCACATGGCAGCTACGCAGTTGAGGGTGCGAAGAGAAAAGGAGATAAATTAGGAGACTGATTTTAAAATGCTAAAATATGAACACTTCAGTTTTCAAAATGGCCAAGACAGGTAATTTACTTGTCTAAATCACAGATCTACCTTCTTTCGAACAAAGCAGCACTAAATACTAGCCAGGCCTGCCTTAGTCACTGTAAATTGTTCTGAAGTGTTTTCACTGGATATTCAGTTCAATATCAAAGAAATAAACAGCAGGTTTCAAAACACCAATGTACTCACTGAAGCAATTAGAACAAAATAAGCATACAGCACCCTTAGCTCTGGGGAGTGTTCAAAATACTTTGTGCAAGCTAAAATACAGGCTTATACCATGGAAGTTTGGAGATGATTACATTTAATACTGCAAAAGCATTGCTCAAAACGCTCCTGTCAACAGAACCACCTGTCTACTGTACTAAACATAGAAACATAGAAAATAGGTGCAGGAGGAGGCCATTCGAGCCTGCACCACTATTCAATATGATCATGGCTGATCATGCAACTTCAGTACCCCATTCCTGCTTTCTCTCCATATCTCTTGATCCCTTTAGCCGTAAGGGCCACATCTAACTCCCTTTTGAATATGTCTAACGAACTGGCCTCAACAACTTTCTGTGTTAGAGAGTTCCACAGGTTCACAATTCTCTGAATGAAGAGGTTTCTCCTCATCTCGGTCCTAAATGGCTTACCCCTTATCCTTAGACTGTGACCCCTGGTTCTGGACTTCCCCAACATCGGGAACATTCTTCCTGCATCTAACCTGTCCAGTCCTGTCAGAATTTTATATGTTTCTATGAGATCCCTGCTCATTCTTCTAAATTCCAGTGAATATAAGCCTAATCGATCCAGTCTTTCTTCATATACAAGTCCTGCCATCCCGGGAATCAGTCTGGTGAACCTTCGCTGCACTCCCTCAATAGCACCGAAAACCTACTATATAACTCTATATTGGGTTATGAACAGACTGAAGGGCTTTTTCTCATTCCTACATTCTTAGCTTTTTTCCAGTATCACTGCAAGTTAAAAAAAGTGCTGATTATACAGTACCATATACCGCAAGTCCAAAACTGTGCGCCACAAATACTGGCTCACCAAGTTTACATGGACCACACTGCTAAGCATCCAAATAAGCAAACTTACTTTTCACTATATACTGAAGACTACATAATTTTATGCTGGACAAATGGTTAGCAGTGAACTTAAGGCTAGAACTCAGCTCCCCCAATAGTTTAGTGCATGAGTTCAGTACCACATCAGGAAGGGCCCAGATTGGAACCCTGGTCTGCACTGATTTAGAAGTCAACAGTCACCTCCTTGGTTCTGTACAGCTGGCAGAAATCCTCATAACCCATCAATGCCTCAACTGAGGACAAGCCACAAGGAGGCATCCTCTATGTGTGGGAAGCAACTTCGTCTAGACAGCTTCCCTTCCCTCCAAATGTATTAATAGAGAAGGCTTAGTGCAAGGATCAGTGAAGACTTGGAATCTAACTCAGGCCCTTTGTCCAGAATCCAACATTCGACAAGACCAAGGCAGAGTATTTGTACCTTGGCACCATGCAGTGCTACAGTTTATTTATTCATTCAATACTGGCAACACTTGTTGAATTCAAAAAGGTTACAAGAAATCTTTACTGAATAGATTCTAGATTCTGTTACAGTATTAAGCAATTGTTTAAATACAGCTAACCAAATGGAGACCAATAGAATATTAAGTCAATTCCACAAGTGAGATGCATATAGTAACTTATCAGTGGCATCAAGTGAACATTCTGCTCTTCACTAGTATGCATTCAAATGTATAAGAAAATGTGCATGGACAATAACCCACTCTTCAGAATTAAGCCTTTTGCACTGCCAAATAAAAACATAAGAAATAGGAGCAGGAGTGGACCATACGCCCCCTCAAGCCTGCTCCGCCATTTTGTCAGATCTTGGCATGGAGGAGAGATCTGAAACATGCTTTTTAATACTTCTATTGTACTCAGCTGCTATATTGTCCAGTATTATCAAGTGTCACTGGATCCCGACACCAGCCTCACACAGCCAGCAGAAATCCCAGAGTTTGCTAGCAGCAGTCGCCACGAAAACCCATTATTTACCAGGTCTTCTCAGTCGCCGACTTCAGCAAATCTAGGCGGTCTACTTTGGGGAAACCCATGTATTGGGAGCCAGAGGAACCAGCATGCCAATAAACCAATATAAAAGTAGCTATTGCGCCAGAACTTCACTGGGGTGTCATACCTGCAGTCGGAAATGGCTTCACCAGATGGTTAAATAAGAGGGAAAACAAGTATTTTAGAGAAAGAATAAAGTTCACCAATCTATTGACCAAGAACACCTGAAGTAATTTAATCTAAAACTTTAGGTTGGCGACATGCCAGACATTTTCAATTTGCATGGAGGCCAGTTATCTGCTGCATCAAGTCCCTCCCCCAAATATTATCAATGTATTTGCCCTTCATTCTATGCATCACATTAGGATCTGCCTTACTTACCAGCTGAAATTCTCTTCTTCTGTTGTATGCTTCCTGGATTCCTGAATCTTGCCAGAGCGCTCTCAGTGCTGGCACATACAATTGAAATGTGGCTGGCTCTACTGGCATTCCGCATTTGTTTTCAAAAGCCATTACAAACATTCCATGCTTCTCATTTTCAGTATTTTCCCAGGGAATGCCCAACTTGTTTCTTGCATCCACTAAGACCTTCATACCCTAAAAAGGACAGGGGGACAAAAAAAAGGGGTGATTATTAACCAATTATGCTCCGTGCCATGATTTGAGATGGTTACATTATTTTCACATCCATAATGTTGACTGGAATGATATCATCTGTGGACCCATCCATAGAAATACCTTCAACGACCCCTCAAAACAGAAGACAAATCTCCCCCCGCCCTCCCCCCACCCCACCCCCAAAATAAAATCAGTAAGAGCCAATCAAGTCAAGCTCTGGCCTTTTAGCTTCAAGTTACCATCAACCTACCTAGATATATTTATCTTACTTCCTTAATTAAAAAGTTCCACAAAGACTAAACAGAAAATAAGGCTCGCAGTACGAGTCCACATTTTTCACAATCAGTGGATCATCTAAACAGATTACGCCTTAGTTATTTTTAATTAATCTTTACCCTTGTACATATGAAACTAAAAATTTTGTTTTAAAAACACTGTCTAAAGAAAGGTTACAATTGGAATGACTTCCAGAACATTGAAATTGCTACTTCCTATCAGGAGAGTCCACTAACATCTGGATAAGAAATACAACTATCTCAAATGACTCCAGCAAGCACCAGCCCCTCAAAATAGAAGCCACTTGGTTTATTCATTTTCTTGCAATGCACAAGTAAAATGAAGACATTTCGTAACTAGTATGGCTTTTCCTTCTTTAAATAATATGCATCCTCCGCATATTGCAGGCCTAACTTGATATGTTCTAGGGAAAACACATGCCCAGCATGTCCACATGGAAATGTTAATGCTGCAGACAGGCAGTGTCCACGTAATCTCCAACTGCCATGTTGCAGAAAGCCCCAGGACCTGCAACATACCAGTTTATTTGGACCCGAAACATTCCCAAACTTTACCCTGAATCTCACTAACATTAAACTTAACTAGCAGTCTTTCATGTATTAGATAACCCTCAAGGTTACTCCTGATAAATTATTTAATATTTTACACAGTATTGAACCAAGACTAATATTACAAGACAACAGTTATCTCCTTGGTAATCACATTAAGGTGAAAAGCATTTCATACAACAACCAGAAGCCTCGGCAACTGAGAGTGCACTATTACATTTTGTTCAGTACTTTGGCATGCATTGGTGCTCATATACTGACTCAACTATAGAAGCACTTTGTTTTTGATAAGAGATGTACTGCATGAGTCAGTGCCAAAATAAGTAAATGAAGCTCACAACCTAGCAGGCAGACACTCTGTATTGAACAAAAACTTCTAATTTGTACTTGTGTTTATTTGCCTGTCTACAGAAAACAGGACTGATCGCTAGTGTTACCATCGAAACTAAAAAGCAGTTTTCTTTCCAGACGGTGTGCAAACCTGGTTCAGTTGGTAGCACTCCTACCTCCGGGTTAATAGATTGTGGATTTGAACTCCAAATCAAGACGGAGCTCTTAATCTTAATCTACTGATGCAGTGCTACTTTGTCACAGATGTGGTCCTTCTTGATAAGCCATTAAAAATCAAGGCCTATGCAGTCTCAGTTAAATGTTACAGGTCCAATAGCACTATTTGAAGAGAAGGGAGTTCACCTTGTAGCTTGGAAAGCACTGCTCCCTCAACCAATATCAGCAGAAACAAATGAATTGGTCATTCTTCTCATTGCTGTTGGAGTAGTTTAGATAATTGTCTGAAAGCCAATGCACTTCAGATAGATGGGGTACAATTTGCCTTTCACTAGATCATCAATTGTCATACAGGCACCAAGTTTTTACACACAACGCTCGAGGGAGATGGGGTATTTTAAAATGCTAGATTACTGGGGCGGGGGGGGGGGGCGTGAGGGTTAGCGGAGGAGAAAGAGAGTGTGCAGCTGCAAAGAAAGGAATTATAATGAAAAACAATCTAGGTTTTGTTGGTGTACTACATTTAGGTTCTTGGTTTTCAGTGTTTTGAGAACAATTTCATTGAGATAGTAGTCAAGGAAAAAGCGAAGTTTTAATAAAATTTAACTCAGTTTTATTATCTAAATATCGTGCACTGGTTAAATACCGATCGTACTTTAAAGTGAGTGCGTCAACATCCCATTTCAAAGACACTGATAACTCCTAATTCGAGCCGTCAATGGGAAAATCCATGCTAAAAGCCTCACATTTGGTTGCAGTACTTGCTACACCGACAGGGGATAGTTTTTAGATGTTAATGTCACATAATGCTATCTGCTGAAACAACAGCAAGAGTACACAGAGTTAATACCAAAAAAGACTGCCGAGTCTACATTTGGTTAGTTACAGTCTCTGGCTATCAAGTGTTGCTGTGGTACAGCCTGAGGTTTTGACTGAAAAGCCATGTTTGTGTAAGGAAAGGAAGGCAAGAATTTAAGTTTATAAATTAATGTTTTTCTAAATTAATTCTCAGGATGTGGGAGTCACTGGTAAGGCACGCATTTGGCTACACCCCTAGTTCACCAGGTGGTCGCTGCCTGCCAGGTTCACCTTGATCTCGCCCTCTGATGGCCCCATCAGTTCAATCATCATACTGTTCCAGCAGTTCTCTTCTCACATCTCTCCACTGTCTTGCAAGATAGTGTGTCATTCAGTTCATGGACTTGTCAGCTCCCTCCACACCTTCTGTGATTTTTAACCTGATGTCGAGAAATTTGCTTCAAGCTGAGCCCACCCCCTCCCACCCCCAATCCTCCTCCTCCAAACTGAGCAGCACCTGTAGAATTACACAGAATTTTACAGCATAGAAACAGACCCAACAGGTCTATGCAGGTGTTTATGCTCCTCAGCATACCCTGCAATAGCCATGCTTAAATCCCCACAGCCAGCAGCATTTTGGCCAGGACCAAACCCCGATTGAGTGAGCAACAATTTGTCCCTCACAGGCCTTCCACAAAGAGTAACATTTCAGCAAATCTCCCCTCCCTCCCTCCCCCAACAGATCACATCTGCCCTAACAAACCTTTCCCACTAATCAAAATTGTATCCAAACCATCCCCACCAATCAACACCACAGCCCTTGCATCCTTTCCAAAAATGTGCAACTGCACCAGCTTTCAACCGTACCCCCTCCCTCTCCCCCATACAAGCACACCAGTTCTTGTAACTCTCTTCACCACCATGGAGTATTAGCTCCAATCTTCCCACTGAACGAGGGACGAGGGAATGACATTGGCCCGAGGCATGCCACCCCGCTTCACTGAGCAGGGAAATCGTTCCTGGTTTCTTCTTCAGCCATCCTCCCAAAAATCAAGCAAGAATTCAGCCAGCTCAGGAGAACTGCTTCCCTCTCCTCTGCTACCACTAATCGTTCAAATATCCTCCATTCCCTCTTTTTCACAGTCCTTCTGCTCACATTCTTCCTTCCCCACCTCCCCACACCCCAATGCCTCTTCTCCCTGCACTCTCCTTCCCAACCTTCTTCCCCATTGTCCCCTCTGGGACCAGACACAAACACCGGCCGCCCCCAAACCCTGCATGATCCGAATACTTGCTCGACTCCCTGTGTGCAATGCCACAGAGCATCCATTGGTAGTTCTCAAAAAAACACTTGCACTTCGGTTACAAGTTATTAATGGTGTATTTAGTGAGCAAACATTATGTAGTACACAAGATCCGACCTCAACGTGCAGCTTAAAAAGGTGCTCACAGAATCAGAGAAGCTCCAAAAAATGTTAAATGGTACAGGTTGCTATGTGAGTCAAGCAACTACAGTAGTCGGTTTAAAAAAAAATCAAAAATTGATTACATATTTCAAAAACTGAGAATTTCAGGAAATAAATCCCATTTCGATTAAAATGAACATCCCATTAATGTTTTTCTAAATTCTTCAAATAACATACAAAACTTAGGAAAGCTTGCAAATGACCCAGAATGACAAACATGCCACTGGACAAAACTATTTGTTAGATCTCTTAATTTCCAATGAAATACGAACTCCGGTTGTAGTTTTAATGTAATTTTATTCTGGCAGCAGCATCAAGCTCTTGGCTTTAAGCCAGGCCTTTGTCCTTCTGAGACCACATGGCCAAAATGGCTGTTTACATACCTGATCAGTTTACAGAAAAGAACTCGCCTTCTTTGACCTTATTGGCTCAATTAATAGTCTGTTAACCTTTAATTGGCTCGCTACCCAAAGGTCCTAAAATGTCAAGTTGATTGATGACTTAATGCAACATGCTGAGTTGCACATAGCAGCTTTGGCTTGGGGTCTGTGAATTTTCACAGCCTGTCTGAATGCAGCTGTTTGAATTCTCTATCAATCCTCCCTTTGATTCTTTCACAAACTGAATCATAAAACATCAGCTATCACTGGTTAAACATTCTACAAAATAATTTCATACATGTTAATAGAGTTTCCTTCTAAAATTTGTTGATGTGTTTCACCCCATGTCTGGACTAGTAACTTCCACACAAATTTACACCAACCAGAGTTCCATCATGGCCACAATGGAAGTCTGGTTTTAGTAGGTTAATTAACCTTATTCCAATTTAATCCAAATCAATATCTTAATTCAACCAGTAAACAACCTTCCCTTAAGCATAACATACCCCTGTGCCACGTACAGACGGTCTGCTGGGACCTGCAAGGTGTCTCACCTGCGGAACAGCAGCTGCAGCCGCCTGGTCGCAAAAACATTTAATCAACATAAACAAACAATATAAAAGTAAAACAATTACAACAAATAGAATTAAACCTTGCACCAATGAAGTTCCTATTGAACCTAGCCATTCAGTGGCTCCGCTCCACAAAGTGAATGATGGGGGTTGCTTAATTTTTTCTACCTCCTTTTGGATATGCTCCGCGCTAAGTGGGTAATTTCTTTGGAGCTATCTTGGATATACGTGCAACACTTAGTTCCGAGTAGGGCGCAAGTACCTCCCTTTTCAGCCAGGATGTAATCAAGGGCCAATCTATTCTGTAGGGCTACTGTGCGGATTGCTACCATTTCTGCATTGATTTTAACTAGGGCTTCTGAGGTATCATTGGCTACCCGTTCCACAACGGATGCCATGTTAATGGATTCCCTTGCCAGTCTGGCGGTCCCATACTTGGGGATCAGAATGGCAAAGAATCTCTCTGTTTCTGTGATAGCTCTCTTAGGACGGTGTAAATGTTCCGACAGTGACTTTATATGATACATATAAGGCACAATGTAGGCTAACTAGCAGGATCCCGTCCAATTCTGGGGCAGCCAAGGGTAGGCCTTGTGGCCACACATCCAATAGGTGCCATTATAGGCAATGAAGGTTAGCTGTTTCTTTGTCAGCAACACTCCGGGGCCTGTTCAGGCTTTTCCATCTGTTTTATTCAGAATCCCCGTTACGTTAAAAATTCCCACATCGGCCCAGTTTGGACGGTTCCGTGGCTTGATTATATTATAATTCCGGGAGCAGTTACTATAACCCATATTTTGGCCTCCTTTGATGTTTCTAATCAGACAGACCGATTCCCCCGGTCTTCCTATCCCCGTTGTATTAATGATAACAAAAAATGGGGGCCGTTTGGAATTATTGTAGCACGGTTGGTATCCCCCTTCAAAGGTAGTCAGATTGTAACCTGCTGACTTCCATTTACGTGCCCAGTTTTCCGTATCCTGAAACGCATTGCCTGTTTTGTTTTGATTAATTATCCACTCAGCCATTTCCGAGATATTCAAGGGAACTGGCCTCAAGGGAATCCCTCCCTTTGAGTGAATAGGAATATGCACACATACCCAACAACTAGAAATGTTACCTTGTTTGACATAAATGCATGACATATATAAAAAGGTATTTACATATAATTCCCTTGCTACCCTATTTCCCTTTGGTGCAGAGGGTCGGCTAGTAAGAAGTAGGCAAATGCCTAGAATACCTACAATCAGTAATACAGTAAATTTATATACATTTTGGCAAAAAGTAATTGTCCTTATTAGATTTCAGCTTCAGTTACGGGTGCTTGTTTAACATGTGAAGCGTGGATCCGGGCTTTCTTTCCTTGGACTTTAACAGCTGCCTGGGTGGTCAATAACACTTGATAAGGTCCCTCCCACTTGGCACCCAAAGGTTCTTTATGCAACTTTTTCACATACACCCAGACTCCCGGGATGATGTCGTGTCCTCCTTCGGGTGGATTACCCCAAGCTGCCGATACCTGTCGGGAAACAGAACTAATAGCATTGGTTAGGTTCTGACAGTATGATAACAAAGTGTCACTCATTAAGTTAACCTCAGCTTTCCTTAAATCAATAGTTCCTGGCAGCGACATGGGTCTTCCTGTTATAATTTCAAATGGGCTTTAGACCTGTAGTTCTGTTCGGGGTTGCCCTAATGCTACATAGCACTATTGGTAGTGCCTGGGGCCATGGTGTTCCTTCTTGGTGATATTTGGCAAGCCGTTGTTTCAGAGTTCGATTAATTCGCTCTACTTGTCCTGATGATTGTGGATGATAAGGACAGTGTAAATCCCACGTATTATTCAGTAACCTACAGACTTCTTGGCAGACAGTACCTGTGAAGTGTGTTCCCTGATCTGAGTCAATGCTACTCAGGACTCCCCATCGGGGAATATAATCCTTACACAAGACCTTTGCAGTGTGATTAACTGTGGCTCTTTTAGTTGGGACAGCTTCTACCCATCTAGAGAATCTGTCGACCATGACAAGAACGTTAGTGTATCCTTGGCATGAAGGAAGAGATATATAATCAACCTGCAGATGCTGGAATGGTCCAACAGGGGCAGGGGGCCTCAGTTGGGGTATTACCGTGATGGGTCCAGAATTATTTTTCTGGCAGACCACACAACAGTCTGCTACCAGCTGGGCATGTTTTTTAAATCCCCGACCCCACCAGCTTTTCTGGAACTGTGCTGTCATCTGTTGTGAGGCCAAGTGTCCCCATGAATGGATCTGTTGGGCTAAAAAAGGCATAAGCGCTTGTGGAGCGACTGGCTTGTCGGTAACTCTTTGTCTCTAGACACCATCTTCACACAGCTTAATTCCTGCCTCAATCCATGTCCATTTTTCCTCTCGGGAGCACTCGCCTTGCATTGTTTGAAGGTCTCGTGTCAGAGTCCCGAGTGCTTTCAATCTGCACATCTGTGTTGGTTCTTCTGGGGGAACGCCCTGTGAGGCGGCATCTTTAGCTGCCTGGTCGGCTAGGGCATTTCCCTGTGCTTCTGTGGTATTTTCCTTGGTATGGGCCTTACACTTCAGGATGGACACTTCCTGAGGTAATTGTATGGCCTCTAGTAAGTCTCGGACTTCTTTTCCATTTCAGATAGGTGTACCAGCAGCAGTGAGGAATCCCCTTTTCCGCCATAACAGACCAAAGTCGTGAGCGACTCCAAAAGCATAACGCGAATCTGTGTAGACATTAGCTGTCTGTCCTTCTGCTATTCGACATGCTTCTGACAGGGCCCGTAACTCGGCCTGTTGTGCTGACGTTCCTGAGTGTAAACATCCTTTTGCTACTGCCTCATATAAGGTTGTAACTGCCCATCCTGCTTTTCTGGTACCATTGTCAACAAAGAAGGAACCATCTGTAAACAGGATGAGGTCTGGGTTGTGCAGAGGCTCCTCTGCCGCTAAGGCGGCTTCTTCTGTTTCTTTTAAAATCTCCACGCAGTCATGCTCTTCATATTCTCCCCCCTCTTGCTCTCTCGATTCTGACATCGGGAGCATAGTTGCGGGATTAACCGGGCTGGCCCGGACGATATGGAGATTAGGAGCTTCCAAAACTGTTGTCCAGCCGGTCCATCTAGCTGCCGTCACCTGAGACATTCTATTCATAGACAGCAAAGCATGTACGGTGTGGGGACACTTGACAATCAACTTTTGGTCGAGGACTAGACCCGCAGTGATCATTACCGCTCGACATGTAGCTTCCATGGCCCTTAGGCAACTTCCCCATCCGAGGGCTACCGCATCCAGTTTTGCCGAATAATAGCCAATAGGTCTTTGCCGATCCCCATGTTCTTGTGTCAGTATAGCTGTCATATATCCTTCTTTCTCATGGTCAAACAGGGTAAATGGCTTACGACTGTCGGGGATTCCAAGAGCCGGTGCCAAACACACAGCCTTTTTCAAACTCAGGAAGGCCTCTTGCTGTTCCTTAGTGAGGGTGATGGCTTCTTTAGAGGCACGTTTCCCCTTTAAAATATCATTCAGTGGCTGAGCAAGCTGTGTGAAGGAGTCAATCCAATTTCTGTTAAAGTTACAAAATCCCAGAAAAGACCCAAGTTCCTGAATAGTGTGGGTTTTTTAAGCAGCCCGAATGGCTGCAGTTCTAACCTGGGTAAGTTCTCCCTTTCCTTGTGAAATCTTTTGTCCCAGGTATACAACCTCTTCTTGGGATATTTGTGCTTTGTCGATGCTGGCTTTATGTCCTTTCAGCCAAAGGTGGTCCAGCAAAGCTCGTAAATCTTGTTCATGTTGTTCTTCCGTGTTTGAAGCTAGCAGGATATCGTCTATATATTGGATGACTATGGATGACAGGGGAGGCAATTCTCGCAAATAGCTTTGCAAAGCCATGTGGAATACCGTAGGGCTGTTGTGGAAACCCTGCGGTAACCGGGTCCAAGTATACTGTTGTCCTTGGACAGTGAAAGCAAACCACTGTCGAACCTCCGGTGCCAGAGGCACCGACCAAAATCCGTTGGCCATATCTATAACCGAGAAATATTTATGTTCCGGTTTGAGGGCATTAAAAATGGTGGAGGGATCTGCGACCAAAGGAGTTTTTTGATCAATACACTGGTTAGCTTTCCTATAATCGACAGTCAAACGCCAAGTCTCATTAGATTTCTGTACCGGCCACATGGGGCTATTGGAGGAGCTATGCGTTTTAATAAGCACCCCTTGTTTCTCCAATTGCTGAATAACCGGTAAGATTCCTGCGATGGCAGTTGGACTGATGGGATACTGTTTAGTGCATGGAGGCTTGGTCCCGGTAAATAACGCAGGCTCCATCTGGAGTAGGCCACAATCGTTCTTATCTTTAGCCCATATCGGGTGTTCCTTCAATTCTTCTTTCTTCAAAGTTCTAACTGACCATGTCACCCGACCATCCTCAAAATGCAACGATGAATCTATTTGGATTAGAACGTCCATTCCCAAAGGGGGTTGATCTACTGGGCCTATCCAGACCGGCGTGGTTAGTTCTTGTGGACCCAGCCCTATAAGTACCAGTGTTGTCCTTTTAATTTCCATTTTATGGCCCCCAACTCCATAGGCTGTACGTGCCTTACCATCCAATGACAAAAAGTCTCCATATTGTAGGGGTAAGCATGTCAATTCCGCCCGTGTCTAAAAGACAGTCCATATCCTTATCGCCCACCCTCACAGTTATATATAGCCCATCTCTCCTTTGTTGTATTAGTGCGAGGAGGGGGGGGCCACGGTGGGCTCTAATCGTTTTTTGCTATCCCAAGTAACTCCTTCTGTTGTTGTATTGTCAGTCGCTTAAATACTTCTATGAGGTCATTATCTTGTGACAAGCCTGGTTTGTTGGCTGAATTGTATCCCTGGCTGCGTCCTCTTCCCCGTCCACGACCTTGCTGTTTTGCCCTGCACGTCTTGGCCCAGTGACCTTCTTTCCCACAATAATGATTTTTTCCAGGTAATTTTCCTAATAACTGTTTATCGGAATCCTGGGATTTCCATCCCATAGCCTGTACAGCTCGGACTTTAGCTCCCATATCCTGATCTAATTGGTTACATCGATCCACCAATGCTGCAACGGTAGTTCCTCTACCTTCCCAGTCCAGTAACACTACCTTAAGCATTTTGGACAGTTCTGGCTTTAGACCTGCCACGAAAGCTGCTTTCAGGGGTCCAAACACTTGTTCATCCATTTCCTCATCCGTATTATTCATACCCGAATGTTCTAGCCACGTGCATCTAAACCACTAGTCATACTCCAGGACCTCCTCTGTTCCTTTCTGTTGGCAGTCTGCAATTTTTCCCCAGTCTGTCTTCGCTGGACTGAAGGCTTGCAGCCAGTGTTTAATCGCCTCCCATCCTGCGTTTAATTCTTGCTCATCCTGCCCCAAAGCTTCTTCTACCTTGTCGTGTAATTTTCTTCCTTGTGTTTTTGACACCATTATGGTCAAAATTTGCACTCCGTCCCAGGGATGAAGTTGATATATATTTCTTAAGCGGTCCAATTGGTCCCATGTTTTTACTCCCCCTTTCTTTGGATTGGGCAATTCCTTGAATCATTTATCAATTTTCTCTGGGTCTGCTGGATCATGAACTAAGTATTCTGCATACACCCTTTTCTTCGTTTTTTTGGTTCCGCCCTCATCCGCAGTCTCTTCTGATTTGACTGCAACTCGTCTTTTTTTAAACGGGCCAAAGCGCACCCCTAATTCTTCATCCTCCGACCCTGTATTGTCAGAGGATTCAAAATCCGTATCTATTCCTCAGTCGTGTCCTTGGGTTTTCACTTTTAATTTATCCAAACATGTACCCTGGGAAATGACCGATACATTTTCCTTTTCCTATTACTGTCTCTTGACCTAATGATTTTTTCCATTCTTTAATTTCACCTTTAAGATCTTTAACTTCCGCTTCTGACTTTTCAAGTTCAAGTCTTTTCTGTCGCAGCTGTGCACAAACAGCTTGCAATTGGTCCTTGGTACTGGTCAGTTCTCGATCATGTTGGGAACGCATTATAATTTCATTCCGCTTTCGGATCTGTCCCATAACGGCAGGGACCATCTAGTTCGCTCTTTATTTTTCATACGGGTCGTTTTTCCCCAGATCCTTTTAATCTGGTCCAAGGACCATTGTCCTTTGGAGGTACCGTATTTTTGTTCGACCTTAATACAGGTTTTAGATAAGTTGAATTGTTGCTCTATGTATTCTTTCAACTATTCGAGGATTTCATCTATCGAAACCTCAGGTGGTGCTTGCCCACCTTTAACAGGCAATTCTTTGCTCTTATCTCCTGCTGCCATAATACTGATTTCTTTCCTGGGGTCTCGAGTCGTAGGCTTTCCAGCTGATCAGTGGGTCGGTGATTAATTAACTAACACACCGCCGAAGTTAGACGTCTATGGGACCTCGAGCCGACTCCCAACCGGAGGGTTCGCAAACCGGAGGCTTTCGGAATCGCGTAGAAGGAGAGGCAAATTTAGACTTTTGACAGAGGACTTTTATAAAGAGGAGTCCTTACCTCAGTATGTAGGTCCGATGTCCAAAATTCAATTTTTTCCCTCAGCTATCGTGTCGTGACGCCAAAATTGTTAGATCTCTTAATTTCCAATGAAATACGAATTCCGGTTGTAGTTTTAATGTAATTTTATTCTGGCAGCAGCAACAAGCTCTTGGCCTTAAGCCAGGCCTTTGTCCTTCTGAGACCACATGGCCAAAATGGCTGTTTATATATCTGATCAGTTTACAGAAAAGAACTTGCCTTCTTTGACCTTATTGGCTCAATTAATAGTCTGTTAACCTTCAATTGGCTCGCTACCCAAAGATCCTAAAATGTCAAGTTGATTGATGACTTAATGCAACATGCTGAGTTGCACGTAGCAGCTTTGACTTGGGGTCTGTGAATTTTCACAGCCTGTCTGAATGCAGCCTGTTTGAATTCTCGATCACTATTCAATACATAGCTATTCAGAGTCAAAGCAGTCTGAGTAGCAGTACATAAATCAAAAAATGTCCACTTGTCCAACTAGAATCAGCTGTTCTTTTTCAGCTTGGAAAGATCAATCCAAAAATGGTAAATTATGGCATAAAATCTAAAACATGAATTTCATTTTTACTATATGTGCAGAAACAGAGATTTTAGTAAAGCTGCATGATTTAATCATGTAAAACAGCGGAAACAAGGACAATTACGGCTGGCTCAAGAAACAACAGGCAGTATTCATGAGCTAACATTTGGACAGTGCTCAAGTTTCTTTAATTGTGCGCAGCCAATTTTTTTTAATCTCCTAAAAAAAAATCCAGCGCTCAGAAAAGCACCAGTTGCAATGTGAAGGCTATCCCTTATTTCCATACTGAGAAGAGCCCCACTGAACCACCATTTTGTTTCAATTCTTGTACACCATATAGATTACTTAAGTTCACATGACATCATTACTGCTCGAACTGACTGGAAATCAACTGCAGTCAATTGCACGTAGCCATTCTTGTATCAAGAGACTTCAGTAATACTCCCAGAACCATCACCAAATAGAACTACTGTAAGTTTGGAGGGGGGAGGGGAAGAAAGTGAAAAATGCACACCCAGGCCCAGATTTCAAGACCATAATATTTTAACTCCCAGATCTCAGTTGCTCGTCCAAACCATGCAAAAACCAGCAGCTGGATGGCACACCAGAGTGGAAGTTCAGGCTGCCATAGGCCACTGGTCGGCAGCAAAAGGAAGGCTCACTGGCAAGCAGGTAAATCCCAGGTACATCCCTGCTCCTCCAGGCTCCAAAAAGGAAAGATGAGAACTTCCTACAACTAATCATAGGCATTCTGTTTGGTTCTTGCCAGAAACTCCACACCCTCACCCCATTCCATTTGTCTCACAGGCTACCCACAAGTTTAAACTCAATGTTATTGCACAACCTTAGTGCCCTGATCAACCCTGGCTGAACTTCAAACTTCACATCCAGTTTCCACCCACCTCTGACTGAACTTCACCTCACCTGCACCGCTGATGAAATCCTTATCCACACATTGGGCACAAATTTGGCCCTCCGGTTTTTTCGGCGCACTTACGTGAGGTGCGCCGACGTCCTGCACTCAAAATGACACCAAAAAGATATCCCCGTGTTCTGGCCCCTCTGCCGACTCTCCCGGGGCTTGGCGCAGCATGGCGAGTCCATTGTGGGGTGGAGCTAGGCCCCTGCACCTAAAAGAGTGTTGGCAGCTGTCCGCACACGCAGTAGAACGTTTGCGCATGCGCAGTAGCTCCTCCCATGATTGTGATGATGCGCGCCTGCAGCGTGGTACCAAACACGTCCCGCCTCTATCCTGGGCGGAGTGGCTTGCCTTCCCCAGCCGGCCGCTGCCTTCCCCGGCTGAGGGCTACAAGAAACAGTTGGTGCGGGGAGAGTTTTGATCGGGGGGGGGGGGGAAAGAGTTTCTTTAAATGATTTAGAAAAAGTCTCGGTCAATGGCACAATACAAATGGTTGTTAAAAGGTGAGAATGACCAGAGAAAACTTTCCTTAGGTTTGGTCTCTCAGTACCAGCAAATATCTGGTCATGGCTTTTGTTTTGGTAGTAATCATGACTTGGGTCAATCTTTTAAAAATCCCACCAATTCTTACGTCAACAACTGCATGGATGCCCGTAGGTACTCTGTTGGGAACATTACATCAGCACCCACGGGTGCCTTATTGGGGAGTCACTGCATGGTCACCCTCAGGTACCTTGCGCAAGTAACCATCACTCATTCATGTGTAAGCCCGAGCCTTGACAATCAGAGAAACGCAGGCTATGTGACCACGAGGGACCTCACAGCCTGTTGCACTTTTCACCTGACCTCTACACATAGAACAGTTCCAGCAGGCTCAATGGATAGCGACCAGGAGTTGGAACCTCAGTTGATTTTCCGCTCCCTAACCCGATGACAGCAAGGCCAGTTGTATTACTTCCATCATTGCACCACCCACGATCAATATCTCATGATGATGTGATGACACAAGATAACAACTTGCATTAATATAGCCCTGCTAGCAAAATATTTGATTAATAAATGGTTTTATGAAACCCTTTGACTTCTGATATAAATGATATTAAAAAGTGCATATTTTATGAAGCTTAATATAGTGGAATGTGTAAATTATGCAAAAGTTACAGGACAAGACCTGTATTGGTTGTTGTGAAGGTATCGAGTGCTTTGCAAGATCCTCTCAACTTCCCTTTCCCCCCCCCCTATCTCTGGCTACCTGCGCCGATTTCTTAACTCTCCACGAGAGTTTTCTGTGCGGCCACATACGCTAGCCTAAGTTAATTTGGAGCAACTATTAGCTGTCCAAACTGGCCAAAACAGGCGTAGGTGGCTGATGATGCCCCTTTTTGGAAAAAAAACTAAACTAAAAAAAAATCCTAACTAACTCACTTACACTGGCGCAAATTAAATGTGTAGAATGGGGATTTTTAAGACACTCCAGAAAAATCAAGTTGCTCCAAAAAAAAGACAGAGCAACTCCTGGGCAAATTTGGGCTCATGGTCACCGCTGACTTGATTTTTTAAATGTCCTATTCTCCCGAACTTCATCCAACATAAACTCTTAACTCATGCAGAACTCTGCCAATCGCATCGCATATTAGGTCCTATTCATCATCAAGGCAGTCTTCAACAACATCCACGTGCTCTTCCATTCCCTGCTGCATTAATTTCAAAATCCATATCTGTTCATGCAACCTCCAACCCCAAATCTAAGGTTGCATCTTGGGACATTTCACAATGTTAAAAGGCACTATACAATTGCAAGTTGCTTCCTGTAATATTTCAATATGTTGGAGTTAGCTTTTTGCAATTGATTTTATTACACTGGACATTACCAAAGGGAAACAAAATGCCACTTTTGATACCCAATATCAGCACCAAGAACTTTCAGGTCTGATCAAGGTAAAGCTCTCCTTTCTTTCAACAACTTACCATACCCTCAAACACAAGTATAGTCCCAAACAGTATAACTGATATTTTGAATTGCAATCCCTGCAACTTCTCTGAATAAGTCTGCCAATTCTATGGGCAGTTTTGTGCTGTAGTTTTAGATTTATTCGTCTCATAGATTTAGGCCTTCTGAACTCAATGAATTCAAGGCCAAGACTCTAAATAGAGGGTGCAAAACGAGATGTGCAGCTTCAGAAGGATGCAAAGATAGGGTGGGTCTAAGAGGGATTGTCTAGACAAAGAAGCCAGCGCTGAGCAAGAATTACTTACGATTGGTATGATTATTTAAAATTTTAAACTGGGACACTGCTCCTTGGTCTCTCATTACATGTTAAAATAATATCATAAGCATAACAAGGACCAAAATGGTTATCAGCAAGATTTTCCCCCCAGAATTCACAGCATCGCCCACAATAATGAGAAAGTCGGCTTGCAAAACAGAATAATTGAGTAGGTTGAATAATTTTCAAAATCAAACCACATTAAGGTTTGGTATAATACCTAAAATTCTCAAATCCTGATCACAGGAAGTTCTGTTTCCTTTTCCACAGAGATTACATCGCCACACACCAACACTTGGGCAAGTAGCTTTTGATGTGATTGAGTATTCAGAGTTCAGAAATCACTTCAACCAAGTTCAGACAATGCACTTATAACATATTGATGCACAGGCAGTGAGCACATATGTCCAAGTTTGATAAATAGAAGTTCAGCATGCAGCACAATTTAAACAAAGAAAAGGATAGCAGGTTATCGTTTATTAGTTTGAAGTTGTTCTCCATTTCTGCCTGGGCTGTTCATCACTGTAGGCAAGGATGGATGCCAATACAGCTCCAAGAGCTCCAATGTAGCCTTCAATAGGACTCTAGGAGGTACAGGTGTAGTATGGGACAAATTCCGAGGCAAATTTTGCCATTATTCAGCATCACAGCTAAGACCAGCAATTCAGAACACCAGATAATTTAATTTGTGATGCCCACCGAATTGGTACAATGTTTTGATCCAGCTTATTACAGAGTTAAACCTGAAATTCATTTCCATTCTCTCAGGCCTTATTTTTACTTGAAGAAGGGTACCTTCCTCTTTCTCCTCCCCTCCCACATTCCCCACCCCCAAGTCGTATTCAATAACTGAAGGGATGGGAAAGTGAACAGTTTGCCAAGTCCTTGCAAATAATATACTTCAGCAGGTTGCAAGAATAATCCAACAGCAACACAGGTGGACTCACCCCTCCAGTCTTTCCTTCTACAGGAAGTGCCTACTTACAGTTCAGCATCTTCCCCATAAAGGGAACAATCAGGGATTAACTCGTGTTGTAGAGCTGTTGGACACAACGCAACACATTAATGTACTAATGTATTGTGCCACTGCCAAGAGACCTTGCTTTTTAAAACTGTGTCGACATAAGTCTTAGAGGAAAAAGATAGAGGCAGTAAATTTAGAACAGCACAAGAAAAAGGTCAGAAATTCAAATGAAACAACCTTTTCTTTGTTTATTTTAAGTGACAAATACTGATGAAAAAGCATTTGTTTAGAGGAGTGTCTGAGGCCAGAACTTAAGGGAAGTGAGTCATACATACAGTTGAAGCTGAATCACCCCAGGTTATTGACTGTACTTTGATTGATGCCAATTCAGTCTCCTGACACTATCAGGTTCAGCAACTCAAAACCCAAACTCCAACAGTCAACATTACAGCGTTTAAAGAAACCTCAGAAGGTCGAAAAACATGGTTAATTTTGTCCATACAAAACAGGCTACAGTATGAAAACAGGAAGTGAATAGACATTTTGCACATTATACAGAATTTGGAAGTGAAGCGGTTCTGCTCATCTCAGCCACCATTGCTTTGAAATGGACCACACTTAGATAAAAACAGAAAATGCTGGAAATACTCAGGTGACCAGGCAGCATCTGTGAAGAGAGAAACAGAGTTAGCATTTCAAGTCGATGATCCTACGTCAGAACTAGAAAAAGTTAGAGATGCAAGAGGTTTTTAAGCAAGTGTGGGGGAAGGAAAAGGGGTGAGGGGAGGAAAGAACAAAAGGGAAAGTCTGTGATGGGGTAGAAGGCAGGAGAGATTAAGAGACAAAAGGGATGATGGTGCAAGGCAAAAGATGATGATAATGGGGCAAGTTAAGAAACAAGAGATGAATCTAGATAGGGCGTAAATGGAAATGGCAAAACAGCCGCCGCCATGGGAAAGAGAAAAAAAAAAAGAGAAAAATAGAAATAGGGTCAGGGCTCATGGACTGAAATTGTTGAATTCGATGTTGAGTCCAGAAGGCTATAAAGTGCCAAAACGAAAGATGAGATGCTGCTCGTCGAGCTTCAGTGGAACAGTGCAAGAGGCTGAGGATGGAGAGATCAGAGTGGGAGTGGAGCGGATAATTAAAGTGACAGACTCGCCTGGAAGGTAGCAAATGTAACCCCGCTTATTCAAGACAGTTAGCCTGACATCAGTCGTCGGGTAAATGTAGGAATCTATTAAGAAGGAAGTGATAACAGAGCACTTCGAAAATCATAATATGATTAGGCAGAGTCAACATGGTTTTATGAAAGGGAAATTATGTTTAACACATTTATTAGAGTTTTTTTTGAGGATGTAACGAGCAGGGTAGATAAAGGGAAACCAGTGGATGTGGTATATTTGGATTTCCAAAAGGCATGCGATAAAGTGCCACATAAAAAGTTGCTACGCAAGATAAGGGTTCATGGGGTTGGGGGCAATATATTAGCATGAAGAGAGGATTGCTAAACTAACAGAAGAGAGGAGGGATAAACGGGTAATTTTCCAGTTGGCAGGCTGTAACTCGTGGGGCGCCGCAAGGATCAGTGCTTGGGCCTCAGCTATTTACAATCTATATTAATGACTTAGATGAAGGGACCAAGTGTAATGTATCCAAGTTGGCTGATGATACAAAGCTAGGTGGGAAAGTAAGCTGTGAGGAGGACAAAAAGAGCCTGCAAAGGGATATAGACAGGTTAGGTGAATGGTAAATAAGGTGGCAGATGGAGGTTAACGTGGGGAAATGTGAGATTAATCACTTTGGTAGGAAAAATAGAAAAACAATGTTTGTTTAAATGGTGAGAAAATACTTTTAAGTGTGATATTCTGAGATTTGTGTGTCCTCGTACAGGAAACAGAAAGTTAGCATGCAGGTACACACCAAGCAATTAGAAAGGCAAATAAGAACATAAGAATTAGGAACAGGAGTAGGCCATCTAGCCCCTCGAGCCTGCTCCGCCACTCAACAAGATCATGGCTGATCTGGCCGTGGAATCAGCTCCACTTACCCGCCCGCTCCCCATAACCCTTAATTCCCTTATTGGTTAAAAATCTATCTATCTGTGATTTGAATACATTCAATGAGCTAGCCTCAACTGCTTCCCTGGGCAGAGAATTCCACAGATTCACATCCATCTGGGAGAAGAAATTCCTTCTCAACTCGGTTTTAAATTGGCTCCCCCGTATTTTGAGGCTGTGCCCCCTAGTTCTAGTCTCCCCGACCAGTGGAAACAACCTCTCTCCTGTCTATCCCCTTCATTATTTTAAATGTTTCTATAAGATCACCCCTGATCCTTCTGAACTCCAACGGGTAAAGACCCAGTCTACTCAATCTATCATCATAAGGTAACCCCCTCATCTCCGGAATCAGCCTCGTGAATCGTCTCTGTACCTCCTCCAAAGCTAGTATATCCTTCCTTAAGTAAGGTGACCAAAACTGCACACACTACTCCAGGTGCGGCCTCACCAATACCCTGTACAGTTGCAGCAGGACCTCCCTGCTTTTGTACTCCATCCCTCTCGCAATGAAGGCCAACATTCCATTCGCCTTCCTGATTACCTGCTGCACCTGCAAACTAACTTTTAAGGATCCAAAAAGAGTTTCATGCACAAGGACCCCCAGGTCCCTCTGCACCGCAGCATGTTATAATTTCTCCCCATTCAAATAATATTCCCTTTTACTGTTTTTCTTCCCCCAAGGTGGATGACCTCACATTTTCCGACATTGTATTCCATCTGCCAAACCTTAGCCCATTCACTTAACCTATCTAAATCTCTTTGCAGCCTCTCTGTGTCCTCCACACAACCCGCTTTCCCACTAATCTTTGTGTCATCTGCAAAGTTTGTTACACTACACTCTGTCCCCTCTTCCAGGTCATCTATGTATATTGTAAACAGTTGTGGTCCCAGCACCGATCCCTGTGGCATACCATTAACCACCGATTACCAACCCGAAAAGGACCCATTTATCCCGACTCTTTGCTTTCTGTTAGCCAGCCAATTCTCGATCCATGCTAATACATTTCCTCTGACTCCACGTACCTTTATCTTCTGCAGTAACCTTATGTGTGGCACCTTATCGAATCCCTTTTGGAAATCTAAATACACCACATCCATCGGTACACCTCTATCCTCGTTATATCCTCAAAGAATTCCAGTAAATTAGTTAAACATGATTTCCCCTTCATGAATCCATGATGCGTCTGCTTGATTGCACTATTCCAATCTAGATGTCCCGCTATTTCTTCCTTAATGATAGCTTCAAGCATTTTCCCCACTACAGATGTTGAATTAACCGGCCTTTAGTTACCTGCCTTTTGTCTGCCCCTTTTTTTTTTAAACAGAGGCGTTACATTAGCTGCTTTCCAATCCGCTGGTACCTCCCCAGAGTCCAGAGAATTTTGGTAGATTATAACGAATGCATCTGCTATAACTTCCGCCATCTCTTTTAATACCCTGGGATGCATTTCATCAGGACCAGGGGACTTGTCTACCTTGAAATCCATTAGCCTGTCCAGCACTATCCCCCTAGTGATAGTGATTGTCTCAAGGTCCTCCCTTCCCACATTCCCGTGACCAGCAATTTTTGGCATGGTTTTTGTATCTTCCACTGTGAAGACCGAAGCAATAAAATTGGTCTTTATTGCAAGGAGGTTGGAGTACAAGAGTAAGGAAATCATACTACAATTGCACAGGGCTTTGGTGGGACTACACCTGGAGCACGGTGCAGTTCTGGTCTCCTTATCTGAATGACATACTTGCCTTAGAGGTGGTGCAATGAAGGATCACTAGATTGATCCCTGGGATGAGAAGGTTGTCCTATGAGGAGAGATTGAGTAGTTTGGGCCTATACTCTCTAAAGTTTAGAAAACAGAGGTGATTTCATCGAAACATATAAACGATACTGAGGAGGGTTGACAGTGTAGATGCTGAGAGGCCGTTTCCCCTGGCTGGAATGTCTAGAACTAGGGGGCATAGTCTCAGGATAAGGGGTTGGCCATTTAAGATTGAGATGAGGAGGAATTTCTTCACTGAGGGTTGTGAATATCTGGAATTATCTACCTCAGTGTGCTGTGGAGCGGAGTCATTGAGTATATTTCAAGGCTGAGATAGATAGATTGTTGAACTCTCGTGGAATCGAGGGATATGGGGATTGGGCAGGAATGTGGAGTTGAGGGTGAAGATCAGCCATGATCTTATTGAACGGCAGAGCAGGCACGAAGGGCTATATGGCCTTCACCTGCTCCTAATTCTAATGTTCTTTTGCGCTGTGCTGTCAGGCTGCTTGTCCAACATCTAGTTAAACATTGGGAACACTGAAACCATTATCTTCAGCCCAGTTACAAACAGTGCACCCTCGCCACCAAATTCCATCCCCCTCCCGGGTCACTGTCTTAGATTGAACCAGAATGCTCGCAAGTTTAGCATTCGAGTTGACCCCAAACTCCGCTTCCAACCCCCTATCCTTTTCATCACAAATACCATCTACTATGTATGTAATATCGCCCACCTCGGTCTTTGCTTGAGCTTGGATACTGCAGCGTAGTCGCAATTTTACTGCACTAGTAATCTACAGAGCTAGACTGTGAATAATCCAGAGAATACAGTGAGAATTTGAATTCAGTTTTTTTTTTAAATCAGGAAAAAGCTGGCATCAGTAAGTGACCATGAAGCTGTTGGATTGTCCTTAAAAAAAAAACTGCTTTACCAACGGAAGGAAACCTGCCATCCTTATCCAGTCTGGACTATGTGTGATTCCAGTCCCCACAACAACATGGTTAACTCTTAAACCACCATAGCAAGCCACTCAGTTGTATTATCAGTTGCAGTAGTTGAAGAGCCACCACCTACTCAGGGCAACTATGAATGGGCAATAAATGCTGGCCTCACCAGCGATGCCCACATCAAGAATTTTTTTTGTTTTTAATAAAAAGCTCATCTGCTGCTAAATCCTTCATTCATGCCTTTGTCACCTCCAGACTCAATTATTCCAATGCTCTCCAATTTACACTGTATAAACCGACTCATTCAAAACTCTGATGCCCATATTCTATCTTGCACTAAGTCCTGCTTGCCCATCACACATGTTGATATATTGGCTCATGCGCCCCAACACCTCAAATTTAAAATTCTCATCCTCGTGTTTAACTCCTTTCATGGCCTTGCCCCTCCCTATCTCTGCAACCCTACAACTTTGAGAACTCCATATTCCTCCAACTCCAGCCTCTTTTGTATCCCCCATTCCCTTCACCTCACCATTGGCAGCCATGCTATCAGTCAGCTAGGCCACAAGCTCAAATTCCCGCCTTAAACCGCCTCTCTAGCTCCCTCCTCCTGCAAGACCATCCTTAAAAATAACTATTTAACCGAACTTTTAGTCACCTCATCAAATATCTCAATTTTTGGCGCGGTGTTTATTTTTTGTCTTATTCTGCTTCTGTGAAGCACATTGGGGCATTTTTCTACATTTAAAAAAGGTGCTATATTGTTGTTTGAACACTAGAGTCACGAGCACCATCTTTCTTATTGCACATTACAGCATTTCTGCTGGCAGTAATGTAAAGTAAATGCATCACAATAAGGTGAACTTGCATTAGTATGCTTAGACTAGCAAATACCAATATAGATTTTGGGTTGGTTAGATGAATTACAAATGAAACCTACTGCATTGCTTTTTTAAAAAATAAATAGATAGTCACTCCACATCGGTTTGTTACTCTGAGGTTAAAAAGAGAGATACACAATCTTTACATGTTGGCTCCATCTCCCATCCACTATGGAGGTGGAAGGTCTTAAGGTCAAGACAACATGGAAGGTCTTAATAGAGGAGACCACATACACCAATTAGATTTAGCCATACCAAATAAAAAGGACACAATCTAAAAAAAATTAAAAGGATTGCATCAGAGAATAAAGTAGAGAAGGACATTCAAATTTTGTGTTACATCATCCTCTGCCTATCCCAGCTACAAATTCCATGCTTACAGAAACTGACAAAAAAGTGAAACACTAATAGTTGCACCTTTTATGTAAAAGTTATTCACTTTCTGATACAGCTACTGAGCCAATCAGCAATACCAGCCAGCACAATTACCAGGGGATGCTGCCTGCGGTCACCTTTTCAGCTCACCTGTATAGATCAACAATGTGATTTTGGCATTTATTGGCCTGGATGGACTTTTTCCAGCCAATGAGGAAAATGTAGCAGCAGAAATAAATGTTCTGGCCCATGATTTTAAGAGTCTGTGCATTGGGAAGCTTTAGTTATTCTTCTGTTGTTCTAATGCTGTGCAATCCACCCTGCAACATAGCCACTTCTTGAAGTGGTTTTGCAAATTAAATTCTGTACATTCATCTGCCAGCAAATGCACTCAGTAAAATGTTTCTGCTTTGAGGTTTCCAGAAGCAAGATTAACTGTATAATTTTGCTGCCAATAACCCTATTAAGATTCACACAGAACTTGAGAAGGAAAGATGAAAAGGATAGGGGGTCAGAAGGGGGGGGGGGGGGTGGGGGGGAGGGGGTGCAAAAGGTGGTTAAGAAGGCATATGGAATACTTGCCTTTATTAGCCGATATAGAATACAAGAGCAGGGAGGTTACACTTGAACTGTATGAAACACTAGTTAGGCCACAGCTACAGTACTGTGTGCAGTTCTGGTCACCACATTGCAGGAAAGATGCGACTGCACAAGAGAAGGTGCAGAGGAGATTTACGAGGATACAAAAGCAAAATACTGCGGATGCTGGAATCTGAAATAAAAACAGAAAATGCTGGAAATCGCAGCGGGTCAGGCAGCATCTGCGGAGAGAAAAACAGAGTTAATTTTTTGGGTCGACAACCCTGTCAGAACTCTGATGAAGGGTCGAGGACCTGAAACGTTAACTCTGTTTCTCTCCACAGATGTTGCCTAACCCGCTGAAATTTATGAGAATGTTACCTGGACTGGAGAATTTTAGCTATGAGGAAAGATTGGATAGGCTGGGGTTGTTTTCTTTGCAGCAGAGGAGGCTGTGGGGAGACCTTATAAGGTGTTTAAAATTATGAGAGGCCTAGATAGAGTGGATAGGAAGGACCTATTTCCCTTAGAAGGGGAGTCAACAACCAGAGGGCATAGATTTAAAGTAATTGGTCGAAGGTTGAGAGGGGATTTGAGGGGAAATGTTTTCACCCAGAGGGCGGTAGGGGTCTGGAACTCACTGCCCGAAAGGGTGGTAGAGGCAGATACCTTCACCACATTTAAAAAGAACTTGGATATGCACTTAAAGTGCCGTAACCTA
This sequence comes from Pristiophorus japonicus, assembly GCF_044704955.1. Taxonomy (NCBI): domain Eukaryota; kingdom Metazoa; phylum Chordata; class Chondrichthyes; family Pristiophoridae; genus Pristiophorus; species Pristiophorus japonicus. Next base: position 170,073,221 of record NC_091991.1, on the reverse strand, counting down.
TAAGGCTACTAACGAAGAGCTGGAAATTGGGATTAGGCTGGTTAGTTTTGTTGGCCGGCACGGACATGGGCCGAATAGCCTCCTTCTGTGCTGTAAATTTCTATGATTCTATGATGGTTATGAAGAAATGAACACGTAGCAACGAACACAGGACTTGTACTTAGCGAAGTAGATCACGTTCTGAAACATCTTGCAAGATGCATTTTGCCAGATTGTGGCTAAATCTGCTCATGCTCCACCCGATTCAAGCTGCAACCACACAAAAAAATTCTCTACACATCAGACACCATGGATAGTCATCTCTGAACTACAGTGCAGTGTTCAGTACCCTCATGCATCATTGTACAGTAGGACTCAATTAACCATTAAAGTACTCATCACACAGCATTTGCAGCTTTAAATAAGTCATTGTGCTTGGTTTATGCTAGCAGCATGACTGGCATTATAAAACCAAGATGTTTTTGTGGCTAGCAACAAGATTTTGCAATTTCTAGTAGCAATGTGTGGCTTTTTATTCACATATTTCCATTGCTTTAACTCTGAGCAGTCAATGCCATAATTCTCTCTCAGTAACTTTCAAAACAAGTCATCAACAAAATGTTTACTGTATATAAACCAAGGGAACCAGAGATCAGGAGGCTGATTTTACATGCAGGCGGAGTGCACCCACTGACCTCCCGTTTTGCCGGTGGGAGGCACAAGCCATTTAGAGGCCCGGAACTCAGTTCCATTCCTCCGGCGAGCTGCAGGTGTCTATCGGCCAGCTCCCCATGCAGAGTAAGACCAGGAGGAGCACTGCACCAAACAAAAACGAGGGCCACTAGTTAATCCACTCAGAGTGTGCGCAGTACATTGTTAACCCATTTGTACATCGACATTGCAACCCGAGTCCCATATACGTCAATAGGACCTCAATTTAATGAGGTTCCTGCCTGACTGAGACCACCCTTATATCATCATCATAGGCAGTCCCTCGGAATCGAGGAAGACTTGCTCCCACTCTTAAAATGAGTCTTTAGGTGGTTGAACAGTCCAATACGAGAGCCACAGTCTTCGTCACAGGTGGGACAGATAGTCATTGGGGGAAGGGCGGTTGGGACAGGTTTGCCACATGCTCTTTCCACTGCCTGCACTGGATTTCTGCTTGCTTTTGGCGATGAGAGTCGAGGTGCTCAGTGCCTTTCCGGATGCACTTCCACCCTTGCAATGGCCCTGGGCAAAACTAGAGCCGGTGCAAGTAGAGTGGGAACAGGGTGTTAAGTGCAGCGCTCCAATTTCAGGACCACTATTGCTCTGTCCACACAAAATGCTCTCTGAAATTAGTTTATATTTCATACAAGCACACTGATTGCTATTCTCTCTTATTTACATTTCTAGTGTGTAGCCAGAGTTAGGTCACTCTCTCAAATCCCAGGTTGCAAATCTAGAACAATAGAGCACAAAGGCCATTCAGCCCATCTCAGCTGTCTGAAAGAGCTACATATTTACCCCCACCATCTCATCCTTTTCTCGCATGCTATTATTTATTTTTCAAATACTTATCCACTGTCCTTTAAAAGCCATATGATTCTCCTTCCACCACTGTTTGGGTAGGGCATTCCATGTCGCAACAATCCTCGACATAAAAATAATTTCCCCAAACTTCTGCCTTTATTCTTCTGATGATCTTAAACTGATGTCCTCTAGTTACTCATTCACTGACCAGTGGAAATATTATAACCTATTTACCTTATCAAGAAACTCATGCTTGAAACACTCAGGTCAGGCAGCATCTGTTTTTATTCCAGATTTCCAGAATCCGCAGCATTTTGCTCGAGATCACATTTTAACCTCCGTTCTAGTTAAAAAAGCACAAGTTTCTCTAGTTTTTCCTCACAACTAAATCCTCTAATACTTAGTATAAACTAGTAAATCTTTTCAGCACCCTCGCCATGGGTGTTAACTGGGATAATATGTTAAGAGCATTGAGTTATGGAAGACCTCGTCATATTTAACTATGAACAGCTTGGACACAACCAATAAAAAGTTAAGATTTTAAAATTGTACACAGTTTCAAGATCGTGATACATGGTACAAAAAGAAATTCAACTGATTGAGAATTTCCCCTCAATTAAATGACAACACATCAACTTTAGCCCAAATTACAACTACCCTTTATAATTCAGTGACTGTAGCCAAAGGGCATAACACAGGCTGCATTTTCAGTTTTGCTGAAGTATTTCCTCCCAGGTTAAATGGAAACCTCAAACTCTGTTCCCCTGCCCTTGAACTTCAGCTTTTCCACATTGACAAATACAGAAAAAAAAGAGAGGAAAATAAAAAGCACATTGTCCTGGCCTGAAGTTTCTGCAAGCATTTACGGTAAATTTAATTGCAGTAATCTAGTTACTGGACTACTGGCCTGGTTTGTAAATCAGCTGGAAAACAAAGAGTTTATTCATTCATTGGTTTTAAAATCAATTACATAGGTTTTAAATTGAACCACAAATTATTGGGAAAGGAAACTGTAAAAACACAAATTTTTGTTGTTTGGACACAAAAACATTGCAACACTATTCCTGAGATACAAACGTTAATATAAAGCCCCACGTATCACTGTGAAATCTTATAGGTCAAGTTTCTACAGTTCTGTAATAATTTGCAGCTGGAGACTTTACTAATGGCAATCAGAACTTGACGTCAAGAAAGCCATTATAAACAGGCTGAGTTAACCCATCCGGTAGCAATCCCCCATTAAAATTAATAAGATATTAACTGGTTTATGGATTACAGGGTCTGTGCACTGTACCTCTCGTATGCCCTCAGCATCACGAGATTAAAAAGTGGTACCTACACTGGTTCCCACATATTCACTCTGTCCCAAAAAAATAATAATTTGACTATCTGATTAGAAACAAGAGATTAGAAATAAGGTAAGCAGAGTTTAGAAAAATAATTGCTGTTACAGCTTCAGAGAAATTTGGTTTAGAACTGCTCAGGAACTATGTTTTAACACCACAGCTTTGCACTGGACTTGTACATTCCAATGCATTTCACAGAAAGTGCATATGCATTTCGGAGTTTTTTTTATATAAAAGGGGAAAATTCCGACGGTTTTGAAATAGCTAAAGGATGAAGATAAATGAGTCCTTTAGCAAAAGATAGAAAGAAGAAAAGTAAAAGTGGAGGGCAGAGAAACCCAAGGCAAAAAGCAAAAAGGGCCACATTACAGCAAAATTCTAAAAGGGGCAAAATGTGTTAGAAAGACAAGCCTGAAGGCTCTGTGCCTTAATACGAGGAGTATTCGGAATAAGGTGGACGAATTAACTGTGCAGATAGCAGTTAACGGGTATGATGTAATTGACATCACGGACACATGGCTCCAGGGTGACCAAGGCTGAGAACTCAACATCCAGGGGTATTCAACATTTAGGAAGGAGAGATAGAAAGGAAAAGGAGGCGGGGTGGCATTGCTGGTTAAAGAGGAAATTAATGCAATAGTAAGAAAGGACATTAGCTTGGATGATGTGGAATCGGTATGGGTGGAGCCACGGAATACCAAGGGGCAGAAAACGTTAGTGAGAGTTGTGTACAGACCACCAAACAGTAATAGAGAGGTTGGGGACAGCATCAAACAAAAAATTAGGGGTGCATGCAAAAAAGGTACAGCAGTTACCATGGGTGACTTTAATCTACATATTGATTGGGCTAACCAAACTGGCAGCAATGCGGTGGAGGAGGATTTCCTGGAGTGTATTAGGGATGGTTTTCTAGACCAATATGTCGAGGAACCAACTAGGGAGCTGGCCATCCTAGACTGGGTGATGTGTAATGAGAAAGGACAAAGTAGTAATCTTGTTGTGCTAGGTCCCTTGGGGAAGAGTGACCATAACATGGTCAAATTCTTTATTAAGATGGAGAGTGACACAGCTAATTCAGAAACTAGGGTCCTGAACTTAAGGAAAGGTAACTTCGATGGTTTGAGGCATGAATTGGCTAGAATAGACGAGCAAATGATACTTAAACGGTTGACGGTGGATCGGCAATGGCAATCATTTAAAGATCACATGGATGAACTCAGCAATTGTACATCCCTGTCGGGAGTAAAAATAAAATGGGGAAGGTGGCACAACCATGGCTAACAAGGGAAATTAAGGATAGTGTTAAATCCAAGGAAGAGGCATACAAATTGGCCAGAAAAAGCAGCAAGCCCGAGGACTGGGAGAAATTTAGAATTCAGCAGAGGAGGACAAAGGGTTTAATTAAGAGGGGGAAAATAGAATATGAGAAGAAGCTTGCCAGGAGCATAAAAACTGACTGCAAAAACTTCTATAATCTTTTTCTCTTCACATATCTAGTGAAGACAAACATAGGTCCCTTGCAGTCGGATTCAGGTGAATTTATGATGGGGAACAAAGAAATGGCAGATCAATTCAACAAATACTTGGGTTCTGTCTTCACGAAGGAAGATACAAATAACCTTCCGGAAGCACTCGGGGACCGAGGGTCTAGTGAGGAGGAGGAACTGACGGATATCCTTATTCGGCGAGAAATTGTGTTAAGGAAATTGATGGGATTGAAGGCTGATAAATCCCCAGGGTCTGATAGTCTGCATCCCAGAGTACTTAAGGAAGTGGCCCTAGAAATAGTGAATGCATTGGTGATCATTTTCCAACAGTCTATCGACTCTGGATCAATTCCTATGGACTGGAGGGTAGCTAATGTAACACCACTTTTTAAAATGAGAGGGAGAGAGAAAGCGGGTAGTTAGTCTGACATCAGTAGTGGGGAAAATGTTGCAATCAATTATTAAGGATGAAATAGCAGCGCATTTGGAATGCAGTGACAGGATTGGTCCAAGTCAGCATGGATTTATGAAGGAGAAATCATGCTTGACAAATCTTCTGGAATTTTTTGAGGATGTAACTAGTAGAGTGGACAAGGAAGAACCAGTGGATGTGGTGTATTTGGACTTTCAAAAGGATTTTGACAAGGTCCCACACAAGAGATTGGTGTGCAAAATCAAAGCGCATGGTATTGTGGGTAATATACTGACGCGGAGAGAGAACTGGTTGGCAGACAGGAAGCACAGAGTCGGGATAAACGGGTCCTTTTCAGAATGGCAAGCATTGACTAGTGGAGTGCCGCAGGGCTCAGCGCTGGAACCCCAGCTCTTTACAATATATATCAATGATTTAGATGAAGGATTTGAGTGTATCTAATATCTCCAAGTTTGCAGATGACACTAAACTGGGTGGCGGTGAGCGCTGTGAGGGGGATGCCAAGAGGCTGCAAGGTGACTTGGACAGGTTAGGTGAGTGGGCAAATGCATGGCAGATGCAGTATAATGTGGATAAATGTGAGGTTATCCACTTTGGGGGCAAAAACACGAAGACAGACTATTATATAAATGGTGGCAGATTAGGAAAAAGGGCGGTGCAACGAGACCTGGGTGTCATGTTTCATCAGTCATTGAAAGCTGGCATACAGGTACAGCAGGCAGTGAAGGCGGCAAATGGTATGTTGGCCTTCATAGCTAGGGGATTTGAGTATAGGAGCAGGGAGGTCTTACTGCAGTTGTACAGTGCCTTAATGAGGCCTCACCTGGAATATTGTGTTCAGTTTTGGTCTCCTAATCTGAGGAAGGACATTCTTGCTATTGAGGGAGTGCAGCGAAGGTTCACCAGACTGATTCCCAGGATGGCTGGACTGACATAAGAGGAGAGACTGGATCAACTGGGCCTTTATACATTGGAGTTTAGAAGGATGAGAGGGAATCTCATAGAAACATATAAGATTCTGATGGGACTGGACAGGTTGGATACAGGTAGAATGTTGGGGAAGTCCTGAACCAGGGGACACATTCTTAGGATAAGGGGTAGGCCATTTAGGACTGAGATGAGGAGAAACTTCTTCACTCAGAGAGTTGTTAACCTGTGGAATTCCCTGCCGCAGAGTGTTGTTGATGCCAGTTCATTGGATATATTCAAGAGGGAGTTAGATATGGCCCTTACGGCTAAGGGAGATCAAGGGGTATGGAGAGAAATCAGGAAAGGGGTACTGATGGAATGATCAGCCATGATCTTATTGAATGGTGGTGCAGGCTCGAAGGGCCGAATGGCCTACTCCTATGCCTATTTTCTATGTTTCCCAGTTGGCTTTGTTGGGTCGATACCCAAAATGTCCAACGAATGCTAAACGGCATTGACCAAGGCCAACAGTTGAAATCTAAAGGCAAAACAGTGGAATACATAACATAAGAAATAGGAACAAGAGTAGGCCATACGGCCCCTTGAGCCTGCTCCGCCATTCAAGAATATCATGGCTGATCTGATCATGGACTCAGCTCCACTTCCCTGCCCGCTCCCCATAACCGCTTATTGTTTAAGAAACTGCCTATTTCTGTCTTAAATTTATACAATGTCCCAGCTTCCACAGCTTTCCAAGGCAGCGAATTCCACAGATTTACAACCTTCATCTCAGTTTTAAATGGGTGACTCTTATTCTAAGTTTATGCCCTCTAGTTCGTCTCCCCCATCAGTGGAAACATCCCCTCTGCATCCACCCTGTCAAGCCCTCTCATAATCTTATACATTTCGATAAGATCACCTCTCATTCTTCTGAATTCCAATGAGCAGAGGCCCAACCTACTCAACATTTCCTCATAAGTCAACCCTCTCATCTCCAGAATCAACCTAGTGAACCTTCTCTGAACTGCCTCCAAAGCAAGTATATCCTTTTGTAAATATGGAAACCAAAACTGCACGCAGTATTCCAGGTGTGGCCTCACCAATACCCTGTATAGCTGTAGCAAGACTTCCCTGCTTTTATATTCCATCCCCTTTGCAATAAAGACCAAGATTCCATTGGCCTTCCTGATCAATTGCTGTACCTGCATATTATTCTTTTGTGTTTCAAGTCTGAGAAAGTCATGATCAAACTTGACAGATCTCTGGTCAGACCACATCTTGGAATACTCCTATGAACGTCAGGTTTCTACTTGGAATACTTGCTTTTAAATGGAACAAGCATGAGGCGATCAATAAAATCAAATAAAAATCTGAAATATAATATGGCATTACAATTTTTCAATCCAAGTGTCAAAAAAAAAAAAATCGCAATTTGATGCATCACCAAGGTACCACATTTGCTAATCTCATGCTTAAATGAGAAACAGCAAAAGAAAATCTCAAGTGTAAGCCGTAGGTTTCAACATTTCAGGCATCATCTTGTTAAGAAACCAATTCAAATCCTAGGCAGGAGTTAACTGGCAAAAGAAACACTCAGACTTTCCAGGCACTCAATGATCCAAATACCATATGGTGCTGCCTGTATTTCCCACCAGTGAATGTGATGTGCAAATCAAATGGTTACGTGGGCCTTGAAGTGAGCCAATCAGACAAAAATACTACAATAGCCTGTCACTTCATACTCCGCATGCTGATAGCTGGTATTATTTTGGAACTGGTCTGCCCCTGCACTGAACTGCAAGTACTTTGCATGGGAATTAAATTTAAAAGATAGATATTTTGAAGTACACAGACAATAATTCACTTAATGTAATACCCAAATTACTTGCAGCAGTATTTTCATCTTGATCTACAATCTTCCACATTGTTTTAAATCACCTTGTTCTTATTGGGACAGTGAAATTGAACCAAAACAAACATCAAGTTTTCCTGACCGACATATCCCTTCACTATGACTTGGAAAACACAAGTTTCTGAACTTCCGAGCTCAACAGCAGTTTGGATCGCAAGTACTTTTCACGAGATATGCAGACTGTGCACTAAATCGAGCAAGTACAAGTCTTTGAGTCTATGCTTGAGCCAGCTTTTGGAGTTTGTTGGAGCTTGGCTTTCTAAATAATTGCTACTTGTCATCAAAAAAAGTTGCCTCAGAAAGGAAGTTCTAAGATTTTGTGCTGAAAACCCACTTGGAAGTCAGTCTCGAGTCATGCACATCTGTAGAACAGAATGCACTTGGAAATGCAATCTGGCTCCTGCATCAAATGTATTCTGTGGCTAAAACTTGGGCTGTTCAGGGAAAACTGTATAAGCTTGAGCACTGTAGTCTTTAATGCAAGAGGCGGCTTGGGCCATAGCAACACAAATGTTTAAACATGTATAATCCATTGCAATAGGAAAAGTGTTGGTCTCATTTGCACAGCATCCGGAGAGCAGTTATTGAGCTCAATTATTTATCGCCCTAAGTGTATTTACACTACAAGTTTAGCATCAGTACAAAGTGGTTTCTTCTTCATAGTAACAATACATTTGTGCAGTACAATTGGGTGCAAAGGCCTGAACTGACTAGAAAGAAACTTCCTCGATGGAGTCTCACTCACACTTAATCCACTTTGCACCAATACTACAACATAGTGTTAATAGACTCATTCTCTAGCTTGTACGGAGATACATTAGGAACCATTACAGAATATTTAACATGGCTTCTCAGATTGTCACAATTAAAGTTCATAGGAGAATGATATTGCAAATATTTTCACTTACAGAATTGTTCTACATTAGATTTTTTCAATTTTGATTGTCCAGGTAAACAAATAAAGACTTTTGAGTCTGATTTGTGATCAGAGGGTAACCAAATAAGGATTTTAATGTAAACATTGCGCAACCCTCATGTTTGAGTGGAACAAGTTACCTACCAGACCATATAAAAGCTGGTATAGTCAACCTGAAGGCATACATTCGCATTAGTTATATACTTTTTTCTCTCAAGGCCTTTGCTTTATAACTGTGTAGAGGAGTACGTAACATCGTAGCTCAGAATCAGACAGAGCTACTCAAAATTGAGACTGAATTAATTTTGGAACGGAGAGGCTATAGATCATTGAATCATACAAGATTCTGAGGGGGCTGCACAGGATAGATGCTGAGAAGTTGTTTCCCCTGGCTGAACAGTCTAGAACTAGGGGGCATAATATCAGGATAATGGGTCAGCCATTTAAGAGGGAGATAAGGAGGAATTTTCTCACTCAAGAGGGTTGTGAAGCTTTGGAATTCTCTGCCTCAAAATGCAGTGGATGCTCGGTCGCTGAGCATATTCAAGGCTGAGAGCAATAGATTTTTGGATTCTAGGTGAATCAAGGGATTATGGGGATCAGGTGGGAAGGTGGAGTGGAGGTAGATGATCAGCCATGATCGTATTGGGTAGCAGAGCAGGGTTCTACACCTGCTCTTAATTCCTACATTCTTATGATGCGAGAGCTGGTACAAGGATATTTATTAAAGTAACTTAAAAATATCTGGTTATGGTATTTCTATAATCAGCAAAAAGGTCACTTGCATTAAATCTAACAACATTTTAAAAATCTTGCAAATGCACATACTTTTCATTTTTAAATGCCCGTGTCCACATTCATAATGGAAACTGCCCAAATAAAGTTATCATACTGTAATTACACACTGCCCGCAGTGGAGGCGCCGTGCCAGCGTATAATCATAATGTAGCAAGTTTACATAGAAATAAAAATAGAAAATGGTACAAAGACTCAGGCAGCATCTGTGGAGAGAGAAACAGAGTTAACGTTTCCGGTCGATGACCCTTCGTCAGAACTGCTGAGTATTTCCAGCATTTTCTGTTTTTATTTTGGATTTCCAGCATCCGCAGCATTTTGGTTTTGTATTAAAGTTTACATAGAAATTGCCGATGACCACATTTGGAATGAAAATATAAAATGACGAAAATATGTATGACTTTAAAATGAGGACTGAATTAAGTTTGCATTCCCTGTACAATTATTCTCCTGCCTTCTATTTCCGCTTCATCTGAAGACAAGACTTAAGATTCACTTGTCTACAATCCCAGGAGAGATGAACGAGTAGTTGAAGACACAATCTGAACGGTTAACAGTTAACATTTCATGGTCAAAAATGGTACAGTATAGAATTCCCCCAACATATTTGTCCAATTCATAAAAACATACATAAATCACTTTTTTTTTTGATTTCTGTTGATTCCACACAGGTTTAAGTTTGACAGGATAGACACACCAACGCCAGTGTTCTCACTCAGGCCAACATCCCCAGCATCGAAGCATTGATCACGCTCAATCAGTTCTGTTGGACAGGCCACACCATCCGCATGCCCAACATGGGATTCCCAAAGTAAGCGCTCTACATGGAGCTTCGACATGGCAAGTAAGCCCCAGGTGGGCAGAGGAAACTCTTCAAGGACACTCTCAAAGCCTCCTTGATAAAGTGCACCAGCCCTACCAATTCCTAGGAATCACTGGCCCACGACCGAGCAAAATGGAGGAAGAGCATCCAGGAGGGTGCTGAGCACCTCGAGTCCCATCGTCGAGAACAAGCAGAAACCAAGCCGAGACAGCGGACGGAGCGTGCGTCAACCCAGGCTCCTCACCCACCCTTACTTCAACCACTCTCTGCTCCACCTGTGACAGAGACTGTAGCTCCCTCATTGAACTGTACAGTCACCTGAGAACTCACTTTTAGAGTGGAAGCAAGTCATCCTCAACTCCGAGGGACTGCCTATGATGATTGATTGAAGCTCATTGAAATACCCCTTCAAATGTCTTGAGACCCAATTTTCAATGCTTTGCAGAAATCAGCTGTCTACATTAATCTATGGCCTATATTCAGACTGTAAACCTGAACACTCTATTCAGCATTCAGAGTACAGGCACTGTCCAATGGCTTTCAAATACTGCAACAGTCAATCAGAACACTAGGTGGAAAAATATATATTCTTTTAAATTATTGTAGTTAGCTGCTGCTGGGTCAGGATACCGGAGCAATGTACAGAATGCCCCAACATTAACAAGTACAGAACAAAATGGTACAATGTAAAATAGGAAGCAAATGAATCTGAGGGAGGGAGTGAAGAAAGAAAAGGAAAAAAATAAAGAACTGAAATTTATATAGCACCTTTCATAACCTCAGGAGGTCCAAAAGTGCTCCACAGCTAATTAAGTCCCGTCACGGTTGTATTGTAGGGAAATGAGGCAGTCAATTTTCATATAGCAAGGTCCCAAAAGCAGTAATGATAAATCCATTTTAGTAATGTTGGTTGAGGGATAAATATTGGCCAGACACCAAGAACTCCCCTGCACTTTCTTTGAAAAGTACCGTGGGATCTTTTACATTTAACTGAGAAGCAAACAGGGCTTCGATTTAACGTCTCGATCCAAAAGAGGCACCTCCAACTGTGCAGCACTCCTTTAGTACTGCACTGAAGCATCAGTCTAAATTACGTGCTCAAATCCTGCAGTGGGTCTTGAACCCACAACTTTCTGACTGAGGCAAAAGTGCCATCACTGAACCAAGGCCAATACCTAGAATGATGGAATGAAAGAGCACGGAAGGAGGCCATTCAGCTCGTCGTGCCTGTACTACCCTCCTGGTTTTTCCCTATAGCCCTGTAACTCTTGCCCCCACCGCGCCCACCACCCCCCCCCCCCAACCCAACTTCTAATTCTCTTTTGAAAGTTATTACCGAATATGCTTCCACCACCCTTTTCAGACAGTCCATTCCAGATCATAACTTGGCACGTAAATTTTTTCCTCTCATTTTGCCTCTGGGTCTTCTACCTAATTCAGATAATGCATACGTGCAAATTTCAATGCTGATATGAGGATAGAGTGCATACTCTGACTGGCAGGATGTGACAAGTGGTGTTCCCCACAGAATTAAGTGGACAAAACTGTGGCAAATGGAGTTCAATGTGGGGGAAGTATGAGGTCATCCACTAGGGATCCAAGAAAGACAAATCAGAGTATGTTCTAAATGGCATGAAACTAGAAACTGTGGAGAAACAAGGAGATTTGGGTGTCCAAGGACACAAATCATTAAAAGCAGGAGCACAGGCACAAGGCGGCTAATGCAATGTGGTCTTTATCTCAAGTGGGGCTGGAATACAAAAAAGGGATGGGGATGGGGAGTTAAGTTTCAGTTGTATGGAGCCTTGGTCAGACCCCATCTGCAGTACTGCATTTGGTTCTGGGCACTGCAACTCAAGGAGGATATATTGGCCTTGGAGGGCGTATAGCGCTGATTCACCAGAATTATATCACGGCTTAAATGGTAGCATTACGAGGACAGGCTGCATTAACTTAGCTTGTCTTTACGAAAGTAAACTTGCGCAAAACATAAACAGATAGTAAAAGCTTTTACCGATATATAAAATGGAAAAGAGTGACTAAAGTAAATGTTGGTCCCTTAGAAGATGAGAAGGGGGATTTAATAATGGGAAATGTGGAAATGGCTGAGACCTTAAACAATTATTTTGCTTCAGTCTTCACAGTGGAAGACACAAAAACCATGCCAAAAATTGCTGGTCACGGGAATGTGGGATGGGAGGACCTCGAGACAATCACTATCACTCGGGGGTAGTGCTGGACAGGCTAATGGATCTCAAGGTTGACAAGTCCCCTGGTCCTGATGAAATGCATCCCAAGGTATTAAAAGAGATGGTGGAAGTTAAAGCAGATGCATTCGTTATAATCTACCAAAATTCTCTGGACTCTGGGGAGGTACCAGCGGATTGGAAAGCAGCTAATGTAACGCCTCTGTTTAAAAAAGGGGCAGACAAAAGGCAGGAAACTATAGGCCGGTTAGTTTAACACCTGTAGTGGGTAAAATGCTTGAAGCTATCATTAAGGAAGAAATAGCGGGACATCTAGATAGGAATAATGCAATCAAGCAGACGCAGCATGGATTTATGAAGGGGAAATCATGTTTAACTAATTTACTGGAATTCTTTGAGGATATAACAAGCATGGTGGATAGAGGTGTACCGATGGATGTGGTGTGTTTAGATTTCCAAAAGGCATTCGATAAGGTGCCACACAAAAGGTTACTGCAGACGATAAAGGTACGCGGAGTCAGAGGAAATGTATTAGCACGGATCAAGAATTGGCTGGCTAACAGAAAGCAGAAAGTCGGGATAAATGGGTCCTTTTCGGGTTGGAAATCGGTGGTTAGTGGTGTGCCACAGGGATCGGTGCTGAGACCACAACTGTTTACAATATACATAGATGACCTGGAAGAGAGGACAGAGTGTAGTGTAACAAAATTTGCAGATGACACAAAGATTAGTGGGAAAGCGGGTTGTGTCGAGGACACAGAGAGGCTGCAAAGAGAGTTAGATAGGTTAAGCAAATGGGCTAAGGTTTGGCAGATGAAATACAATGTCGGAAAATGTGAGGTCATCCACCTTGGGGGAAAAAAAAAAACAGTAAAAGGGAATATTATTTGAATGGGGAGAAATTACAACATGCTGCGGTGCAGAGGGACCTGGGGGTCCTTGTGCATGAAACTCTTTTTGGAAAGAATCCCAAAAAGTTAGTTTGCAGGTGCAGCAGGTAATCAGGAAGGCGAATGGAATGTTGGCCTTCATTGCGAGAGGGATGGAGTACAAAAGCAGGTAGGTCCTGCTGCAACTGTACAGGGTATTGGTGAGGCCGCACCTGGAGTACTGCGTGCAGTTTTGGTCACCTTACTTAAGGAAGGATATACTAGCTTTGGAGGGGGTACAGAGACGATTCACTAGGCTGATTCCGGAGATGAGGGGGTAACCTTATGATGATAGATTGAGTAGACTGAGTCTTTACCCGTTGGAGTTCAGAAGGATGAGGGGTGATCTTATAGAAACATTTAAAATAATGAAAGGGATAGACAAGATAGAGGCAGAGAGGTTGTTTCCACTGGTCGGGGAGATGAGAACTAGGGGGCACAGCCTCAAAATATAGGGGAGCCAATTTAAAACCGAGTTGAGAAGGAATTTCTTCTCCCAGAGGGTTGCGAATCTGTGGAATTCTCTGCCCAGGGTAGCAGTTGAGGCTAGCTCATTGAATGTATTCAAATCTCAGATAGATAGATTTTTAACCAATAAGGGAATTAAGGGTTATGGGGAGCGGGCGGGTAAGTGGAGCTGAGTCCACGGCCAGATCAGCCATGATCTTGTTGAGTGGCGGAGCAGGCTCGAGGGGCTAGATGGCCTACTCCTGTTCCTAATTCTTCCGTTCTTATGTTCTTATGTATTCCTTTAGTATAGAAGACTGAGGGGTGATCTCATTGAGGTGTTTAAAATTACAAGAAGAATCGATAAAGCAGATATAAAGAAACTACTGCTTCTGGTGGGGGAATCCAGAACAAGGGGGCATAATCTTAAAATTAGAGCCAGACCGTTCAGGAGTGATATCAGGAAGCACTTCACACAAAAAGGATTGTAGAAATCTAGAACTTTCCCTCAAAAGGCTGTGGATGCTGGGTCAATTGAAAATGTCCAAGACTGGGATCAATGAATATTTATTGGGTAAGGGTATCAAAGGATATGGAACAAATGGTGTTGAGGTACAGATCAGCCATGAGAACAGGTTCGAGGGACTGAGTGGCCTATTCCTATCCAGAAGAAAGCACTTGAAAGCATAGAAACAGAGAAAATAGTTGCAGGAGTAGGCCCTTCGAGCATGCACCACCATTCAATAAAAGCATTGTGATAAGACATGAATTACAAACAAAGCTTCTTTAAATGAAGGTTCATTTAAAGTCGCTATCCCCCAAGGAAAGAATTAATACAAAATGAGTGACCAGCTATTGAAGTCAAATTGCATTTTAAATTCAATAGTGTCTTGGACAGTCTAATAGCACTACAAATCTATTTCTTTCCCTATCTGAAGGGCTTTTGTTTTATAATTCATTGTTGCAGTGTATGTAACATTGCAGCTCATTATCAGCAACATGGACACACTCAGACTGTCCCTGAAGTCATTTTATCCTTATAACACTCAAATTGAGAGAAAAAGTAATGGTTACAATCACAAGCTGGTGATGCAAAAAAAACCCTGGAGAGGTGGCAGTAATAGCAGTTGTTAAGCAGTTTAAAATGTGTGGATACTTTTCTGGTTCAATTTTGTACTCAATTATATGAAATGAAATATACTTCGACCTCCTACATACTGTTACCCTCAGATACAGCAACACTACCTAATTTATAAATGGCCATTGGATTGCTGATTTGGAGACACGCTTGATAAGAAAATGCAAAACTCTGCATTAGCCAACTGACAGAAGGGGTAGTATGTGCAGGATAGCAGATACTCAACAGGCTTCAAGTCAAACATCAAAAAATATGATAACTTGAGGATGACAACTACTCCACAAAAATACTTTAATCGCCTTAGCCTCTAAAATCTAGGCGTGGCACACTAATGCAATTCCTGCAGTCTGAAAAAATTACCGAAATGGATATTATGGTATTTTAACATATAATTTCTTTTTACTTTCCCTGGAGATGCCAGGCAGAAAACAAATGCAGCATTTTTGGGCTGCAGTGAAGAGGGAAAGGAGAAAATTTCAAATACAAAATTTGACTAATGTTGCTTTCTACTTTCCTGATTGGTCACATTTTGCAGCTAGTTGCAATGTTTCACCAACCCAGATTAATATTTCACAGACAGCGAAGCACCACTTTACATGTAATGACCGCGCACAGAATTATTAATTTCGGCGGGGCGTAAAGCAGATCGTCTGCCTGTTATAATCCCCGGTCTGATTTTCCTTTCCATTGAATCCAATGCAAAAGAAAATCAGGGAGGTGTCTCCATCAAAGGGCTCTGAGGTTGGGGTAATATATTGGCATGGATTGAGGATTGGTTAGCGGACAGAAAACAGAGTGCAGGAATAAACGGGGCATTTTCGGGATGGCAGGGTGTAACTAGTGAAGTGCCACAAGGATCAGTGCTTGGGCCTCAGCTATTTACATAAGAACATAAGAAATAGGAGCAGGAGTAGGCCATACCGCCCCTTGAGCCTGCTCCGCCATTTAATATCATGGACTCAGGTCCACTTCCCTGCCCGCTCCCCATAACCCCTTATTGCCTTATCATTTAAGAAACTGTCTATTTCTGTCTTAAATTTATTCAATGTGCACATAGATTGGGTTAACCAAACTGGAAGCAATACGGTAGAGGAGGATTTCCTGGAGTGCATAAGGGATGGTTTTTTAGACCAATATGTCGAGGAACCAACTAGGGGGGAGGCCATCTTAGACTGGGTGTTGTGTAATGAGAGAGGATTAATTAGCAATCTCGTTGTGCGAGGCCCCTTGGGGAAGAGTGACCATAATATAGTGGAATTCTGCATTAGGATGGAGAATGAAACAGTTAATTCAGAGACCATGGTCCAGAACTTAAAGAAGGGTAACTTTGAAGGTATGAGGCGTGAATTGGCTAGGATAGATTGGCGAATGATACTGAAAGGGTTGACTGTGGATGGGCAATGGCAGACATTTAGAGACCGCATGGATGAACTACAACAATTGTACATTCCTGTCTGTCGTAAAAATAAAAAAGGGAAGGTGGCTCAACCGTGGCTATCAAGGGAAATCAGGGATAGCATTAAAGCCAAGGAAGTGGCATACAAATTGGCCAGAAATAGCAGAGAACCCGGGGACTGGGAGAAATTTAGAACTCAGCAGAGGAGGACAAAGGGTTTGATTAGGGCAGGGAAAATGGAGTATGAGAAGAAGCTTGCAGGGAACATTAAAACGGATTGCAAAAGTTTCTATAGATATGTAAAGAGAAAAAGGTTAGTAAAGACAAACGTAGGTCCCCTGCAGTCAGAATCAGGGGAAGTCATAACGGGGAACAAAGAAATGGCGGACCAATTGAACAAGTACTTTGGTTCGGTATTCACTGAGGAGGACACAAACAACCTTCCGGATATAAAAGGGGTCGGAGGGTCTAGTAAGGAGGAGGAACTGAGGGAAATCCTTATTAGTCGGGAAATTGTGTTGGGGAAATTGATGGGATTGAAGGCCGATAAATCCCCAGGGCCTGATGGACTGCATCCCAGAGTACTTAAGGAGGTGGCCTTGGAAATAGTGGATGCATTGACAGTCATTTTCCAACATTCCATTGACTCTGGATCAGTTCCTATGGAGTGGAGGGTAGCCAATGTAACCCCACTTTTTAAAAAAGGAGGGAGAGAGAAAACAGGGAATTACAGACCGGTCAGCCTGACATCGGTAGTGGGTAAAATGATGGAATCAATTATTAAGGATGTCATCGCAGTGCATTTGGAAAGAGGTAATATGATAGGTCCAAGTCAGCATGGATTTGTGAAAGGGAAATCATGCTTGACAAATCTTCTGGAATTTTTTGAGGATGTTTCCAGTAGAGTGGACAAGGGAGAACCAGTCGATGTGGTATATTTGGACTTTCAGAAGGCTTTCGACAAGGTCCCACACAAGAGATCAATGTGCAAAGTTAAAGCACATGGGATTGGGGGTAGTGTGCTGACATGGATTGAGAACTGGTTGTCAGACAGGAAGCAAAGAGTAGGAGTAAATGGGGACTTTGCAGAATGGCAGGCAGTGACTAGTGGGGTACCGCAAGGTTCTGTGCTGGGGCCCCAGCTGTTTACACTGTACATTAATGATTTAGACGAGGGGATTAAATGTAGTATCTCCAAATTTGCGGATGACACTAAGTTGGGTGGCAGTGTGAGCTGCAAGGAGGATTCTATGAGGCTGCAGAGCGACTTGGATAGGTTAGGTGAGTGGGCAAACGCATGGCAGATGAAGTATAATGTGGATAAATGTGAGGTTATCCACTTTGGTGGTAAAAACAGAGAGACAGACTATTATCTGAATGGTGACAGATTAGGAAAAGGAGAGGTGCAACGAGACCTGGGTGTCATGGTACATCAGTCATTGAAGGTTGGCATGCAGGTACAGCAGGCGGTTAAGAAAGCAAATGGCATGTTGGCCTTCATAGCGAGGGGATTTGAGTACAAGGGCAGGGAGGTGTTGCTACAATTGTACAGGGCCTTGGTGAGGCCACACCTGGAGTATTGTGTACAGTTTTGGTCTCCTAACCTGAGGAAGGACATTCTTGCTATTGAGGGAGTGCAGCGAAGGTTCACCAGACTGATTCCCGGGATGGCGGGACTGACCTATCAAGAAAGACTGGATCAACTGGGCTTGTATTCACTGGAGTTCAGAAGAATGAGAGGGGACCTCATAGAAACGTTTAAAATTCTGACGGGGTTAGACAGGTTAGATGCAGGAAGAATGTTCCCAATGTTGGGGAAGTCCAGAACCAGGGGACACAGTCTAAGGATAAGGGGGAAGCCATTTAGGACTGAGATGAGGAGGAATTTCTTCACCCAGAGAGTGGTGAACCTGTGGAATTCTCTACCACAGAAAGTTGTTGAGGCCAATTCACTAAATATATTCAAAAAAGAGTTAGATGAAGTCCTTACTACTCGGGGAATCAAGGGGTATGGTGAGAAAGCAGGAATGGGGTACTGAAGTTGCATGTTCAGCCATGAACTCATTGAATGGCGGTGCAGGCTAGAAGGGCCGAATGGCCTACTCCTGCACCTATTTTCTATGTTTCTATGTCCCATCTTCCACAGCTCTCTGAGGCAGCGAATTCCACAGATCCACAATCCTCAGAAGAAATTTATCCTCATCTCAGTTTTAAATGGGCGGCCCCTTATTCTAAGATTATGCCCTCTAATTCTAGTTTCCCTTATCAGTGGAAACATCCTCTCTGCATCCACCTTGTCAAGACACCTCATAATCTTATATGTTTTGATAAGATCACCTCTCATTCTTCTGATTTCCAATGAGTAGAGTCCCAACCTACTCAACCTTTTCTCATAAGTCAACCCCCTTCATCTCTGGAATCAACCTTGTGAACCTTCTCTGAACTGCCTCCAAAGCAATTATATCCTTTCGTAAATATGGAAACTAAAACTGCATGCAGTATTCCAGGTGTGGCCTCACCAATGCTGTAGGAAGACTTCCCTGCTTTTATACTCCAGCCCCTTTGCAATAAAGGCCAAGATTCCATTGGCCTTCCTGATTACTTGCTGTACCTGCATATTAATCAGATAGTAAAAGCTTTTACAGATATATAAAACGGAAAAGAGTGACTAAAGTAAATGTTGGTCCCTTAGAAGATGAGAAGGGGGATTTAATAATGGGAAATGTGGAAATGGCTGAGACCTTGAACAATTATTTTGCTTCGGTCTTCACAGTGGAAGACACAAAAACCATGCCAAAAATTGCTGGTCACGGGAATGTGGGAAGGGAGGACCTTGAGACAATCACTATCACTAGGGAGGTAGTGCTGGACAGGCTAATGGGACTCAAGGTAGACAAGTCCCCTGGTCCTGATGAAATGCATCCCACGGTATTAAAAGAGATGGCAGAAGTTATAGCAGATGCATTCGTTATAATCTACCAAAATTCTCTGGACTCTGGGGAGGTACCATCGGATTGGAAAGCAGCTAATGTAACGCCTCTGTTTAAAAAAGGGGGCAGACAAAAGGCAGGAAACTATAGGCTGGTTAAACATCTGTAGTGGGGAAAATGCTTGAAGCTATCATTAAGGAAGAAATAGCGGGACATCTAGATAGGAATAATGCAATCAAGCAGACGCAACATGGATTCATGAAGGGGAAATCATGTTTAACTAATTTACTGGAATTCTTTGAGGATATAACGAGCATGGTGGATAGAGGTGTACTGATGGATGTGGTGCATTTGGATTTCCAAAAGGCATTCGATAAGGTGCCACACAAAAGGTTACTGCAGAAGATAAAGGTACGCGGAGTCAGAGGAAATGTATTAGCATGAATAGAGAATTGGCTAACTCACAGAAAGCAGAGAGTCGGGATAAACCTTTTCAGGTTGGCAATCGGTGGCTAGTGGTGTGCCACAGGGATCGGTGCTGGGACCACAACTGTTTACAATATACATAGATGACCTGGAAGAGGGGACAGAGTGTAGTGTAACAAAATTTGCAGATGACACAAAGAATTAGTGGGAAAGCAGGTTGTGTAGAGGACACAGAGAGACTGCAAAGAGATTTAGATAGGTTAGGCGAATGGGCTAAGGTTTTGGCAATTGGAATACAATGTCGGAAAATGTGAGGTCATCCACCTTGGAAAAAAAAACAGTAAAAGGGAATATTATTTGAATGGGGAGAAATTACAACATGCTGCGGTGCAGAGGGACCTGGGGGTCCTTGTGCATGAATCCCAAAAAGTTAGTTTGCAGGTGCAGCAGGTAATCAGGAAGGCGAATGGAATGTTGGCCTTCATTGCGAGAGGGATGGAGTACAAAAGCAGGGAGGTTCTGCTGCAACTGTATCGGGTATTGGTGAGGCCGCACCTGGAGTACTGCGTGCAGTTTTGGTCACCTTACTTAAGGAAGGATATACTAGCTTTGGAGGGGGTACGGAGACGATTCACTAGGCTGATTCCGGAGATGAGGGTGTTACCTTATGATGATAGATTGAGTAGACTGGGTCTTTACTCGTTGGAGTTCAGAAGGATGAGGGGTGATCTTATAGAAACATTTAAAATAATGAAAGGGATAGACAAGATAGAGGCAGAGAGGTTGTTTCCACTGGTCGGGGAGACTAGAACTAGGGGGCACAGCCTCAAAATACGGGGGAGCCAATTTAAAACCGAGTTGAGAAGGAATTTCTTCTCCCAGAGGGTTGTGAATCTGTGGAATTCTCTGCCCAGGGAAGCAGTTGAGGCTAGCTCATTGAATGTATTCAAATCACAGATAAATAGATTTTTAACCAATAAGGGAATTAAGGGTGATGGGGAGCGGCGGGTTAAGTGGAGCTGAGGTCCAGATCAGCCATGATCTTGTTGAATGGCGGAGCATTCTCGAGGGGCTAGATGGCCTACTCCTGTTCCTAATTCTTATGTTCTTATGTCATCTTTTGGGTTTCATACACAAGTAACCCCAGGTCCCGCTGTACTGCAGCACTTTGCAATCTTTCTCCATTTAAATAATAACTTGCTCTTTGATTTTTTTCTACCAAACTGCATGACCTCACACTTGCCAACATTATACTCCATCTGCCAAATTTTTGCCAACTCACTTTGCCTGTCTATGTCCTTTTGCAGATTATGTGTTTCCTCCTCACACATTGCTTTTCCTCCCATCTTTGTATCGTCAGCAAACTTGGCTACGTTACACTTGGTCCCTTCCTCCAAGTCGTTAATATAGATTGTAAATAGTTGGGGTCCCAGCACTGATCCCTGCGGCACCCCACTGGTTTCTGATTGCCGAGAATGAACCATTTATCTCTACTCTCTGTTTTGTATTCGTTAACCAATCCTCTGTCCATGCTAATATATTACCCCCAACCCAGTGAACTTTTATCTTGTGCAGTAACCTTTTATGTGGCACCTTGTCAAATGTCTTCTGGAAGTCCAAATACAACACCATCCACTGGTTCCCCTTTATCCACCCTGTTCATTGCATTCTCAAAGAATTCTAGCAAATTTGTCAAACATGACTTTCCCTTCATAAATCCATGCTGACTCTGCCTGACCGAATTTTGCTTTTCCAAATGTCCTGCTACTGCTTCTTTAATAATGGACTCCAATATCTTCCCAACCACAGAGGCTAGGCTAAATGGTCTATAGGTTTTGTCTGCCTCCTGTTTAAAAAGGGGCGTTACATTTGTAGTTTTCCAATCTGCTGGGACCTCACCAGAATCTAGGGAATTTTGGTAAATTACAACCAATGCATCCACTATCCCTGCCGCTACTTCTCTTAAGACCCTAGGATGCAAGCCATCAGGTCCAGGGGATTTATCTGCCTTTAGTCCCATTATCTTGCTGAGTACCACCTCCTTAGTGATTGTGTTAAGTTCCTCCCTCCCCATAGCCCCTTGACTATCCATGTCGGAATATTGTACGTGTCCTCTACCATAAAGACTGATGCAAAATATTTGTTCAGAGTTTCTGCCATCTCTGTTCCCCATTACTAATTCCACGGTCTCGTTCTCTAAGGGACCAACATTTACTCTAGCCACTCTTTTCCTTTTTATATACCTACAGAAACTCTTGCGATCTGTTTTTATATTTCATGTTAGTTTACTTTCATAGTTGATCTTCCCTTTCTTAATCAGTTTTTTAGTCATTCTTTGTTGACTTTTAAATGCTTCCCAATCTTCTGTCCTCCCACTAGTTTTGGCCACATCGTATGCCCTTGTTTTTAAATTGGATACCGTCCTTTATTTCTTTAGTTTGCCACGGATGGCTATCTTTTTTCTTACGCTCTTTCCTCCTCACTGGAATATATTTTGAAAGAGTTGTGAAATACCTCCTTAAATGTACACCACCTTTCATCAACCGTCCTGCACTTTAATCTATTTTCCCAGTCCACTTTAGCCAACTCAGCCCTCATACCTTCATAGTCTCCTTCATTTAAGTTTAGTACGCTGGTTAGAGATCCAACTTTCTCACCCTCCATCTGAATTTGAAATTCAATCATGCTATGATCGCTCATTCCAAGGGGATCCTTTACTAGGAGATTGCTTATTAATCCTTCTGATTCAATGACTTAGATGAGGGGACTGAGTGTAACAAATCTAAATTTGCTAACTACACAAAGCTCGGTGGAAAAGTAAGCTGTGAGGAGGAAGCAAAGAGGCTGCAAAGAGATACAGACTGGTTAAATGATTGGGCAAGGTGGCAGATGGAGTATAATGTGGGGATGTGTGAAATCATTCACTTTGGTAGGATGAATGGAAAAGCAGATTTTTTTTTTTTAAATGGTGAGAAAGTAGAAAATGTTGGTATGCAGAGGGATTTGGAGGTCCTTGTATATGAATCACAGAAAGTTCACAGGCAGATACAGCAAGTAATTAGGAAGGCAAATGCTATCTCAGTCTTTATTGTAAGGGGGTTGAAGTACAAGAGTAATGAAGTCTTGCTGCAATTATTTAGGACTACGGGGAGACCACACCATGGGCTAGATTTTCAGGTTTCAGCAAAAATGGAAGTTTTATGCCAAAATTACCGTTTTCACTGCACTACCGTTTTTAGGCCTAGCTTTCGGCCTTTACAGCTGTAAAGTCAGCGTTGCACGACAATACGAGTTTCGGCAGCTTTCGTCCGGGGCCAGTTGCGCTGCGAGAGGCGCCTTGGGAGGGGGAAAAAAAATTTTGCGAAAATCACTCACAAAACCTTTACCTACTAAAATCGCTGAAAAATAATTAATAAAAACTTTAACTTACCTTTTTTGCAGAGCTTCATACTTACCACTGCTGGCAGGGAGGGCTGCACTGACAGGTTTGACCTATCAGTATTCTGGGCATGGCGTAAGAGTCGGGAGAGCCGAAAGTACGACCAAACGCAATCCTGCGCACTTCTCCCCGGCAGTACGTGAAAGCGCCACCGCAAAAAGGTACCCAAGGATCCCGCCGATCGGGTTTTCGCCGCGGAGGGTCAAATCGCAGCGAAATCCTGGTCACAAACCTGCCGAAAATCCAGCCCTAACTAGAGTACTGTGTACACTTTTGGTCTCCTTACCCAAGGAAGTATATACTTGCCTTAGAGAGGGTGCAACGAAGGTTCACTAGATTGATTCCTGGGATAAGAGGGATTTCCTATGAAGAGAGAGAGCAGAATGGGCCTATGTTCTTTGAAGTTTAAAAGAACGAGAGGTAATCTAATTGAAACATATAAAAATCTTAGCGGGCTTGACAAGATAACGGCTGAGAGGCCATTTCCCCGAGCTGGAGAGTCTAAGCTGAGGGTCACTGTCTCAGGTTAAGTGGTCAGCCATTTAAGACTGAGATGAGGAGAAATTTCTTCAGAGGGTTGTGAATCTTTGGAATTCTCTATCCCTGCGGTTACTCAGTCGTTGAATATATTCAAGACTAAGATTGATAGATTCTTGAGCACTAAGGGATATGGCGATAGGGCAGGAACTTCAGCCATGATCTTATTGAATGGCGGAGTGGGCTTGAGGAACTGTGTGGACAATATCTGCTCCCATTTCTTATGTTCTTGTGAAAGTTCCACCCTATACTTCAGAACAATTTTGAATGAATGGAAGGTTAAATTAGAAAAGTTACAAAAATATTCTCTCTACACTACTCCCTACAGTAAATTAATCACTTTAAAGCTTGAGTGTCTTTATGGAGTGGCAGGGAAATAGAAAAGCAAACACAAGGTTTACATATACTGTACAAGTTTTAAACGGCAGGGCAACCAAGATGAGTGGTTAAAAGGTAGTCTCATTATGACTGAACAAGACAAAGTAAACACAAAGTTACATCTTGTACACACAATATAAAGTGCTTTATTTAGAGATCAAACTCATTGGATACCATCAGGACCTGAAGCTCTACAGTTTCTAAACAGCCACTGCAACATTAGTAGAGTACTAATATTTTCATCGCCTTAATTGGTTTAAAACAAAATGCCATTCCATGGCACAAACCAGTAGATTTTTCCCCAGAGGTGACCTAGTTAGTGGGGGACATGGACACAACTGGTTTGAATACCGTGGTTAGTAGGCAACTGCTTTTAAACACTACATGGAAACTTGCACAAGAATAGAAAGGCCCCCGATACTGGAATTAGATCTGTACAAATCCGGCTTATGATGTCGATAGTAAACCCTCAAGAGTCACTGCAGCTCCACATTCTCTTTTCAGGGATACACTGTTAGGGCCCAAGTTTCCACAAGAAAAAAAACGGGCGCCCCTCCGAGCTGGGCGCCCGTTTTTCGCGCCTAAAACGGCGCCTAAAAAAATCCTCGGTAGTTTGCACCTACTGACAGGTCCTCTGGCCCTTGGCGCAGTCAGCACGAGCTGTGGGGGGGCGGAGCCAGGTCCCGGCGCTGAAAACAGTGCCGGGACCTCTGCACATGCGCGCTACAGTCGGCACGCAAGTGCAGTAGCTCCAGGCGCCGAACTGTGTGGGAGGGGCCCGAAGCACGCAGCCCCTAGCCCTGGCCCAATGGCCTCACTGGGGCTCCTCTCACAGCCAGCTCCTGCTCCCCGCCTGACCAGACCCGACACCCGCTCCCCAGCCCCCCCCGACCCGACCAGAGACCCGACACCCGCTCCCCCCCCCCCCCGCACCGACACCCGCCTCGCCTCCCCTCCCCCTCCCCCCCCCGACTGACCCGACCCGCGCTCCTGTTCCCCGACCCGACGCCCTCCCTCCCTCCCTCTCAGCGGCACGAACGGCTGCAGAATTCTCCCTGGCTGAAGCACTTTCACACAGGTAGGAAGATGGTTTATTTAATCTTTTCTTGGCTTATAAATGTTTATTCAGGTTGGATTTATTTGTATAATATTTGTAGAAGTATAAATAAGGATTTATTGTAGAATTTAATGAGTTCCCTTCCCCCCCCCCACCTCGTTCTGACGCCTAATTTGTAACCTGCGCCTGATTTTTTAATGTGTAGAACAGGTTTTTTCAGTTCTACAAAAATCTTCACTGGCTCCATTCTACTTTAGTTTGGAGTACATTTTCACAGTGGGAACTTTCAAATCAGGCGTCAGTGGCCGGATACGCCCCTTTTGAAGAAAAAATTCTGTTCTAAACTAGAACTGTTCTACCTGACTAGAACTGCAGAAAATAAAATGTGGAGAATTGCGATTTCTAAAATAGTCCGTTCTCCACCAGTTGCTCCTAAAAATCAGGCGCGAATCATGTGGAAACTTGGGCCCTTAGTCTCGTCATTCCAGCAGCCACCATCTAAAGTGCTCCACACAAGTACATTTGTCTGCACATCACAGTACTAATTGCCTGTTTGTGCTTTTCAATCTGGGGATGGGATGGACGGGAGAAACAGAACAACTACTATTAGACTGGCCAGGAAAATTAAATAGGGAACTAATAGACATCTGCCCACATGATGATAATCAAACTCGTGTGTCAATTCCCAAACACAAATCTAAGGGATACCCACAAAAGAGGCTATACAGGTACAGGACAGAGGTTGAGTCCAAACTTTTTTTCAGCCCTATTCTGCCCAGTGTGGTTTTTAAAAAAAAACTATACTCCAAGTATTAACTTGCTATTATGCTGTGCATTTTGGCTACAAATTGCAGATCTAAATTTAATCACTTCTTGCAGTTCGTTTTGTAAAATACCTCTGCAATGGTTGAGCAAAATGGTTTACCAAAACCGTTTATTTCATTATGCATGTTTAAATCTGCCCGTGTACTCAGAACCTCCGAATCTTTCAGAACTTGTTATTCCCTATACAAGCAATGATTATACAGAGAAAAACTCAAAAAATGAAAGAAATGCTGCTGCATTTTGAATATATTCGGAAATCCAAAACTTGCACCTTCCTCACTCTTGGGTTCCCTCATTAGCTGTGTTGATATGCGACTCTTACTGTACATGCTGACTATATTTGCGATTCATCAGCTGGTATGTAGTATGGACTGTTCTCGCTTACAAAGTTAAAAGTTGAAGAGTACATGTTTTACCTTCATTTTGATTTTTTATACAATAAATATCTGTCGTTACCTTAACTGTATTGAAAAATAGCTTTGCTAGAGGTTTTTGCCCACTGTCCATAAAGCAAAAGTATGAGGGTTGGGGTGGGGGGCATGGCTTCCAAACAGCAAGGGTTGTTTATTTCTGCACATTCTCGGCACAAATGCATGCTGGAAATTTTTAAAACTGCAATTGGGTGAACCTCCCAGCCGAGAATGAAGGCTCAGAGGACCCGTATGACCTTCACGTTGAATCTTCTCAGAGATACAAGCCAACAATGGAAAATACTGTTAGAGACTGTCACATATCAGGATGTTTAGAACATTTTTTCCACAAAGGATTTTGAGGGAGGGATGCGGCAGAAAGTGCTACTTTTAAATGTTAAGGTTTTAAAGCAAAGTATATTCATACAAGTAAATAAAAAAAGGCACCGAAATGATGGGTGATTAATGAGCAATGCTTTGATGTCGTTTCCCCTTGCACTGTAAATAACAAATTATTTCTTGGCCTGTCTCGACAATCGATAAAAACATCACACCCAATGTTCCCTCTAAGCTGCGCGGTCACGCAGTAATGGGAAAGGTCCCATGCAGGCCGCTCGCCGGCTTTTCCACTGTAAATACAGTGCACGCACAGAAATTTAAAGGGACTGCACAGCAAAAGAAACAGGCCGCACAGAACAAAGTGAGTTCTCAGGTAACTGAACAGTCCAATACGGGAATTACATTCTCTGTCACAGGTGGGACAGACAGTGGTTGAAGGAAAGGGTGGGTGGGACTGGTTTCCGGCACGTTGTTTCCGCTGTATGCACTTGCTTTCTGCATGCTCTCGATGACTAGACTCAAGGTGCTCAGCGCCCTCCCGGATGCTCTTCCTCCACTTAGGGCGGTCTTTGGCCAGGGATTCCCAGGTGCCGGTGGGGACGTTGCAATTTATCAGGGAGGCTTTGAGGGTGTCCTTGAAACGTTTCCTCTGCCCACCTGGGGATCCCTTGCCGTGTAGGAGTTCCGAGTAGAGCGCTCGCTTTGGGAGTCTCGTGTCGGGCATGCGGACGATGTAGCCCACCCAACGGAGCTGGTCAAGTGTGGTCAGTGCTTTGATGCTGGGGATGTTGGCCTGATCGAGAACACGGACGTTGTCCAGTATATGGGCACAATCAATCAGGTGCAAGTGCGACACAGACGTTACACACGTGAAGCAACAATGCAGGAACAACAGATAAAATGGGAGTTAGGTGTAACACTGACCAGTAGATCAATTATTAAGAATGGCTAAGTGTAAAATGACAGGCATCCCCAGAACTGTATCCTTCAGGAGAGAAGAGGGGGAAAAAAAGGAGAGAAAAATAAATCATGATTCAGCATGTGATATCAGCAGATAAGACTCGACCCATTAATGTCACGCAGTGCAAGCTAAAAGCCTCCATGAACACAAATTACATACAAAAAAGAAATGGATCCAATAACTTGAGTTCAGAAAGTCCCACCTACAAACTATAATTAGACAGCTTCCAGCTATCTCTGTAACTAGAGGGCATAAAAAAAAAATCTATATTTTCAGAATTCTACAATCTCATATTTCAATTGTTTAATACTGAAAGGTGCAGAGTGTGAAACACAAGTCGGCACTAATGGTCTCCATTCTTACAATTATCAGTGAGTATCTCCCTCTGGATGCCCTGAGCTAAACAGCATTGACCTTGATTACATTATTAATCACTGTCTGCTATTGATCAAAACTTGCACCAATAGCCACAGCCCAACTAACCAGTTTTAATACCAGTAAAAGTCTATAACTTTAAATTTAAGTACCTGGGTGCCCCTTCAGTAACATTTGAAATTACAGTATGCCCTTCTGAAGATAGTATGGTTTCACAGAATTATACATTCAAGTCATTTCAAGCAAGGCCACAATTTGTTATCAGGAGTTTGCTGTGCTTTACTTGAAAAAACAGCAACCGCTACATTTTTAGCTATTTTACAACTAAAAAAAATGAATTTATAAATAATGATGTGCCTTTGCATAAAGCTGAAAAGAATGCTATCACTTACTTGAATCAGCATACTTACAAATCTTATGAGAATAATTCTTTCTTTAAAGTGAAGTTTAATTGTTCAATTATATTTTGTCAAACAAAATATTAATCTTGGCAGGGAGCGCATGCTGGAGCTCGCATATTGAAAGCTCAGATGCTTGTGCCACAAAAAAGGTCCCACTCTCAGGTGCAGGGAAGCACGAGGAAAAGCTCAGCACAACTTCAAAGAAATGGTAATCAAAACCTTGGCTACTCTCACATACTCCACAACCCACCCCCTCAGCTGCACTATGGATACAGTTCCTAGACAATGGGACCTAGCGGTAAAATGGGGAGAATATTAAAAACAGAAGGCATTTTATAATTCTAAACGAAATACAGTACAATAAATGCAAGAAAAACCAAGTCACTATTTACGCAGATCCATATTGTATTCCTACAAGGAGGCTTAGGTCACATTTGAGAACAGCACTTACATTTATGGGAATTTTAAAGCCCAGATATTGAACAAATGATATTCATGTTTCAATAGTCAAGGATCATAAACCATTCCTTTAGAAAATAAAGTATATCAGTTAAGCTATAGAAATCTCAAAAATACAAAAGGATTAGTAATGTATCTATTTATTCTTCATTTTGGGTGTGGGCCAGAGTTTTAATCCGTAGCTAAATGGCATCAATTTTCTTTTAAACGATTATAAATATACACATACACAAAATGAATGCTGTACATAATCTCCACGAACTGAAATTACAGGAAAAAATATCAGCACTGTAATCCTTTAGTGGTTAAAAAAAATTGGAAGTGAGGAATCCAAATACAGAAAAATTAAAACATAAACTGGAGAGGTTGCATACTTGATAAATTACTCAGTTCTGAAACCCATTTCTCTCAATATTATGAAAAGGTGCTTCGATAGATAGTGGTTAAGTGAGTAGACCAAATGGTGGTGACTTATTTTTAAAACAGGAAATAATTGGGGGGGGGGGGGGCGGAAAGATAAGAGTTAGGACTTATCTTTATTCAATAAAACGTAGAGAAGAACTGTAAAATGTCGATACATCCAAATGTAAAGTCTTATGGCTTACAAGAGGCTTCCATTTAAAATTTATTTACAACTATAAGGAAGTCTGCCTGTTTTACGAAGTGGAGGAACCAGGAACTCTTCATTTCTTTTAGGATTAGCCAGAAGAAATATTTGAATACAGGAAAATAGGGTGGGGATAAGTGCCTAACCTGTTTCTTTCCCCACTATACGTGTAGATTTCATTACATAATGGCAGCAGCAAAGTGAACTCGACATTTTGGCTGCTGCTTCAAACCAGAGAGTCTTTTACCTCTTTTACACTTTCTTCTCCGCTTTTTCTCTTTCCCTCCCTTGTCAATATCTAACGTGTTGTAAGACTTGTGAAGCGCCTCAAGATGTTTTACTACATTAAAGGCGCTATATAAATAAAAGTCATTATTATTAAGAAGAAGTTATCAGACACAGGTACAGGAACTTTGCTGTAAAATTACCGTAGGCAGTAGCCTATGGGAGATCTTTCCTTTTTTTTCTTAAAAACAAAACTTTCCAAAGTGGCTGCAGACATTTATTTTCCATTATAACATTAAGATAAAGTGAAAATGAACACAATTAAGCGATAACAATTAGATTTGTCAGTCACGAAAAATACATTTTTCATAATAGATTGCACACATCGTTAAAAGCACCCCACCCAGCTGCGGAACTGGTTTAGAAATGAGGATGTAATTATACTGGCATTTTAAGTTTCAATTTGAATTGAGAGGGCCACGTCCCACCTCTTGGGACGTCCCGACGACTCCAGTGCAGTGTTAAGCCGAGTTTCAAGGTTGGTAGGGTAGTTATCGGACCTCTTGGGCACTTCACATGTTTTGAGAAAGCAGATGCTTCTGCCCACACTCAAAACCATGAAGGAAATTTATCACCCAAAATCTGAACTCTGCACCTATGTAAACATGGAGCTCATTAATGATCAGGAGTGTCTGATTCACAGGCAAGTAATATCAGATACTGTTGGCTGAGAATTGATACTAAAATCATAGAACAGTACAGCACAGGAGGCCGCCATTCGGCCCATTGAGTCTGCTCTGGCTATTCTTGAAGAGTAATCCAGTTAGTTCCACTCCTCAAGCTCTTTCCCCACATCCCTGCAATTTTTTTCTCATTCAAGCAGTTAGCCATATCGCTTTTGAAGGCTACGATTGAATCTGCATCCACCACCTTATTAGGCATTCCAAAGCCTAACCACTCGCTGCGTAAATCTTTTTTCCTTTTGTCACCTCTGGTTCTTCTACCAATCATCTCAAATCGGTGCCCTCTCGTTAGCGAGTCTTCAGCCGTTGGAAACACTTTCTGTATCTAAATCCTTTACGATTTTAAACACCTCTATCAAATCTCCTCTCAACCTTCTCTGCTGTTGCCACTGATCTGTTTTTAAGCACCTGGAGTATAACCACAACTGCAGATACTGGGGTCCTATTTGACTGACATTTATATTGGATAAACCACTTTAGGATGGATTCTGCGCACAGTATTTTCAAAGGGTCCAGCTGCTGTGGAAACAAAAGTGCTTGCAAGCCACAAAGCACAAAACTGTAAACTGGTCAGACTGCTTGGAAATCGAAGTTCCTCCAGTGGCAATGTTTATACTTCTGCTATGGAGGCCGATACCTCCTGACACAGATAAATGTCTAGATGGGTCTTGGGAGTCGCCAGGCGCAGCTGCCCTACATTGCCAGCTAGGTTGGTGCTGCTTTAAGCTGCAGCACTTTTAAGTGAGCCATTTGCAATAAGAGCGACTCTTAAATCTCCTCTCAAAAGAAAGCAATGAGATTTCAGAAAATAAGCATCTTCTTAACCTACGTGATACCATTTCGAAAGGAGAGATTGAACCCTGGAAGAGCTAAAGAAAAAGGAGTACAGATAATTTCAATGTTCGAGTACTCACTCCTCTCTACCCTACACCTTGAAAATCTAGTTAGGCAAAACGCTTCCTGCCTTGAGAAAATTTTTAGTATTATTCTCACAATAAGCTGAAAACCTACTTTTACTGGTTTCTAATTCATCAGAGAGCCACTTAGCAACAGGCCCCACTTGACAAATTACTTCAGAAGGAATTAGCAAGCACTGGAATTATTCCAGTCCAACATACCAAACAGGAAGTCTCCAAGGGTGAACAAAAAAAAAATCAGTACATAGCACTGGACTATCATCCAATTAACAGAGCCATTCAGTACAAGAGGATGAACAACTTTAGAACAAATATGATACTAGAGGCTCAAACATCATAATGAGGCGACAAGATTATTGAAATTTCCTCTGCAAGACAAAGAGTGCTCAATTTTTTTTTGGTGGTGGGCAGGGGAGCATGTACTTTACAATCCATTTGGACAAAAACATTGAAAATCAGCGTCCCTACACTTTTCTGAGTGTCAACTGTGGCTCAGTGAGTAGCATTCCCACCTCTGAGTCAGAAGGTTGTGGGTTCAAGTCCCACTCTAGGGGCTTAAGCACATAAATCTAGGCTGCCATTCCTGCAGTGCTGAGGGAGTGCCGCACTGTTGGTCGTGCCGTCTTTCGGATGAGACATTAAACCTAGGGCTGCTCTCGGGTGGATATAAAAGATCCCAACATTTATATTTATATAGCACCTTTAACGCAGTAAAAAGCCCCAAGGTGCTTCACAGGAGTATTAAAAGAAAAAAATTTGTCACCGAGCCAAATAAGGAGAAATTAGAGCAGGTGGCCAAACGCTTATTCAATGTGGTGTGCAACGGCCACCACACGTTAAAAAAAATCCATGCACATGCATCTTCCATCTTTCAACATGTAGTTCGGGACCTGGAATTTTAGGTCCTTCATTGAAATACCTGTGAACTCATACTTTTTGGCGTGGAAGCAAGTCATCCTCAAGACGAGGGACCACCTAGGATGATAATGGGTAAGAGGAACTTAGTGCAAGTTAGGACACGGACAGTCAAGTTTTGGATTACCTCTAGTTTACATATGGTAGAATGTGGGAGGTCAGCCAGGAGTGCATTGGAATAGTCAAGTCTAGAGCTAACAAAGGCATGGATGAGTGTTTCAGCAGCGGATGAGCGGAGACGGGCGATGCTACGGAGCTGGAAATAGGCGGTCTTAGTAATGCTGCGGATATGTGGTGAGCAGCTCATTTCAGGGTCAAATATGACACCAAGGTTGCGAGCAGTATGGTTCAACTTCAGACAGATGTTAGGAGGAGGGTTGGAGTCTGTGGTTGGGACCGAAAACAATGGCTTCGGTCTTCCCAATATTTTGTTGGAGAACATTTCAGCTCATCCAGAACTGGATGTCGGACAAGCAGTCTGACAATTTAGATACCATGGAGGGGGTCAAGAGAAGTGACGGCAAGGTAGGGCTGGGTGTCATCAGCGTACATGTGGAAATAGACACTGTGTTTTCGGATGATATCGCCAAGGGGCAGCATGTAGATGAGAAATAGGAGGGGGGTCAAGGATAGATTCTTGGGGACACCAGAGGTAACGATGCAGGAGCTGAGGTCAGCTCCAGACCCAATAACAACCTTTATCCAGACATGGATGCAAGAGCTGAATGCCAGAGAAGATGAAAGAGTCGAAGCCCTCGACTTCAAGAGACTAAGTACAAAACTGTAAACTGGTCAGACTGCTTGGAAATGGAAAAGATGGCTGCGAGTACCTCCGGTGGCAAGGTTTATACTTCTGCTATGATGGCCGATACCTCCATAGCAAAACTGAAGTCAATACTAGTCATAAGGAAAACCCTCCAATGGTCATAGTTGTTGGGAGGCCAGCTATCACAGCCCCAGAACATTACTGCAGGAGTTCCTCAAATAAGCATCTTCAACAGTTTCATTATTGATCTTCCCATCATCATATACTATGGGGTAGGGCTGTTTGATGACAATTTTACAGTATTCAGCTCCATTTACAACTACAATAAAAACCCACGCCAGCCTACAACAGGACCTGGATAACATCCAGACTTGGGCTGTCA
Organism: Pristiophorus japonicus; assembly: GCF_044704955.1. NCBI lineage: Eukaryota > Metazoa > Chordata > Chondrichthyes > Pristiophoridae > Pristiophorus > Pristiophorus japonicus. Next base: position 170,039,897 of record NC_091991.1, on the reverse strand, counting down.
AGTGGCAGGTAACATTCACACCATACAAGAGCATCTCAAACAAGAGAAAGCCCAGCCATTTCCCCATTACCTTGAAAGGCACCACCATCAGCAAGTCCCCCATGATCAACATCCTGTGGGCCACGTAGATCAACACCAAGGCTGGAGAAACAGGACACTTGCTGGGTACTCTGCAACAAGTGGCTCACCTCCTGGCTCCGCAAAGCCTCGCCCGGATGGGTACAGTTGCAATACAACTAAAGAAACTGGACACCATCAAGGACACAGCAGTTCAGCTGATGCCAGTCACAGGACTCAATATCCACTACCTCCACAACCAGCACATGATGGCTACAGTATATACAATCTACAGGATACACTGCAGCTACTCACTAAGCACCTCCCTCCCCTGCTACCTCTACCATCAAGAACAAAAGCAACAATGCTGTGGGAACACCATCACCTCTAAGTTCCCCTCCAAGCCACACATCATCCTGACTTGGACATACATTGCCATTAATTCAGTCAATAATCTGGAATTCCCTACCAAACACCGTTGTGGGAGCACAACACCATAAGGACTCCAGTGGTTCAAGAAGGCAGCCCACCACCACATTCTCTGAGCAACTAAGGTCGGGCAATAAATGGCACTATGTCTTCAATCGCTCACATCCAAAGATCAAGTACTAAAGATTGTACAGAGGAGATTTACGAGGATATTGCCTGGACTGGAGAATTTTAGCTATGGGAAAAGATTGGATAGGCTGGGGTTGTTTTCTTTGGAACAGAGGAGGCTGAGGGGAGACTTAATTGAGGTGTATAAAATTAGGGGCCTAGATAGAGTGGATAGGAAGGACCTATTTAATTTAGTAGAGGGGTCAATAACTAGGAGTCATAGATTTGAAGTAATTGGTCGAAGGATTAGAGGGGAGTTGAGGAGAAATTTTTCACCCAGAGGGTGGAGTGGGTCTGGAACTCACTACCTGAAAGGGTGGTAGAGGCAGAAACCCTCATAGCATTTAAAAAGTACTTGGATATGCACTTGAAGTGCCATAGCCGACAAGGTGACAGACCAAGAGCTGGAAAGTGGGATTAGGCTGGATAGCTCTTTGTCGGCCGGCAAGGACACAATGGGCCAAATGGCCTTTTTGTGTGCTGTAAATTTCTATGATTCTATGATTAAGGGGGAAAAAAATCACAGCAGGTAGACTTCATAAAGAAAAATCACAGTTCAAGATAACAATAGTGAGGCTGCTAGATTGCATGCACCAAGAACTGGTGGAAAGATACTGGACCTGTTATTAAATTAGCTGCATTGTAGTTAAATAGATTAAACTGTAAAAGATTCTAAAGTTCTGATAAACTACATTAACATGGGAACGGGAAACTACTAAAATCTTACTCTTGCTGCAGAACTACAAGCTTGAGAGATTCTCTTTCAGTTGGTGTTTTATAAACAAGGGTAACAAACATGACAACAGTGGAAAACTTGTAAAGTCAGCAGTCTCATCAGGACCACGGTAATATATTAGCATGGATAAAGGATTGGCTACCTAACAGAAAACAGAAAGTCGGGATAAATGGATAATTTTCAGGTTGGCAAACTGTAACTAGTGGGGTGCCACAGGGATCAGTGTTGGGACCTCAACTATTTACAATTTATATTAATGACTTGGATGAAGGGACGGAGTATAATGCAGCCAAATTTGATGATACAAAGATAGAAACATAGAAACATAGAAAATAGGTGCAGGAGTAGGCCATTCGGCCCTTCTAGCCTGCACCGCCATTCAATGAGTTCATGGCTGAACATTCAACTTCAGTACCCCATTCCTGCTTTCTCGCCATACCCCTTGATCCCCCTAGCAGTAAGGACCTCATCTAACTCCTTTTTGAATATATTTAGTGAATTGGCCTCAACAACTTTCTGTGGTAGAGAATTCCACAGGTTCACCACTCTCTGGGTGAAGAAGTTCCTCCGCATCTCGGTCCTAAATGGCTTACCCCTTATCCTTAGACTGTGACCCCTGGTTCTGGACTTCCCCAACATTGGGAACATTCTTCCTGCATCTAACCTGTCTAACCCCGTCAGAATTTTATATGTTTCTATGAGGTCCCCTCTCATTCTTCTGAACTCCAGTGAATACAAGCCCAGTTGATCCAGTCTTTCTTGATAGGTCAGTCCCGCCATCCCGGGAATCAGTCTGGTGAACCTTCGCTGCACTCCCTCAATAGCAAGAATGTCCTTCCTCAGGTTAGGAGACCAAAACTGTACACAATACTCCAGGTGTGGCCTCACCAATGCCCTGTACAACTGTAGCAACACCTCCCTGCCCCTGTACTCAAATCCCCTTGCTATGAAGGCCAACATGCCATTTGCTTTCTTAACCGCCTGCTGCACCTGCATGCCAACCTTCAATGACTGATGTACCATGACACCCAGGTCTCTTTGCACCTCCCCTTTTCCTAATCTGTCACCATTCAGATAATAGTCTGTCTCTCTGTTTTTACCACCAAAGTGGATAACCTCACATTTATCCACATTATACTTCATCTGCCATGCATTTGCCCACTCACCTAACCTATCCAAGTCGCTCTGCAGCCTCACAGCATCCTCCTCGCAGCTCACACTGCCACCCAACTTAGTGTCATCCGCAAATTTGGAGATACTACATTTAATAGGTGGGAAAGCAAGTTGTGAGGAGGACGCAAAGAATCTAAAAAGGGATATAGATAGGCTCTGAGTAGGCAAAAATTTGGCAGATGGAGTATAATGTGGGAAAATGTGAGGTTATCCACTTTGGTAGGAAAAATAAAAAAGCTAATTATTAAAATGGGGAGCGATTTCAAAATGCTATAGTACAGAGAGATCTAGAGGTTCTTGTACATGAAACGCAAAAGGTTAGCATGCAGGTACAGCTAGTAATCAGGAAGGCAAATGGAATGTTGGCCTTTATTGCAAGGGGGATGGAGTATAAAAGTAGGGAAGTCCTGCTCCTGGAGTACCCACACCTGGAGTACTGCGTACAGTTTTGGTCTCCTTATTTAAAGGAAGGATATACTTGCATTGGTAGCAGTTCAGAGAAGGTTCACGAGGTTGATTCCTGAGATGAAGGGATTGTCTTATGAAGGAAGGTTGAGCCTATACTCATAGGAGTTTAAAAGAATGAAAGGTGATCTTATTGAAACATATAGGATTCTGAGGGGGCTTGACAGGGTCGATGCAGAGAGGGTGTTTCCCCTCGTGGGGGAATCTACAACTAGGGGGCATAGTTTCAGAATAAGGGGTCGCCCATTTAAAACAGAAATGAGGAGGAATTTCTTCTGAGAGGGTCGTGAATCTTGGACTTCGCTGCTCCAGAGAGCTGTGGAGGCTGGGTCTTTGAATATATTTAAGGCAGCGACAGACAGATTTTTGAATAAGGGAGTAAAAGGTTATGGGGAGTGGGCGGGGAAGTGGAGCTGCGCCCATGATCAGATCAGCCATGATCTTACTGAATGGCAGAGCAGGCTCGAGGGGCCAAATGGCCTACTCTTGCTCCTATTTCTTATGTTCTTAAACTGTATTTCACCATACATTTCAACCCTTCAAACTTCTAATTTCATCCACAATCCTAAAAAAGGCCTGCTTGCAAGGTGAAAATCTCCCGTTACAAAATTCAGAATTGTGGCAAATAAGTAGAGATTCCCTTTCTTCCACTCAAAAATATATTTTAAAAGTTCCATGGGAACCAGAGGCCCTTTCACATCTCGCTAAAGTGGTCATGCTTCACCTGTACTTAGACAATGATGCAAGCAAGTTATCCGACTGCAAGGAGACCCACAGCTAAGCCGGACCGTGATCTCACCCAATCACACCACGCACACATACATCACAATATGATAGCTAAAAGAGATCTCTGGCTGCTTTTTTACTCTCGAACTCAGGAATACTGAAAAAGAATGTAGGAACTCTACCTCTGCCCGGCTGAGATCAGTTAACTCAACAGAGCCCAATGTACATGACAACAATTTACATTTATATAGTGCCTTTAATGTAGTAAAACATCCCAAGGCATTTCACAGGAGCATTATCAAACAAAATTTTACACCAAGTCACAGAGATATTAGGCCAGGTGACCAAAAGGTTGGTCAAAGAGGTAGGTTTTAAGGAGCGTCTTCAAGGAGGAAAGAGAGGTAGAGAGGTTTAGGGAAGAAATTCCACAGGTAAGGGCAGAGGCGGGGTGGGGGGGTAATGCGCAAGAGGCCACAATTGGAGGAGATCTCAGAGGGTTGTAGGGCTGAAGGTGGTTACAGAGATAGGGACGGGAAAGGCCATGGAGGGATTTGAAAACAAGAAAAATGTTTTAATTTAAAATGGAGGCATTGCCAGAGCAGGAGCCAATGTGGGTCAGCGAGGGGTGATGGGTGAAGAAGACTCGGTGAGAGTTAGGATACGGGCAGCAGAGTTTCGGATGAGCTCAAGTTTATGGAGCTGGCTAGGAAAGCATTGGAATAGTCAAGTCTAGAGGTAACAAAGGCATGGATGAGGGTCTCCAGGATGGTGATAAAATTGACAAAAATATCAAAGAAATTAAAAGACTTATTTTCTTCTATAAATACTTGGAACAAAAAATACTCCCTCTGGACTTGCTTTGCCTTTCACCAGCTGAGCCTGAAGAAAGCTAGATTTTTGCTTTTGTACTTGATGCAGCTGTTTGGCACCGTAAACAATAGATTATTCCATGCCAGTGACTTACTGCATAAACTCGAGAGATATTTTCTTCATATTTATTCCTTACATACTTCCACAACATTGCCATGTGGAATTCAGTTCTTGTTGTGAAAAAATCTGGCCACCGAGCAAAGCAAAGTTCCCATGTTTCATCTGTACATGTGCACCTATTCTACAGGTTTGTATTAAAAGTTCTTTTCCCAGTCAGTATGGCCTTTTATTTAATGTCACCAAAAGAAATAACAATTAGTTACTCACACAAGAAAGGTTCATTTTTTGAATTGGCTTCACTCTTAATCCTTCATCTTTTGGCATTTTTAGCCTCACTGCCTCCTTTTATCTCAAATGGAACTCCCACGTTTCCTCCTTGCTAAAGCTCCCTACAAGAAGTTTGGTTTCCCTTTCATGCTTCTTGCCTCCTTAACAATGCTTAACCCTATAAAAGGCATGTTTGTCAAAGAGCAACACTGCTCCCACATCTGAGGAAGCTCTTCTCCCACCTTTCACACACTCTTGGAAATAATACAAGACAACAGAAAGCTTGTTACATGCTAACCTCTTGCCTCGCCATAACCTTGTGTCTCTTTCTCTTTTTAATCATACTATAGGAAAAATGTCAAGGCCTTAGTGAGGGTGCAGAGGAGATTTACTGGACTGGTACCAAGGACGAAAGACTTCAGCTACGTGGAGAGACTAGATAAACTTGCATTGACCTCCTTAGAGCCGCGAAGCTTATGGGGAGATTTAACAGAGGTGTTCAAAATCTTGACGGGTTTTGACAGAGTAAATAAGGAGAAACTGTTTACAGTGGCAGAGGGCACAGATTACAGATTTAAAGTAATTGACAAAAGACCCAGAGGCAACATGATCTGGAGTGCACTGCCTGAAACGATGGTGGAACCAGATTTAATAACTTTCAAAAGGGAATTGGATAAATACTTGAAACCAAAAAGAATGGTGGGCTATGGAGAAAGAGTAGGGGAGTGAGACTAATTGGATAGCTTTCAAAGAGCCAGCAGAAGCACGATGGGCCGAATGGCCTCTTTCTGTGCAGCATCATTCCATTCTGTGTCAATGCCAAGGCCCATTTATTTACAGAGATTACATTTCAAAATTCGATCTCCAAACACGAGAAAAGATCCCAGAATCCCATGTAATTAGAATAGAATTTCACTCATCCTGTCACCACACATCAGTGGTTTCAGAGTATGCTGCTCTGAAATTTCTTCTTATTCTTCCTAAGCTGCTTCTTCCCTGCAATCTCACTTCGTTGAAATAAAGATGTGTTGCACCATCTAATCCTCCCCAGCCCCTGGACCTCAAAACCCTTCCTTTCTCCTACAACATACATAATTTTCAAATCCAGGTTTGACATTATACAACTTACACTCCTTGATTTTACTTCGCTCTTTCTTACCTTTTTTAACCTTGGCGATGCCCTACACAATGGCCTATGGTCTTTTGTCAAGTTTTTAAAAATACTGTATTGTATTTTCATATTCTAATCATCATCATCATCATAGGCAGTCACTCAAAATCGAGGAAGACTTCCACTCCAAAAATGAGTTCTCAGGTGACTGTACAGTCCAATTCAGGAATTACAGTCTCTGTCATTGGTGGGACAAACAGTCGTTGAAGGAAAGGGTGGGTGAGGAGTCTGGTTTTCCGCACGTTCCTTCCGCTGTCTGCACTTGTTTTCTGCATGCTCTCGGCGACGAGACTCGAGGTGCTCAGCGCCCTCCCAGATGTGCTTCCTCCACTTAGGGCGGTCTTGGGCCAGGGACTCCCAGGTGCCGGTGAGGATATTGCACTTTATCAAGGAGGCTTTGAGGGTGTTCTTGAAATGTTTCCTCTGCCCACCTGGGGCTCGCTTGGCATGTAGGAGTTCCGAAGACAGCGTTTGCTTTGGGAGTCTCGTGTCAGGAATGCAGACGATGTGGCCCGCCCAACGGAGCTGGTCGAGTATTTTCATATTCTAAATACAGCACAGGACACTCCTTTCCTTTTACAATAGATAGGATTTTAAAAATCCAAGTTTAACATACAACATCTTGTATGTATCTTGTCTCCTAGACCAAAACCACCCCATAGCATGTCTCCAAAAATATATACTCACACACGTCAGAACTGTAGTCTGTCAATGTATAACTTATTTTGTAGAATAGCAAACATGTTATAGGTGCCAACAGAAGCCTAGACTACAATGAACTCATTCGCCACAGTTAATATTAAGGCAACTTGTTAAATAAAAAAATCAGTACAAGTTACAGGTTTGCCCATTTTAAAATTCAGCATTCACCTTGGGAGGGAAGTTTTCTAGGTTATCATTTAACACCGAATAATGCACGCTCGGGATCAAAGGAGGCGTGGAGATGATGGTCCTCATGTATATTATATTGACACTGCATTGGCATATAAAGTAGAAAAGTAATTTGCAACGGCTTATATCTGTGGCGATGTTTTTGAAAAACTGTGTCAGTTCTGGTTAGGTGGAGCAGAGCGTGGCTTGTGTGTGTCTTTCTTATTTTCGACGAGCTGAGTATCGCAAAAGGAAGAGAGCAGAGTGAAGACTTCCCTTCAGCTGATCACAAAGGAAAACATGTCATGACAACAAGACCCACTTCAGAAAAGGAAGTGAACACAACTCAGAACACATAAATTTCAGCAAAGGGGGAACAAAAAAAGAAAAGGCAATGCTCTAACTAGGAATCAACAGATTAAAAAAAACACCCCCAAAAATCCAGTTGCAAATTACTTTCTCTTTTGGCACTAAAAAGAAAAATGAGGACTACCCTCTCAAACCTGAGCGTGTCTTGTTGGGTGCGAAATGATGACCCCCCACCAAACCATGAGATTATTTTGTATTATTATTTGTTTTACCTTGATCACATTCTCGAAGATGGTGTCCCTGAACTCCTCCAGCGCCTTGCAGTCGAAGTCGCGGCCGTGAATGATCCTCATCTGCTTGAGGAAAGTGCTCTTGCCGCTCTCGCCGGCCCCCAGCAGCAAGATCTTGACCAGGCGCCGCACGTAGCGCCTCTCCCGGGCCAGCAGGGCGTCGATCTCCCGGCTCCTGCGACGCTGCGCCCGGTCACTTTGGCTGGACTGACAGGCCGGGAAACAGGCGCTGAGGCGCTGGACGAACTCGGCCATGGCGGTGGTTGGTGGTTCACGACCGTCACTCGCGCCCTCCAACACCCTCAGCCAAAAAAAAAATTAATTATGGATTTTTTTTTAAAGTCGGTGTAAATTCAACAGAAAATAAATGTTAATTTTTTTTTTAAAGGGCGGTTTTAAACTAGTCTGCCCAACCTCCCGCAATCACCCACCGACTCCCCCATTCATTCGCCGACTGACGGACGAAAACTTCAGTCGACGCGGGCAGGGAGGGAGGCTGGGAGCCGGTCAGCCGCTCGCCGGCGGTGATTGGCCGCGCGGCCTGTCAGTCACCGCCGACTCCGGCGCTCATTCGACCGGCGCCCTGTCCGTCAGGCAGAGAGGCGGCACCCTCGTCTCGCGTTTGTAACTTTCGATTGGTTCTTCCACCCCCCCCCACCCCGGCCTGTCAATCATCGCCTGGCCCCGTCGTTCATTCGACCGACGCCCTATCTGTCAGACAAAGAGGCGGCACCTTCATCTCGCGCTTTAACTTGTGATTGGTCGAGCTGCCTGTCAGTTATGGGCTTTTTGAAAAGAAGAGGCGCGGTTCATCAAGACCGAGAAGCCCTTCATGATTGGTCAGCTCCACTGTCAATCACAGTAGAAGCGCTCACTGATTGGATATTATGGCTGCCGATCGTCCCGCTCTTGTTCTACATTTTAAAACGTAAAACTAAAGGTAAGCGTTAACTCTGTTCTGTGTTCGTTAGTTTATATCTTCCAATAAAGAAGTTGCCTATGTAGGTTCAGTAATCGTTCCCCTAGAAACTCAGTTAGATTGCAGCCTGGGCAGTGCCACACCCTTCTTTGACTGATAAGAAGCACCGCCTCAGTCGCTGTCAATCACTTGCCTTCAACCGGTGATTCGTCGACGTCCTGAGCAGATTAGCCAATAAAATGGGCAGATAGATCATCAATCAAACGGACGAGCTACTTCCAATTGGGTAGAAACCCTGTCAGTCATTGAAACCCCGCCCACCCAGACACCACCAGCGATTGACTATCCAGTGAATGCTTGGGAAGAAATTGTCTCCTGCAAGGAGACAGCCTTCCAAACAATGTTATTCCAAACATCTGCACAGGGTTTAGGATTCCTCCCATTGCTCATGAGAGCACAGAGGAGGATTGTAAAGGGATCCTAGATGACTATCCCAGATTTTATCTGTTTTTTTCCCCTAAATGAATATTCCAGATTTTATCTGTTTTTTCTCCTCTCCCTGGAGATTGAACGGCTTTCGGGAGGGATGGGAAGCATATGTATTGTGATAAACAAGGCATAGCAGTTGTGTGGTACAGGCTGGATGCCCAATACTAGACGCCCAAAACAAACGCTCTACGCCGAGCTATGTCATGGCACGCGAGCCCCAGGAGGGTGGAGAAATCGCTCCAAGGACACCCTCAAAGCCTCCTTGAACATCCCCACCAACACCTGGGAATCCCTGGCCCAAGACCGCTCAAAGTGGAGAAGCATCTGAGAAGGCGCCGAACACTTTAAATCTCTTCGCCGGGAGCACACGGAAGCCAAGTACAAACAGCGAAAGGAGCGTACGACAAATCAAGCACCCCACCCACCCGTCCCTCCAACCACCGTCTGCCTCACCTGTGACAGAGACTGTAGGTCCTGCATTGGTCTCATCAGTCACCTTAGAACTCATTTTAGTGTGTGGAAGCAAGGAGGATGCTAAGAGGCTGCAGGGTGACTTGGACAGGTTAGGTGAGTGGGCAAATGCATGGCAGATGCAGTATAATGTGGATAAATATGAGGTTATCCACTTTGGTAGCAAAAACAGGAAGACAGAATATTATCTGAATGGTGACAGATTAGGAAAAGGGGAGGTTCAACGAGACCTGAGTATCATGGTACATCAGTCATTGAAGTTTGACATGCAGGTTCATCAGGCGGTGAAGAAGGCAAATGGCATGTTGGCCTTCATAGCTAGAGGATTTGAGTACAGGAGCAGGGAGGTCTTACTGCAGTTGTACAGAGCCTTGGTGAGGCCTCACCTGGAATATTGTGTTCAGTTTTGGTTTCCTAATCTGAGGAAGGACGTTCTTGCTATTGAGGGGGTACAGCGAAGGTTCACCAGATTGATTCCCGGGATGGCAGGACTGACATATGAGGAGAGACTGGATCAACTGGGCTTGTATCCACTGGAGTTTAGAAGAATGAGAGGGGATCTCATAGAAACATATAAAATTCTGACGGGATTGGACAGGTTAGAGGCAGAAAGAATGTTCCCGTTGCTGGGGAGTTCCAGAACCAGGGGTTCACAGCCTAAGAATAAGGGGTAAGCCATTCAGGACCGAGATGAGGAGAAACTTCTTCACTCAGAGAATGGTTAACCTGTGGAATTCTCGACCGCAGAAAGTTGTTGAGGCCAGTTTGTTCGATATATTCAAAAGGGAGTTAGATATGGCCCTTACGGCCAAAGGGATCAAGGGGTATGGAGAGAAAGCAGGAAAGGGGTATGAGGTTGAATGATCAGCCATGATCTTATTGAATGGCGGTGCAGGCTCGAAGGGCCGAATGGCCTGCTCCTGCATCTAATTTCTATGTTTCTATGTTTCTATCCTCGATTCTGGTTGACTGCCTAAGAGGAGGCTGGACAGACCAGTGGATCGTTTCCTCTCCAACATTGTTTGTATGTTCATAAAAAAAACATCCATCCTTTCATAAATTATCAGTTTTCCACTTTCTATAATTAGTCCATATTTTCTGAGTGGAAACGAAGAGAGGTCAACCCAGAATTGCAATGCTCACAGAACTGTATGGAATATAGAAATTCCCATAAAATAATTACTATCGTGCATGATGAATAAAGAGGTGTGGGAGGACAATTACACAAGATCTGATGATAGTTGACTAATGATGATATATTGTGGTATTTCTGACCTGAAATTTAGTGATAAAATTGGATGAAACTTACTGTGAACAAATTGTTCATGTGAAAATTAAACAAAATGTTTATGATCAGAAAACGTTGACTTTAATTGCAAAATCACAGCAAGTTAACTCGCCACAGCTCGCTCAGTGTAACAATGGGCGATGAACTGAAAATCATCTTTTTGAAAAGCAGAGGAGCATACCAAGTGACACGAGTTATTTTACTTGTTTATTTACAAGGATGATACCAGAACTGAGGCTATACCTAACAGGAAAGACTGAACAGGTTGGGGCTCTTTTCTCTAGAAAATAGACGGCTGAGGCGTGACCTAATAGCGGTCTTTAAGATAATGAAGGGGTTTGATAGGGTAAACATGGAGAAGCTGTTTCCACTTGTGGGAAGACCAAAACTAGGAAATTATTAGATAGTCACTAATAAATCCAATAGGGAATCAGTAGAAACATCTTTACCGAGTGATCAGAATGTGGAACTGGTTAGCACAAGTGTAGTTGAGGTGAAGTTGATGCAAAGATAAAACCTGGCTTCTATTCTCCACTGACAACCGTCTTCGTAAACCCCTCTCCCCGGTCTCTACCCTCACCTCTGAAAATAAGTGTGAAGAGCTCATGGACTTCATTGTCTCGAAGATTGAGACCATCCGTTCAGCCACCTCTGCCTCTTCCCCTCCTTCCCCTAGCCGACCGGACCAAACTTCCTCTAAGGATCCCCCCTGCCCGAGCTTTGACCTCACATCTTTCTCCAGTTTCTCTCCGACCTCCCCTCATGACCTCTCTGAGCTTATCTTGTCCATGAGACCCACTTCCTGCTCCCCTGACCCTATTCCCACCAAACTGCTGACCACCTAACTTCCTTTTCTGGCTCCCATGTTAGCTGACATTGTTAACGGTTCTCTCTCCTCGGGTACTGTCCCCCTCTCCCTCAAATCTGCCGTCATCACCCCCCTCCTCAAAAAAGCCAACCCTTGTCCCCTCCATCCTTGCAAACTACTGCCCCATCTCCAACCTCCCTTTCCTCTCCAAAGTCCTTGAATGTGTTGTTGCCTCCCAAATCCGTGCCCATCTTTCCCACAACTCCATGTTTGAATCCTTCCAATCTGGTTTCCGCGCCTCCCACATTACCGAAACGGCTCTCATCAAAGTCACAAATGACATCCTTTGTGACAAAGGCAAACTATCCCTCCTCGTCCTTCTTGACTTGTCTGCAGCCTTTGACATAGTTGACCACTCTATCCTTCTCCAACGCCTCTCCACCATTGTCCAGCTGGGTGGGACTGCACTCTCCTGTTCCATTCTTATCTATCTAATCGTAGCCAGAGAATCACTCGTCCCACTCCCGCATCGTTACCTCTGGTGTCCTCTAAGGATCTCTCCTTGGCCCCCTCCTATTTCTCATCTACATGTTGCCCCTTGGCGACATCATCCGAAAACACAGCGTCAGTTTCCACATGTACACTGATGACACCCAGCTCTACCTCACCATCACTTCTCTCAACTCCTCCTCAGTCTCTAAGTTGTCAGACTGCTTGTCCGACATCCCGTTCTGGATGAGCAGAAATTTTCTCCAATTAAATATTAGGAAGATCGAAGCCATTGTTTTCGGTCCCCGCCACAAACTCCGTTCCCTAGCCACTGACTCCATCCCTCTCCCCAACTTCTTATGTGAGGTTGAACCACACTGTTCGCAGCCTTCGTGTCATATTTGACCCTAAAATGAGCTTTCAACCACACATCCGCAGCATAACTAAGACCGCCTATTTCCACTTTCGTAACATCACCCATCTCTGCCTTTTGCCTCAGCTTATTCGCTGCTGAAACCCTCATCCATGCCTTTGGTACCTCTAGACCTGACTATTCCAATGCACTCCTGGCTGGCCTCCCACATTCTACCCTGCTTGAGGTGATCCAAAACTCAGCTGCCCGTTCCTAATTCACACCAAGTCCCGCTCACCCATAACTCCTGTGCTCGCTGACCTACATTGGCTCCCGGTTAAGTAATGTTTCGATTTCAAAATTCTCATCCTTGTTTTCAAATCCCTCCATGGCCTCGGCCCTCTCTTAACATAGAAACATTGAAACATAGAAAATAGGTGCAGGAGCAGGCCATTCAGCCCTTCTAGCCTGCACCGCCATTCAATGAGTTCATGGCTGAACATGAAACTTCAGTACCCCCTTCCTGCTTTCTCGCCATAACCCTTGATCCCCCGAGTAGTAAGGACTTCATCTAACTCCCTTTTGAATATATTTAGTGAATTGGCCTCAACTACTTTCTGTGGTAGAGAATTCCACAGGTTCACCACTCTCTGGGTGAAGAAGTTTCTCCTCATCTCGGTCCTAAATGGCTTACCCCTTATCCTCAGACTGTGACCCCTGGTTCTGGACTTCCCCAACATTGGGAACATTCTTCCTGCATCTAACCTGTCTAAACCCGTCAGAATTTTAAACATTTCTATGAGGTCCCCTCTCATTCTTCTGAACTCCAGTGAATACAAGCCCAGTTGATCCAGTCTTTCTTGATAGGTCAGTCCCGCCATCCCGGGAATCAGTCTGGTGAATCTTCGCTGCACTCCCTCAATAGCAAGAATGTCCTTCCTCAAGTTAGGAGACCAAAACTGTACACAATACTCCAGGTGTGGCCTCACCAAGGCCCTGTACAACTGTAGCAACACCTCCCTGCCCCTGTATTCAAATCCCCTCGCTATGAAGGCCAACATGCCATTTGCTTTCTTAACCGCCTGCTGTACCTGCATGCTAACCTTCAATGACTGATGTACCATGACACCCAGGTCTCATTGCACCTTCCCTTTTCCTAATCTGTCACCATTCAGATAATAGTCTGTCTCTCTGTTTTTACCACCAAAGTGGATAACCTCACATTTATCCACATTATACTTCATCTGCCATGCATTTGCCCACTCACCTAACCTATTCAAGTCACTCTGCAGCCTAATAGCATCCTCCTCGCAGCTCACACTGCCACCCAACTTAGTGTCATCCGCAAATTTGGAGATACTGCATTTAATCCCCTCGTCTAAATCATTAATGTACAATGTAAACAGCTGAGGCCCCAGCACAGAACCTTGCGGCACCCCACTAGTCACTGCCTGCCATTCTGAAAAGTACCCGTTTACTCCTACTCTTTGCTTCCTGTCTGACAACCAGTTCTCAATCCACGTCAGCACACTACCCCCAATCCCATGTGCTTTAACTTTGCACATTAATCTCTTGTGTGGGACCTTGTCGAAAGCCTTCTGAAAGTCCAAATATACCACATCAACTGGTTCTCCTTTGTCCACTTTACTGGAAACATCCTCAAAAAATTCCAGAAGATTTGTCAAGCATGATTTCCCTTTCACAAATCCATGCTGACTTGGACCTATCATGTCACCATTTTTCAGATGCACTGCTATGACATCCTTAATAATTGATTCCATCATTTTACCCACTACTGAGGTCAGGCTGACCGGTCTATAATTCCCTGTTTTCTCTCTCCCTCCTTTTTTAAAAAGTGGGGTTACATTGGCTACCCTCCACTCCATAGGAACTGATCCAGAGTCAATGGAATGTTGGAAAATGACTGTCAATGCATCCGCTATTTCCAAGGCCACCTCCTTAAGTACTCTGGGATGCAGTCCATCAGGCCCTGGGGATTTATCGGCCTTCAATCCCATCAATTTCCCCAACACAATTTCCCGACTAATAAAGATTTCCTTCAGTTCCCCCTCCTTACTAGACCCTCTGACCCCTTTTATATCCGGAAGGTTGTTTGTATCCTCCTTAGTGAATACCGAACCAAAGTACTTGTTCAATTGGTCTGCCATTTCTTTGTTCCCCGTTATGACTTCCCCTGATTCTGACTGCAGGGGACCTACGTTTGTCTTTACTAACCTCTTTCTCTATAATCTTCTTCAGCCTCACAACCCCCCGAGATATCTGCGTCCCTCTAATTCTGCCCTCTTGAGCATCCCTGATTATAATCACTCAACCATTGGTGGCCGTGCCTTCTGTTGCCTTGGCCCCAAGCTCTGGAACTCCCTCCCTAAACCTCTCCACCTCTCTACCTCTCTTTCCTCCTTTAAGACGCTCCTTAAAACCTACCTCTTTGACCAAGCTTTTGGTCACCTGCCCTCATTTCTCCTTTTGTGGCCTGGTGTCAAATTTTTTGTCTTATAATACTCCTGTGAAGCACCTTGGGACATTTCACTACTTTGAAGGCACCATATAAATACAAGTTGTTATTGTTGTTGTTGAATAGCATAGATGCATTTAAGGGGAAGCTAGATAAACACATGAGGAAGAAAGGAATACAAGATTATAAGAACATAAGAAATAGGAACAGGAGTAGGCCATACGGCCCTCGAGCCTGCTCCGCCATTTAATAAGATCATGGCTGATCTGATCACGGACCCAGCTCCACTTCCCTGCCCGCTCCCCATAACCCTATATCCCCTTATCGTTTAAGAAACTGTCTATTTCTGTCTTAAATTTATTCAAAGTCCCAGCTTCCACAGCTCTCTGAGGCAGCGAATTCCACAGATTAACAACCCTCTGAGAGAAGAAATTTCTCCTCACCTCTGTTTTAAATGGGCGGCCCCTTATTCTAAGATCGTGCCCTCTAGTTCTAGTCTCCCCTACCAGTGGAAACATCCTCTCTGCATCCATCTTGTCAAGCCCCCTCATAATCTTATACATTTCGATACGATCACCTCTCATTCTTCTTAATTCCAATGAGTAGAGGCCCAACCTACTCAACCTTTCCTCATAAGTCAACCCCCCCATCCCCGGAATCTACCTAGTGAACCTTATGCTGATAGGGTTAGCTGAAGAGGAGTGGGAAGAGGCTCGCGTGGAGCATAAACACTGGCATGGACCAGTTGGGCCAAATGACTTAGAGACGTGACAGAATCTTACAATTTTAAAATCTTGTATACAACGTTTGTGTTACAGGGCTTTACTATATTTAAACAGATTCTGAAATTTATTTTCCTGTTATGGGAGGCACTATTAGGTACAAGCAATGCTAGACAACAGCAGGATATAATGCAAGTGAAAAGCAACTAAAGGAACCAGAACAAGATTTAAAATAAGCTTTCAGCGCAACAAGAAACAGTCCAGTGCACCTTTCAGAATCCAGCACTCCGAAGTGGAACAGTATTTCCCTCCTGTGCTTATTTTATATGAACGGGTTGAGCCAAGGGTGAGGACCCAGCATGAGCCATATGAAATCTGTCGTTATATCTTAAGTCGAACCAAGTTGCAGAAGAATCAAAGATTAAAAGAACGTGAAAGCTTCTCCACCGTGAAACGGTGCAATGCAAAGCAGGTGCTCTGACCACCACTCTAAATTCTCCAACCCACACTCCCAGCTACCATGGTTCCACACCACAAGCAGAACCTCGCAACATCCCCCTTTTTATACAAGGCAGTTTTTTCACTGCCTCTGTTACTGCACCGCAGCCAATGAACAACAGGCAACCACAAAATATCTATTCGAATCGCTTAAAGTACCTTTTTCAAACTGCTTTGTAGAAAGAACTTGTGTTCATACAAGCCCCTTTCATGACCTCAGCTTTACAGCTTTTACGGCCGAGGCAGCTGAAGGCATGGCCACCAATGGTGGGGAAAAGGAAATCAGGGATGCACAAGAGGCCAGAATTGGAGGAGCGTAGAAATCTCGGAGGGTTGTAGGGCTGGAGGTGATTACAGAAATAGGAAGAAGCGAGGTCACGGAGGGATTTTGAGCACAAAGATGATAATTTTAATGTACAGCAATACGTTAGGCATGGGAATGAAGAGAAGAGCACTATAAATAAGATCAATTGATTTTAATCTCTCTGTGAGGTTGATTTCTGTCAGACAGGAAGAGTTTAGTGTCAATAGCATGCACAATGAGTCAACAGCTTGCACAAGCCTTTGTCCGGGAGGTAAGTCTGGTGGATAATTGGAGGGCACGTAATGGATGTTTATCTGAATTTCCACACACTGAAGAGATCCAGTTATCCAGCAGGCAAGGTACATCTTTCTCAGCTGACATATCTGAATGCGACTGAAGCACAAGTCAGTAAATATTGGCTAGATAAACAAATTAGTTTGGACCTATTTTTGATGTCGGAGTTGACCTAGCTCAGTCATGCTTTACGTTTGCTACATAACAAAACTGCTGCCCTCATTTTCCATGTCACTTTGACCTTTCAGAGTCCTGTGGTGACATCACTTGCATATGTAAGTTTCCTGTGTTTAAATGTGTCAAGTAACCAATGCAGTGGTAAAGAGAAAAGGCAACAACAAGGCAGGACAGAACAAGTTTTCTTGTGACTCAGCTGCAAGCTTATGTTTTTGTTGGTTTTTCAATAACTCATGAGCTTTAAAGCACATTCATGTAGTCTGAGAGCAAAGGCATTTATTGGGCCAAAAATCATGGTCTCTACAGGCGGGTACGATGTGCGCACACCCATAGAGACCCCGCAAGTGCTGGTTTTAGGCATGCACTGCACATGCGCCTAGAACCGGCACATCCGATCTCTCAAAATGTCTTTTGACAGTTCCAACGCATCCCGGGAGAAGGGGCTTTGCGGGGGAAGATTTGGGCTACCCAAATCTTGCCCAGCGAATGTCCTTCAAACTCTTACGTCTGGTAAAAGCAGGCATAAGGCTTGCTTTTTCCAGCGTAAGAGTTTTAATAGATTAAAAAATAAAAGTTATTACTTATCTTTATATTAAAAACCCTTGCCTATGAAGGTAAGTTTATTTTTAACACTATTAAAACATTTTTTTTAAATTAAAAAAAATAAATTTTTCTCTAAAACATTTCATGCAATTTCTATTAATTTTAAAAAAGTGAAGAGTTTTTAAAATTTATGTTGGTGCTTTATTTGATTTTCAGGGTATTCTCATTGATAGTGATGGGAGCTCGGAGCTCCCATTACTGTGAATGAGAATACTACACTGAGATTGGTGGTCCAGGCTCACGCGATCCCAGGATACACATACACTATTGGAAGACATGTTCCCGTAAGTTGAGCTGCGCAGCTAAGCCTTGGAGTGCAAGTCTACGTTCCTCCGGGACCACTAGGTATTTTTGTTAAAAAAATTACGACAAGTCATCCAACCACAGGAAGCCTCCAACTACAATTTTTGGCTTATTATAACTGGAAGTGTTTTCATATCGAGATAAGTGTAGCATTACCAATCTGGTAGTTACATTTATAATGACTTGTCGTAACTCCGACCTCACTAACTTGTTCGACAGGACATACTGGTTTGTGGTAAATCTAATTTTACCTTTTTGGACGATTAGGCTGATGAATTGTACTCTACACTGACTCATTTTCATCCTGTTGCAAGGCACATTAGTACGGCTTGAAATCTTGAAATGATGGTTGCTAATCTCAAGCCTTCTATAAGTACCACAGCTGCTCTCGGGCCGCCGCATCTCCGCTCCTTTTATGGACCCGATCTGCCGCTGGTGTTCACGCCGGTCAGGGCCTCCACGCGTGCAATGGCCACCACACGTTAAAAAAGTCCACACACAGGCATCTTCCACCCTTCAGGATGTAGTTCAGGACCTGGAATATTAGGTCCTTCATTGAAACACCTGTGAACTCATCCTTTTTAGGCGTGACGGCAAGTCATCCTCGTTCTGAGGGACTGCCTATGATGATGATGATGATAAGTACCATTAAATCCAGATGATAAGTCACACCAATAGCAACAACAACTTGCATTTACATAGTGTCTTTAACGTAGTAAAACTTCTCAAGGTGCTTCCGGGAGTGTTATCAGCCAAAAAATTGACTCCAAGCCAAAGGAGATATTAGGACAGGTAACCAAATGCTTGGTCAAAGAGTAAGGTGTTAAGCTGCGTCTTGAAGAAGGAGATAGAGGCGGAGAGGCAGAGAGATTTGGGGAGGGAATTCCAGAGGTAAGGGCCCAGACGGCTGAAGGCATGTTGCCAATGGTGGGGTGAACAAAGTGGGGATGTGTAATTTGATTATTTAAATTAACGATCAGAAGATCGTGCACAGCACTTGCCCAAATTTCCACGGTGCACTTTCGACAGACAAGGCTCCTCGCTGGATGTGCAAAGTCAGAAAGTTACCCCGTGACATACAATGAACTATTTAACACACAGTGACTACTGTCATACCTGGATCATTCAGGTGAGATGCTGCAGCAAAAACCTGACCAAGTCTGTAGCGTTTTCTGGATGTTGCATTTTTTCATAATATTGCTTTTCACAGGTAATTGAAAGAAACTTTGTGTGCGAATGATCATACTGATGGGAGTCTGACATTGATTTACTGCCTTAGCAGCCAATGCTCTCTAAAAGCCACAACTGTCAGGGATAATTTAATCAGAAATGTTTTGCTTTAATTGTAGGAATTTTAATGAATGTGTTTATGCTGTAAAAATGAATATATGGAGATAACAGTTTATCCTGAAAAATGACTAGTGTGAGCTTTGAAATGGTTTGTTTTTAAGACAAATGTGGTAAATTAAACTCCTTAGGAAATGTGTTTTCACTACCCTTTTCTGCAAAGGCAATAATTTTTTATTAAATTGGGTTTTCAGTTGCCCCCCCTCCCTCCAACTCTCCCCCTGACTGCACCGTCTCTCCCTGGGTTACAGTTGCATGGAGCTCATCATCCTCTGTTACTTCCCCAAGTGGCCATTAATCAGATGTGAGCCACTTATCCCATCTCACCTCATCTCTACTCGCTATCCAGCAACCTGTGAAGCACTGAGAAGTCTCTTTGTATGTAATGAGTGCTATACAGATGGAAGTTGTTCCCCTCACCCAAGTCCCCCCTCCCCCCATCCCTGGCTATTCACACCATCGTTGGCCCCAACCAAATCACATGGTAGTGCCATAACCCTTATCGCTAAGCCACACCTTGACCTATCCTCCCACTCCTTTGGCACGTTCCCCTCCTTCAAGCACGCTGACTTCCTCATCAAGATGTCTTCCCTAATCCCCTGCAGCAAGCGAGTCCTCATCCTAAGTGACTTCAACCCACACCTAAGCTCCCCTATCCATCTTTCCTCTGACTTTTCTGCCCTGTTACATAAACTGCCCCAGTCATACCCGTGGCTATGCCCTCAAACTCTCCATCACTCATGGCCTCTCAGCTCCTAAGGTCTCGATCACCTCTGCTATCTCTGATCACTTCCTAATCTACCTGTCCCAATCCCACTAAACTCATCATCCACGTTCAGTAAAAGCTCTCCTCCAGCTCCCTCACTAATTCAGAAGAACCTAAGAATGTAAGAAATAGGAGCAGGCGTGGGCCATTTGGCCCCTCGAGCCTGCTCCGCCATTCAATAAAATCATGGCTGATCTGATCATGGACTCAGCTCCACTTCTCTGCCCGCTCCCCATAACCATTTACCGCTCAAAAATCTGTCTATCTCCGCCTTAAATATATTCAATGACCCAGCCTCCACAGCTCTCTGGGGCAGAGAATTCCATAGATTTACAATCCTCAGAGAAGAAATTTCTCCTCATCTCAGTTTTAAATGGGTGACCCCTTATTCTAAGACTATGGGCTAGAACCTCTACTTTTTTTGCCTGCTTAACGCCCACTTAACGCCCATTTTACCGTTAAAATGACATATAATGCTCAGATATCACCCATTTTGGCACAAAATGGAAACTGACGGGCTTTTTTAGGAGACTTATTGCCAAGCGTTATTTTCCCCAATGGTGAGAAAAAATATTACTGCCCGCCCACTTGTTTTGGGTGGAATCAGCAGAATGGGTGATTTTAACGCCCATATTATCGCCCAGCGTTACTTTCCTCATGTAATTAACGCCGAGCTTCAATAATGACACCCGGCGACTGTTTTTTCTCATAAAGAGCATATTTGCCCAAACTAGCAGCCATGGAGATCGCCCACCATCAATTTCACCACCTCGCACACATATCGCCCAGAATATCGCCTGCTCAAAAAAACACCCACAAAAAGTGGAACTAACCGGGAAGGACACCAGAGGTGGGGCTGGCATTTGTTAAATCCCACTCTTATGTGAAGAGCTGATATCAGAAAGAGTTGCCTGAAAGGGCGCCGATGTGAGTGACAACACTGATACACTGCTGTCTGTGTGCAGCTCAGACATCAATGGTGCCCATCACTTTGGTGCCAGTTAAAGTTTATGTTGATTGATGTGAAGTTGTGTTTAACCCTTTCACGGTAAGGAATCACCGGTGTGTAACGGTCCAGCTATCTGAAACAATGCGCAACAAGGTTATGTTCAATAACAAAAGTTTAATACCAACATTGGTCTGAAATCATAAGTTAGACAGCCAATAACACCCAACCCCCGCCCACATCCCACTTTTTCCACCATTGACATAAATCACATGGTCAACATGTCCAGCAACACAGAATACAAAGGCAAAGCAGGAGCGTGGTCCCCAGCCCCCATACATTGCAACAAATTGCATACACCCAGATGGAGATATAACACAGCCATCACCTGCACACATGGACCTCACTTTCCTTCCCCCCTCTCTTTCTTCTCCCCACCTCTATCCCTTCCCTTCCTTGCTCCATGGTGCCTGGCCGAGGAGCTCCTCAGGCGGTGCCTCATTGGGGTGGATGAAGGCAGATGCGTTGGTTGGACGGGTATGGGAGCAGGAGATGCTGAAGGGGCAACATTCTCTGATGCAGAAGCAGGATCTTGGTCCTTGCTCGCATCTGTCATTCGCAGTGATGGTGCGTAACCTAGGGGTGGAGTGCGCGCTCTGGAACCACTGGGAGGCCTGTGGCAGCAGTGTTCCTGGCTATCACATCCAGGGACTCTGCCATGCGCGGAATGTACTCGGACATGGTAGCCAGGTGTCGGGATATGCCCCCCAAAGCTTCGATGAGCTGGTCACCAATGTCTACAGTCCTCCTGGACAACTGAACCATCTCTCCGATGTCATGTCGCGCTCGTGGAACAGACCTGCCACGTCCACGAGGCCTCCGCCGGGTTGGCGCTGTCCTCGGGACAAATGGAGTTCCCTGTGGCGAGATGCTTAGGGCCGGTACCTCCAGAGTGGAGGCGGGAATGACCGGAGGACCACTGGATGGCCTTGGGGTGGAATGGCTTCTGGAGCATGGCGAAGCAGGTGCTTCAAAGTCCACGCTCTCATCCATCGAGAACAGACCCAGCGGATTGACGGGCGACAATCGGAGCTCCTCAGCACCAGATGTAGGATCGTCCGCCGACTCCTGCCGCGCGCCCCCAACTTCTGGCCTCTGTGGTCTTGCCTGGGGCCGCGCTGCTGGCTGAGCTGCAAGACACAAATGAGGTTGTTAGAGGAGAAGGGGGTGCTAGGGTGACAAGGTGAGTCCAGCGCTACACACAGCATATGCGCGACAAAAGCACCACCACTCTCAAAATCATCGCAGACGTCACGTTTCATGACCATCAACACATTGTGGATAGCAATGATTTTCATTAGGCCAGCATTATTTCTATGACACTTTAAAAAATCATCAATCATATATGATTGTTCGGATATGAGTTGGTGTGGCATCTATTGACTTTACATCATGCAATGGTGTAAACTTTACTCACGTGGCATCACTTCAGAGTCACCAGATGCGTCCGTGGCTGTCCGGGGGTGCTTCCCCACGAGTGCCAGCACTCACTCCTCCATGTCAGTGATGTCGCTGGGGACTGGTGGCCCCCCCAACTCGTTCGCCTCTGCATGGACCTCATCATCGATAGCTTCTTCTGTAAAAGGTGACAGGATGACATGGCATGGTGAGATCATTGCATGATATCTGTTATGTCTTTAATACTCTTAAGAATGACTCCACGAGGTCTATTGTTGTACTTGAGCTGTTGTGATCTTAGTTCCATTTATTGTAACTCCAGAGTGAGGCACAAGCATGGTGGACAGCCTTATACTAGGCCCTGCACACCTATGCAGGTGACCCTCAGGTCTCCCACCGCAGTGCCCTCTGGTGGCACACCTTATGTGACTATACAGTTAGTATACATGGTCTACATACATGACATCACTTCCTCCCAAATCTTTAATGCAAATTGACTCGTTCATTGATGGCGACCTGTGTCATGTATCTCACACTACTGTACATAACTGTATATTACCATGCTGTACATGACTGTAACTAGATATGACCTGTAACCACAAGCTTACCTTACCAGCAGGGGTGCACTTGCAGGAGACACTGGATACCTGTTCCACACAGGTATATAAAGACAGGTCTCAGGCAAGTGTGGCATTCGCGAGCTGTGTAATAAAGGTGCAGGTCCTGAGTGACCTTGACTTTAGCATGTGCCTCGTGTGAATCTGTACTGCAGGGACAGGACTTTACAGTGGCGACGAGTTACGGGATTACAGAATCCACAGAATGGCGACCAACGGCTCAGATGAAAAGTACAATGTTGGAGATAATTGGGAGGACTTTATAGAAAGGCTCCAGCAAAGCTTCGTAACCAAAGACTGGTTAGGTGACGATAAGGCAAACAAGAGAAGAGCCGATCTCTTGACCAGCTGTGACTCGAAGACATACGCCTTAATGAAGGACCTGCTGGCACCCGAGAAACCAGCAAGCAAGTCGTTTGAAGAGCTGAGCACACTGGTAAGAGACCACCTGAAGCCAGCGAGCAGCCAACACATGGCCAGACACAGGTTCTACAACTACAGACGCTGTGTGGGCCAGAGCATACCTGACTTCGTGGCAGAACTTTGGAGGCTGGCTAGCTTATGTGAGTTCTCCGATGAACTAAGGAGAGAAGTACTGAGAGACTTTTTTATTGAAGGAATAGGCCATGCAGACATATTCCGAAAGCTCATAGAGACCAAGAACTTGACCCTAGAGGCAGCAGCACTGGTCGCACAGACATCCTTGGCAGGAGAAGAAGAAACGAGGTTGATCTACACTGCGGGTACGACACCTAACGAAACATCGGAACAAGGGGTTCACAGCGTGAAACAAGCTGCTACCCTCACACACAGACAAAGGCAGGAGAACAGGCTCTCACCAGCAGGCAGCGGCGCCAGAAGCCATCAAGGGCCACATGAACAGCCGTTCACACCTCATCAACCCACAATGCGACCAATCAACTACAAACTGAGAGAAGCTCAAGAGAGATCAGCCAGACGCAGCTCATTCTTCGGAAACAATGGAAGCAGTCTGTGCTGGAAATGTGGGGGAAGGCACTCATCAAGGGGGGTGTCGATTTCAGCATGCCATTTGCAGAAACTGCAACTATACAGGGCATCTGGCCCGCATGTGCAGAAAAACGGCAGCTCGGCTGATATACGAATCGGAAGGGTCGGAAAGCGGACCAGAAGATGGTGGGGACAGTACCCGGGACACCGAGGTACAGCGGGTCAACACGATCAATGGCCACTGCTCTTACAACAAGATGCCTCCAATAATGATGAGGGTCCTACTCAACGGGATACCCGTCAACATGGAGCTAGATACGGGAGTGAGTCAATCTCTCATGAGCGCTCAACAATTTGAACAGCTGTGGCCGCACAAAAGCGACAGACCAAAACTCACAAGGGTCGACACCAAACTAAGGACCCATACCAAAGAAATCATCCCAGTCCTTGGCAGCGTAAAGGGACACACACAAAGGGACAGTGAACCGACTTTTCCTGTGGATTGTCCCCGGAAATCTCCCAGCATTGCTGGGGAGAAGCTGGCTGGCAAAACTAAATTGGAAATGGATGATGTTCATGCCATGTTGTCAGAGGAACGGACCTCCTGCTCAACAGTTCTAAGTCGATTTGAACATCTCTTTCAGCCAGGTGTGGGCACCTTCAAAGGGGCTAAAGTCAAAATCTACATCACATAGGATGCTAGATCGGTCCATCACAAGGCTAGAGCTGTGCCCTATGTGTTGAGGGAAAAGATTGAACATGAACTGGACAGGCTTCTGCGGGAAGGCATTATCTCATCCATGGAATTCAGCGACTGGGCAAGTCCCATCATCCCAGTCATGAAGCCTGATGGATCTGTACGAATCTGTGGGGATTACAAGTCGACCATAAACAGAGTCTCCCTACAGGACCAATACCCGCTGCCCAGAGCGGAGGACCTATTTGCCACATTGGCTGGAGGAAAACTTTTCTCAAAACTAGATCTCACATCTGCGTATATGGCGCAAGAACTGACCGAAGAGTCAAAGCTATTCGCCGCCATCAACACACATCGAGGCCTTTTCATGTATAATCGATGCCCATTCGGCATCAGGTCGGCAGCTGCTATATTCCAGCGCAACATGGAGGGTCTGCTCAAGTCCATCCCGGGGATGGTTGTATTTCAAGATGACATACTTATCACGGGCAGGGACACCGACTCCCATCTCTGCAATTTGGAGGAAGTACTAAAGCGGCTGGATCGGGTAGGCCTAAGAGTTAAGAAATCCAAGTGCCTGTTTCTCGCGCCCGAGGTTGAATTTTTGGGCAGAAGGATTGCCGCTGATGGAATCCGCCCAACAGAGTCCAAAACAGAAGCAATTCGCCTGGCACCCAGGCCCCGGAATGTCTCGGAACTGCGCGCCTTTCTCGGACTACTCAATTACTTTGGGAACTTTATGCAGAACTTAAGCACGCTGCTGGAGCCTCTACACGTGCTACTCAGAAAGGGGTGCGATTGGTTATGGGGGGCGCCCAAGAACGCGCCTTCAATAAGGCACGCAACCTTCTGTGTTCCAACAGTGTTCTGGCTTTCTTTGATCCAGGTAAAAAACTAGTTCTTACATGTGATGCGTCAGCATACGGGGTCGAGTGCGTTTTACAACATGTCAATGGTGCGAGTAAATTACAACCCATAGCTTATGCCTCCAGGTTACTTTCGCGGGCGGAGCGCGGGTACAGAATGATGGAGAAGGAGGCGCTCGCGTGCGTGTACGGTGTCAAAAAGATGCACCAATACCTTTTCGGGGCCAAGTTCGCATTAGAAACCGACCACAAGCCCCTCACGTCCCTCCTATCTGGGAGCAAGGCAATAAACACCAACGCCTCGGCGCGCATTCAACGGTGGGCACTCATGCTGGCGTCTTACGACTACACAATAAGGCACAGACCAGGCACAGACAACTGTGCCGACGTGCTTAGCAGGCTACCCCTGGTGACCACGGAAGGGTCTGATGAACAGGACTATGAGATAGTCATGGCAATCAATGCCTTTGAGTCCACAGGTTCGCCCATGACGGCTCGCCAAGTCAGAGCCTGGACGAACAGCGACCCCGCGTTATCCTTAGTAAAAAGATGTGTCTTAACTGGTGACTGGGCAGAGGCTCGCGATGCCTGCCCCGAGACAATCAAACCTTCCCATAGGCGCATGCATGAGCTGCCACTACAAGCAGACTGCATGATGTGGGGCAGCCGAGTAGTCATGCCTCTGCGAGGCAGGGAGGCATTTGTCCGGGAGCTCCACCGCGAGCACCCGGGGATCATTCTCATGAAGGCCATAGCCAGATCCCACGTCTGGTGGCCTGGCATTGACGCAGACTTGGAGCTCTGTGTCCGACGGTGCACCATTTGTGCCCAACTCAGTAATGCCCCCAGGGAGGCCCCCCTGAGCCCCTGGCCCTGGCCCACCAAACCATGGTTGCGGGCGCACGTAGACTATGCGGGCCCATTCATGGGCAAAATGTTCCTCGTGGTTGTAGATACATTTTCAAAGTGGATCGAATGCACCATTTTAAACTCAAGCACCACCTCCACCACTGTGGAGAGCCTTGGAACCTTGCAACGCACGGAATTCCAGACATATTGGTCAGTGACAATGGTCCGTGCTTCAGCAGCGCAGAATTCCAAAATTTCATAAGTGACCACAGCATAAATCACGTTAAGACGGCACCGTTCAAGCCAGCCTCCAACGGCCAGGCGGAGCGAGCAGTGCAAATCATTAAACAAGGCATGCTCAAAATCCAAGGTCCCACGCTGCAGGGCCGCCTGTCGCGACTGCTGCTGGCATACAGATCTCGTCCACATTCATTGACCGGAGCAACTATTGATGAAACGGACCTTAAAGACAAGACTCTCATTAATCCTCCCAGACATGCATGAAATTGTTGAGGCAAAGCGCCGGAAGCTAACTGAGTACCATGACCGAAATTCGAGGGGGAGGTGGAATGAGACCGGGGACAAAGTGTTTGTGCTAAACTATGGCAGGGGTCCCAAATGGCTTGCAGGAACAGTAACAGGCAAGGAAGGAAACAGGCTACTGGTTGTACAAATGGACAATGGCCAAACCTGCCGGAGGCATGTAGACCAAGTAAAAAGTAGATTCACCAACAACACTTCTGAACCAGAGGCAGACTACAATGTGGAACTCACACCACACCTGGTGGACAGACAGAGGGAACAACCTGAGGAAAGGGCAATCCCAACAGACAGCCCAGGCGAGACACCAACAATCATACTGAACGAAACAGACAGCCCAGGCGAGATACCAGCAATCACACCGAAAGAAAAACAGGCACCAAGGCAAACAACTGAACCACAACTAAGACGCTCCACGCGAGAGCGTAGACCACCTGAGAGACTGAACCTATAAAGACAATAAGATCTTGGGGGAGGGTGATGTCATGTATCTCATACTACTGTACATAACTGTATCTTACCATGCTATACATGACTGTGACTAGATATGACCTGTAACCACAAGCTTACCTTACCACCAGGGATGCACTTGCAGGAGACACTGGATACCTGTTCCACACAGGTATATAAAGATAGGTCTCAGGCAAGTGTGGCATTCGAGAGCTGTGTAATAAAGGTGCAGGCCCTGAGTGACCTTGACTTCAGCATGTGCCTCGTGTGAATCTGTACTGCAAGGACAGGACTTTACAACCCGGGCTTTGCTCTTCCTGGTTGACCATTGGAGGGTTGCTTCTAGCTTGGGTGGGTTGGTAGTGAGATTTGTTGCCAATGGAGGTCCCTGTGATTTCTGGCTGTGAGTCCATGACTCCTCCATTCTCCCCCCCACACAGAGATCATGCTAATGGCCCATTACATTGCAGTCAAGTTCATCACGTGGGTTTTACATTTACATCTTGGTACATTTGTTGGGTGGCTTACAGTTGCGTTTCTTTTTGTGTGGTACATTGACATGATCAGTACAGGTATATAAGTACAGGTACACAAGGACAGTCTAGTTCCAGCACGGCCGGATGAGATCCGGGTCGTCTGGTGGCGGTACAGCGCCCCATGCTCGTGGGTCTGTGGGCGAGGTGAGCTCATTTTGCTCGAGTTGTCAGAGCTCAGAGCTCTTGCCATTATTCCTAGTGTCGGGCAGGCCCAAAAGCAGCTGATGTGTCTGTGACCTCCCTTTTTGTTTGCACAGTGCCGCTGCTGCTCCCTGCGAAGGTCTGAGCGAGTGAGCGTTTCGTCTAAGCGACTGTGGGGCTGCCTCGTCTTGTCTAGCAGTTCACAGGGGACTGCTGACTCGCTTTCCTTGAGGGCACCGTTGTGAACACTCTCTAGTTTGGGATCCTGGCTGGTCCAGGTCCCGTTCGGAGGAGCCATTGTGGGTGACCCTTTGCTCTTGGGCATTGCCGTGGTGGTGAGTGGGTTTGTGGGCTGCGCCTTTTCCACCCGGCTGGTGGGCGACGGTAGCCGACTGCGAGCATAGGCGCAGTTTACTGTTTCTGACCCGTGGCTGTTCATGCCATCGGGTGCCTGCAATGTTAGCCCGATCTGAGGCAGGGTATCGCTATCGGTGCCTCTGCTCTCTGGGGATCGTTTACTCTGCAGCTTGTCCATTTCTGTCAGCTGTGGGGACACTTTATGATACATCGTTCTGGTCCCAGGGACGCAGGCTACATCAGCCGGCTGGACCTGTATACGATCGTTAGGTGTTCGCCTGCTACATTGTCTGATTGCAATTTGCACCCGACATCGCTCAACAACATTTTGCTCGTTACAGCTGGACTTTTACATTGATCACCAATTTCAAGCAGTTCATTCAAAAATGGCGGGTTGCTGGCCTCCTTTAAAATGGCCTTACTATTTTTACCCCGATCGTCTTCCTTGCGTGGAACCACGTGTCGTTGCTCCAATAGCGCTGCACCTCGTGGTTTGGATGCCATCTTTTCCCTATCCATGATGTCGACTGCCGCGATCTTCTTTCCCAAGGATTCAGCCACTGAAGCTGGAAAAGCACCCTCGAATCCAATCTTCCTCCCCAGGAGTCCTGCCACTGGAACCAGGAAGGTGCGTTTGGGTCGTAAGGCCGGATCATCGCCACGCAGTCGTGATGAGCGGTCTGTGCCTCGGGGGCTGCGCGGATCTGCTCTCCAGTGCTTGGCCCAACCGAAGGTGGGGGCTTGCTCTGCCTCTGAGCATGGGGGACGTCTATCGCTGGAGGGATGAAGTCTTCCCAGTTCCAATGAATCTTTCCCATCCATCTTCTTCCAAGTAGCATTGGGTCCATCACCTGAAACAATCCACAATGGTAAATTGTGCACCGTGCCATCATGGGATACAGTTACATCCACATTACCAACAACTGATATCAGTTCCTTGGTGTAGGTGCACAGCTTTGCCTGAACCGAGACCAGCTTGGGTCGTTCAGCTTGATCGTTCCATAGCCTCTCAAAGGCTTCCTGGCTCATTACTGACTAATTTGCCCCTGTGTCCACTTCCATGAAAACTGGAACGCCATTTATCTCGACTTCCATTATCACTGGAGGACAATCTGTGGTGCAGGTATATACTCCATACACTTCGTCCTGGGACTGAGCTGCCTCTCTAGCCATCTCCTCGTAATCCGCGCTGGATTCACAGCCATCTGCTGACTCCTCTTCCACGTGGTGAGTCACAGCTCTTTTGTACATTCGCTGGAGGTGGCCTTTTGTGCTGCAGCCTTTGCACACATAGTCTCTGAACCGACACTGATGAGTCCTGTGATTACCTCCGTGTGATATATTCACAGAGCACAGCACACACAGCTTCCTAACATGGCAGGCAGCTCTCTCGGAAGTCTCCGGAAATCTGCCTGGTTCTGTTTATTATTAACCCTGCACTTGCAGTACACAATACGTCCACATCCACAGTGTGGAGCTACAAACATTACAAGCTTACAGACATTACACTTTTCCCTCCTTAATGAAGAAGCCATCATAACAAACATCATACATAACTTTCATGTTTATACATAACACAGGATATAACTTTTTTTTCCATATTTACAAATTTAACTTTACCACTTATTTTCTGTTTCGAAGAGGATACCTTCGCTCTCGAACAGAACCTTCCAAACATGGTGTCGATTTCACACTCAATCAAGGCTCATCCTAAGGAACGTTTTCCTCCACGGAATTTCCTTGATTTTTATTTGAACTCATTCTAACTCAGGCTCTTTGTTTTCCTGACTCGGACACTGACTTTCATTCTGATTCTCTCCTGGATTTGTTTCCAGTACATTGGATTTAGGATTTGCTACTGGTGTATCAAAACTATCTGATGAGTCAGAAATAATTGAATCATTCCCACCTTCAACTCCTTCCATGTCTGTAGGTAAAATATCAATATGAACAAACCTAACCTGTCCATTATCAAACATCTTTACCAAATATGTGCGAGGACCACATATCTTCACCACTCTTCCTGGTAACCACGTTACCCATTTATGGTGATGGTTCTTCACTCTCACTCTCACACTTCTCTCTTTTACTCCTTCTCTATCATGATTCTCTTTCTGTCTTAATTGTGTCTCTTCTACAGACTGTGCCAAATTTGGCTTTAACAACGAGAATCTGGTTCATGGCTGTCGTTTGAGAAACAACTCTGCTGGTGTTCTACCAGTAGTTGTATGAGGAGTATTTCGATATATAATCAAAAAATTAGCCAATTTGTGATCCAATGACAACTGTCGTTTCCTTGGATTTGGATCTAACATTTGTCTTATGAGGGCACGTTTTACAATTTGTACAGTGCGCTCTGCTGCACCATTTGAAGAAGGATGGTATGGTGGAACCTTGGTATGTTTCACACCATTTTTGCTCGTGATTTGTGCAAATTCTTCTGAACGAAATTGTGGTCCATTATCCGAAACAATTTCTTCAGGGAGGCCAAATGAAGAAAATAATTTTCGTAAAATGTCCAATGTTTTACTTGTTGTTATTTTCCACATTGGAAACACCTCAACCCACTTCGAATGGCTGTCAATCACAATGAACAATTGTTGTCCTTCTAACTCAGCGAAATCAATATGTAGCCTTTGCCACACCCTGGGAGGCCATTTTCATGGCTGTAATGGTACTGGTGGTGGTTGCTTGCTTACCGATTGATATGTCGTACACTGACTCACAATGTACTCGATATCTTTATCAAGACCTGGCCACCATAAATAACTGCATGCACATTCTTGGTCAAGCACATTCCCAGGTGCTGGTCATGGAGGTCTCCTAATAATTTGGACCTGAATTTATTTGGTATAACCACTCTTGCACCCCACATGATACAATCTTTATCGACTGATAATTCATTCCTACGAATTAAGAATGGATGTGTATCTTTGTCTGTTACCTGGTTTGGCCATCCATTTGCAATATACTCATACACCTTTGACATCACTGGGTCACGTTTGGTTGCTCTACCAATCTCTTCAGCTGTGACTGGCAGTTCATCAATGTATAAAAAATAAAACACTTCTTCCCTATCGGGTGTAACTTGTGATGGGGAAGGCAATCTAGACATTGCACCAGTGTTACTGTGATCAGCTGATCATCTGTATTCAATATCATATGTATATGATGGCAAAATCAAAGCCCATCTCTGCATTCGGGTGCAGCTAATGTTGGAACTGGGGACTTTGGATGGAGGATTGCTGTTTGGGGCTTATGGTCCGTAACGATGGTAAACTTACGACCATACAGCTTCCCTTTCAATTTGCGCATAATTACTCTCACTGGCACTGAGAGTGCGTGAAGCAAAAGCAATTGGTCTTTCCTCCCCACTACTTAATACATGAGAGATTACTGCCCCAACTCCATACGGAGAGGCATCACATGCTAGCTTAATCTCCTTAGATATGTCATAGTGCACTAACATGGTGCTCTCTACCAATTTGCTTTTACACTCCTTGAATGCTGTATCGCATTCTTTTGACCACTTCCAATGAACCTGTTTTTTCAAAAGTTCATTCAGTGGATGTAATACTGTAGCCAAATTTGGTAGGAACTTCCCATAATAGTTCAAAAGATCCAAGAATGAACGAAGTTCAGTGACATTCCTGGGAGTGGGTGCATTTCTAATTGAAACATTTAAAATTCTGACGGGGTTAGACAGGTTAGATGCAGGAAGAATGTTCCCAATGTTGGGGAAGTCCAGAACCAGAGGTCACAGTCTAAGGATAAGGGGTAAGCCATTTAGGACCGAGATGCAGAGGAACTTCTTCACCCAGAGAGTGGTGAACCTGTGGAATTCTCTACCACAGAAAGTTGTTGAGGCCAATTCACTAAATATATTCAAAAAGGAGTTAGATGAGGTCCTTACTACTAGGGGGATCAAGGGGTATGGCGAGAAAGCAGGAATGGGGTACTGAAGTTGAATGTTCAGCCATGAACTCATTGAATGGCGGTGCAGGCTAGAAGGGCCGAATGGCCTACTCCTGCACCTATTTTCTATGTTTCTATGTTTCTATGTTTCTATGTACCCTAAGTACTCCACTGAGTTTTTAAATAACTCACACTTACGAGCAGACACTCATACTCGGTGCTTCTCTAGCCGTTTGAGGACTTCATTCAATATGTTATTGAGGGAGTGCAGCGAAGGTTCACCAGACTGATTCCCGGGATGGCGGGACTGACATATCAAGAAAGATTGGATCAACTGGGCTTGTATTCACTGGAGTTCAGAAGAATGAGAGGGCATCTCATCGAAACGTTTAAAATTCTGATGGGTTTAGACAGGTTAGATGCAGGAAGAATGTTCCCAATGTTGGGGAAGTCCAGAACCAGGGGGCACAGTCTAAGGATAAGTGGTAAGCCATTTAGGACCGAGATGAGGAGAAACTTCTTCACCCAGAGAGTGGTGAACCGGTGGAATTCTCTACCACAGAAAGTTGTTGAGGCCAATTCACTAAATATATTCAATAAGGAGTTAGATGTAGTCCTTACTACTCGGGGGATCAAGAGGTATGGCGAGAAAGCAGGAATGGGGTACTGAAGTTGCATGTTCAGCCATGAACTCATTGAATGGTGGTGCAGGCTCAAAGGGCCGAATGGCCTACTCCTGCACCTATTTTCTATGTTTCTATGTTTCTATGTTATTATGAATTTGCCTATTTGGTGCTGGAATTAGTATGTCATCCAAATAACATACTACCCCTTCAATACCTTGCAAAATCTGGTTCATCACCCCTTGGAATATGGCAGGGGCAGAAGACACTCCAAACGGTAGCCTATTAAATTGATATAGGCCTGGATGAGTATTTATAGTCAAACATGACTTGGATTCCTCAAGCTGTAAGTAAGCATTCGTAAGATCCAGTTTTGAGAAGATCTGACCACCTGTCAATGTTGTGAACAAATCTTCTATATTCGGCAATGTATTGGGGACATTACTCTCTAGAACCTGGTTTACGGTTACTTTATAATCACCACACAATCTTACCTTACCATCGGACTTAGGTACAACAACAATGGGTGTAGCCCAATTACATCGATCTATCTTACAAATAATGTTCTCAGTCTCTAATCTTTTGAGTTCTTGCTCAACTTTCTCCTTGAGTGCATATGGTACTGAACGTGGCTTGTAGTAAACCGATCTAGCGTCCTTTGTACCCTGACACTCGCCTTGAAGCCTTGGATCGGACTGCCCGTTTCGCAGAACACCTTGGGATACTGCTTGATAACCTCATCCGTTGATGAAAATCTCGCTTCCACACAGAAAATCTTACTCCAATCCAGCTTCAGTGAGCTCAACCAATTTCTTCCTAGTCAGGCAGACTTGTCTCCTTTCACTACTATTAGAGGCAAGTTCTGAAATTGATCTTTATATTTCACCGATACGGTGATACGACCTACCACAGGAATTTTCTCTCCCGAGTAGCCTCGCAGCTCTATCTTGGATTTCTCCAGTTGAAAATCACACAATTTGTCGTGATATAGTGACTCCGGTACTACACTCACGGATGCACTCGTGTCAATTTCCATTGGTATCTTGAATCCCACAACATCTATGTGGATTTTGATGCTTTCCGAATCGCTGCTCCTGATGACGTGTAACTCTCACATCTTCTCGTCCTGTTGTTGTTCTTCCATGCCAAGTAGTCGCTTGGAATTTCTACTCATAGCTTTGAATGGTGGACTCATAGCTTTTAAAGCTGGTTTACCCTTCAGTCGGCATGCCTTCGCAAGCTGCCCAGTCTTTCTGCAGAAGAAACACTCTGCCTTCACGTATGGACAACTTTGAGCAATGTGTTGTCCCAGGCACCTATAGCACGACTTCGACGCTCTGTTAGAATTTCCAGTTTCTGAGACTTTGGGCCCCCACCGTCTTTTACTTTGAACCCGCAAGTGATTTACCTCGGTTGACTGACGACTGTAATTATTATTTAATTCTCGGGAATATTGTTCGGCCATGCTCATCGACCTCGCTGTCTGACAAGCAATCTCAAAAGTCAAGTCATCCGTCATCAATAACTTCCTTCTGATCGCATCATTTTTCACCCCACAAACAGAACGATCCCGAAATGCTCGGTTTTGAAAGTTTCCAACATTACAGTGCATCGCTAACTTTTTTAATGCTACGATGTAATCACTGATACTTTCATCAGCCTTTTGACTATAAATCCCGAAATGATAGCTTTCAGCAATTTCTAACGGTTTGGGGTTATAGTGCTGCTCCAGCTTCATTAAAAACTCTTTAAGCGTTGTGTCCTTTGGCTCGTCAGGCACAAGCAGATTTACAAGGGTTTCGTATAATGCTGGACCCGCCACCAACAAGAAGATCGCTTTCTTATGTTCCAACACAGCCTGGTTCTGGACTGCATTGTCTGGAACTTCGATTATGTTATTTGCAGTGAAATACAATTCTAGCCGATCCACATATGCTTGAAAAAGTTCCCGGTCGTGTCGAAATTCTCCCAAGTGTCCCAATACACCTGCATTTTAATCTCTAGCTGTTCACACCGTGTGCTGTATTTTACCTCGGATTTTGTAGCTTTTTTCTAAAGACAGAAACTTCCAAAGTCTCTCTGTCAGCTGGCTGAATCCTCCACCAACAAAATTTTAGCTTTAAATCATCCGAAAAATCACATCTCAGTCACCAAATGTGATATATTCACAGAGCACAGCACACACAGCTTCCTAACATGGCAGGCAGCTCTCTCGGAAGTCTCCGGAAATCTGCCTGGTTCTGTTTATTATTAACCCTGCACTTGCAGTACAAAATACGTCCACATCCACAGTGTGGAGCTACAAACATTACAAGCTTACAGACATTACACTCCGCAATGCCAGCATGGTGCTACTTGACTTACGTTTGCACCCCTCTGTGGACTCTGAGTTAAAGGACTCGGGGGCCTGTACGCTCTGCCTTGTGCAGCTTCACGTTCAACGGTTCTGCCTGTGAAATGCGCCATTCTATTTACAGTACTTGCCAGGTTTCAGTCCTGAGAGTCCAATCATTTTCCAACATTCCATAGACTCTGGATCAGTTCCTATCGAGTGGAGGGTAGCCAATGTAACCTCACTTTTTAAAAAAGGAGGGAGAGAGAAAATAGGGAATTATAGACCGGTCAGCCTGACATCAGTAGTGGGTAAAATGATGGAATCAATTATTAAGGATGTCATAGCAGCGCATTTGGAAAGAGGTGACATGATAGGTCCAAGTCAGCATGGATTTGTGAAAGGGAAATCATGCTTGACAAATCTTCTGGAATTTTTTGAGGATGTTTCCAGTAGAATGGACAAGGGAGAACCAGTTGATGTTGTATATTTGGACTTTCAGAAGGCTTTCGACAAGGTCCCACACAAGAGATCAATGTGCAAAGTTAAAGCACATGGGATTGGGGGTAGTGTGCTGACATGGATTGAGAACTGGTTGTCAGACAGGAAGCAAAGAGTAGGAGTAAATGGGTACTTTTCAGAATGGCAGGCAGTGACTAGTGGGGTACCGCAAGGTTCTGTGCTGGGGCCCCAGCTGTTTACATTGTACATTAATGATTTAGACAAGGGGATTAAATGTAGTATCTCCAAATTTGCGGATGACACTAAGTTGGGTGGCAGTGTGAGCTGCGAGGAGGATGCTATGAGGCTGCAGAGTGACTTGGATAGGTTAGGTGAGTGGGCAAATGCATGGCAGATGAAGTATAATGTGGATAAATGTGAGGTTATCCACTTGGTGGTAAAAACAGAGAGACAGACTATTATCTGAATGGTGACAGATTAGGAAAAGGGGAGTTGCAACGAGACCTGGGTGTCATGGTACATCAGTCATTGAAGGTTGGCATGCAGGTACAGCAGGCGGTTAAGAAAGCAAATGGCATGTTGGCCTTCATAGCGAGGGGATTTGAGTACAGGGGCAGGGAGGTATTGCTACAGTTGTACAGGGCCTTGGTGAGGCCACACCTGGAGTATTGTGTACAGTTTTGGTCTCCTAACTTGAGGAAGGACATTTTTACTATTGAGGGAGTGCAGCGAAGATTCACCAGACTGATTCCCAGGATGGTGGGACTGACCTATCAAGAAAGACTGGATCAACTGGGCTTGTAATCACTGGAGTTCAGAAGAATGAGAGGGGACCTCATAGAAACGTTTAGAATTCTGATGGGTTCAGACAGGTTAGATGCAGGAAGAATGTTCCCAATGTTGGGGAAGTCTAGAACCAGGGGTCACAGTCTAAGGATAAGGGGTAAGCCATTTAGGACTGAGATGAGGAGAAACTTCTTCACCCAGAGAGTGGTGAACCTGTGGAATTCTCTACCACAGAAAGTTGTTGAGGCCAATTCATTAAATATATTCAAAAAGGAGTTAGATATAGTCCTTACTACTAGGGGGATCAAGGGGTATGGCGAGAAAGCAGGAATAGGGTACTGAGGTTGCATGTTCAGCCATGAACTAATTGAATGGCGGTGCAGGCTCGAAGGGCCGAATGGCCTACTCCTGCACCTATTTTCTATGTTTCTATGTTTCTATGAGAGTGAGTCCTCATCTGCTTGGAGCTGCAGCTTGAGGTCATGAATGCCTGGCTGATGCTGATGGCCTTCTGCAGAGTGAACAGCCTCCAATGCAAGTATATCCTTCCTTAAATACAGAGACTAAAACTGTACGCAGTGCTCCAAGTGTGGCCTCATCAATACTCTGTACAGTTGCAACAGGACTTCCCTGCTTTTATACTCTATCCCCCTTGCAATAAAGGCCAACATTCCATTTGCCTTCCTGATTACTAGTTGTACCTACATACTAACTTTTTGTGTTTCACTCTCAACTGTCTTGCCTTTGTACCTGAAGTATAATGTGGATAAATGTGAGGTTATCCACCTTGGTGGTAAAAACAGAGAGACAGACTATTATCTGAATGGTGACAGATTAGGAAAAGGGGAGTTGCAACGAGACCTGGGTGTCATGGTACATCAGTCATTGAAGGTTGGCATGCAGGTACAGCAGGCGGTTAAGAAAGCAAATGGCATGTTGGCCTTCATAGTGAGGGGATTTGAGTACAGGGGCAGGGAGGTGTTGCTACAGTTGTACAGGGCCTTGGTGAGGCCACACCTG
Organism: Pristiophorus japonicus; assembly: GCF_044704955.1. NCBI lineage: Eukaryota > Metazoa > Chordata > Chondrichthyes > Pristiophoridae > Pristiophorus > Pristiophorus japonicus. The sequence continues at coordinate 170,002,436 of NC_091991.1, read as the reverse complement.
GAGTATTGTGTACAGTTTTGGTCTCCTAACTTGAGGGAGGACATTCTTGCTATTGAGGGAGTGCAGCGAAGGTTCACCAGAGTGATTCCCGGGTTGGTGGGACTGACCTATCAAGAAAGACTGGATCAACTGGGCTTGTATTCATTGGAGTTCAGAAGAATGAGAGGGGATCTCATAGAAACATTTAAAATTCTGATGGGTTCAGACAGGTTAGATGCAGGAAGAATGTTCCCAATGTTGGGGAAGTCCAGAACCAGGGGTCACAGTCTAAGGATAAGGGGTAAGCCATTTAGGACCGAGATGAGGAGAAACTTCTTCACCCAGAGAGTGGTGAACCTGTGGAATTCTCTACCACAGAAAGTAGTTGAGGCCAATTCACTAAATATATTCAAAAAGGAGTTAGATGAAGTCCTTACTACTAGGGGGATCAAGGGTTATGGCGAGAAAGCAGGAATGGGGTACTGAAGTTGCATGTTCAGCCATGAACTCATTGAATGGTGGTGCAGGCTAGAAGGGCCGAATGGCCTACTCCTGCACCTATTTTCTATGTTTCTATGTCTCTGCTGCCATCAACACACTAAGCCACTCCCCTTACGTCTGCCTCCAACTCCTTCATTCCTACCCAATCCTACCCCTGTCATTCTCCCGGCACACTCCTGATCTTCGCTCCCTCATGTCAGAGGGCAGAAAACTCGAGTGCACCGGGTTCAAAACCAGTCCAATCACTCACCGCCAGACCCAGCTCAAGCACATTAAGCCATAAATTCCTTGCTCACCTCAGCCGAAACGTTCTCATGCTCCAGAATAATTTTTACTTCATTCATCCTCGCCTCCAATACTGAGTGCAGAGAGCTCATGGATTTCTTTTATCTCCCGATCTCACCCCACCATCACCTTCACATCACTTATCTGCTTTTCTTTGTCCTCATTGGCGGGCGGGGCCACATTGTCCGCTTGCCTGACACAAGACTCCCAAAGCAAGCGCTCTACTCGGAACTCCTACACGGCAGGCGGGCCCCAGCTGGGCAGAGGAAACGTTTCAAGGACACCCTCAAAGCCTCCTTTATAAAGTGCAACATCCCCACCGACACCTGGGAGGCCCTGGCCAAAGACCGCCCTAGGTGGAGGAAGTACATCCGGGAGGGCGCTGAGCACCTCGAATCTCGTCGCCGAGAGCATGCAGAAGCCAAGCGTAGGCAGTGAAAGGAGCGTGCGGAAAAACAGTTCCACCCACTCTTTCCTTCAACCACTGTCTGTCCCACCTGTGACAGAGACTGTAATTCCCGATTGGACTGTTCAGTCACCTAAGAACTTATTTTTAGTGTGGAAGCAAGTCTTCTGCGATTTCAAGGAACTGCCTATGATGATAATGATGATGCTTATCTGCTTTTCTTTAGCCCTGATGTTGAGGTCATAATTTTGTTTTAGCTGCACAGTACAACAGGAATGGAGCTCAGTCTGTTGGCAAATATACCGTCTCACTGTTTCAGGAGCTCAACCACTAACTCAGTCATCTTCATTCCTGTGGAACCTGTGCACTGAAACACAAGTTTCCCTTTGCCAAAGAGAAGGTTCTTCCTCACCTATTTCAAATGCTTCTTACACTTCGAAGGGTCTTCAACTTGAAATGTTAACTCTGTTTCTCTCTCCACAGGTGCTGCCTGACCCGCTGAGATTTCCAGCATTTTTTGTTTTTATTATGGCCCAGTTAATGATGTAGACATTAGCTGACTGGTCTCATTTGGTGCATCCTGAAACAACAACAAATAATTAGTAATATAGGGCCCAAATTTCCCCACAAAGGTAAAACGACGCACCGCTGAGCCCCCCCGCCGACATTGTAGAGAAAAAGCAGCGGCAAAAAAAAGATTTGCAAATATGTCCGATTCTCGGGCCGTCTGTCGAGGTGGTGTGGCGCAGAACGCAGAGGGGGTGGCGGAGCTCGGTCCGTGCTGGCCGTGCAGAGCCGGCAGGAAGGCGGAGCCTGATCGGAGTGCCTGAGAGGGTCCCGGCAGCACACGCATGCGCCTTGCAACGTTCGCGCATGCTCAGTGGGGCAACAACATTGGCAATCGGCCATTTTTAAAAGGAGAACCTCTCACTTAGTTTTGGATGCCTGATTGATGTTTTGAAAGCTATAGGAGTGCTGTTTAGAGTACTCTGCAAGAAATCAGCTGCTAAACCTCCACAAGGAGTGCTGCACAGGTGAGAATCATTCATTGCTGCAAGCAAAATGAGCTCTGTGTGTTTTGAAAAATCACTGAGTGTCAATTCAATAGAGCAATGCAACACCGTGCGCCTTGAATGAAGAATTTCACGCATCACGAAGTGGAGGTACGAGTTAATATAATCGAGGAAAGATGGCAGGAGCTGGATATGAACATCCGAGGTCGCACAAAAGTGCCACCCAAAGAAATTGATAAACGGAAGATTACTGCGCAGTGGTGAATACCATAAGAAATGGAAGACAGTGTAAAAAGAAATGGCAGGGCCTTGGTCAAGCAGTTAGTGTAAGTAATGCTTTCATTTGTCAATGGAATTGCACCCGTAAATGTGACCATCTGTATATGTCCCACCCAGCAGAAAGACACCCTCTCGAACAAGTTATGTTTTCACCTTTGCAGAAGAAATTTGCCCATTATCATCATCATAGGCAGTCCCTCGGAATCGAGGGAGACTTGCTTCCACTCTTAGAATGAGTTCTTAGGTGGCTGTACAGTCCAATACGAGAACCACAGTCTCTGGCACAGGTGGGACAGATAGTCGCTGAGGGAAAGGGTGGGCGGGGAGTCTGGTTTGCCGCACGCTCCTTCCGCTGCCTGCGCTTGATTTCTGCATGCTCTCGGCGACGATACTCGAGGAGCTCAGCGCCCTCCCAAATGCACTTCCTTCACTTAGGGCGGTCTATGGCCAGGGACTCCCAGGTGTCAATGGGGATGTGGCACTTTATCAGGGAGACTTTGAGGGTGTCCTTGTAACGTTTCCTCTGCCCGCCTTTGGCTTGTTTGCCGTGGACGAGTTCAGAGTAGAGCGCTTGCTTTGGAGTCTCGTGTCTGGCATGCAAATTACGTGGCCTGCCCAGCGGAGCTGATCAAGTGTGGTCAGTGCTTCAATGCTGGAGATGTTGGCCTGGATGAGGTCGCTAACGTTTGTGCGTCTGTCCTCCTGGGGGATTTGCAGGAGACATCGCTGGTGGTATTTCTCCAGCGACTTGAGGTGTCTACTGTACATGGTCCACGTCCCTGAGCCATACAGGAGGGCGGGTATTACTACGGCCCTGTTTTCATCTTTGCAGAACAAATTGGCCCACAACAAAAGGGAAAGAACTCGAACAGGAGGAGGCCCGCCAAATCTGCACACACTGACACCCTTGGAACAGAGGGTCACTGGGTCCTAGCTGGAGAAAAGCAATCAATACTGCAAAGTTGGACCCACACACGAGGGAGAGGGTAAGTACTGAAAATTACTCGTGGCCCTTCAAATCAACCTGCTTCCAGGCCTGCTACGTGTGAGCCTACTCATGCCACCCATCCTGCCCCCTCTGCTGCTAACTATTTGACTGTTCTGTTATATTTTGCAGAACCTGATGCCAATCCTGAAGATACAGAAGGAGATTCAGACGCGGCGAGCTAGACCAACTTTGTAGGCGGGTGGGGGGGTGGCCATGGAGAAGTATGAAGGGGAGAATCTTGAACTTGCGTTGCCAAGCACTTCCATGATTTCTGGTTCGTCATTCTATGGTTTGAGCGTGGTCCAGTCGCTGCATTGAGGTTTAGGGTCTGGTTCAACATTCTATGGTTTCAGCTCATCCCAGTCCCTGCATAGTGGTTTAAGTTTAGGTCCGACATTGGATGCTTTCAAAAGTCCAGAGGTTGCGGGTTCCAGTGCTGCTGGAATGCAGTATGGAACACTCAGTGCCCCAATATCCCAGCCTGTGCCTCCCAGTGCTGCTGGAATGCAGTATGGAACACTCAATGCCCCACCGTTCGAGGTTCCGGGTCCTAGTGCTGCTGGAATACAGCATGGAACACCCAGGGCCCCACCATTCCAGCCTGCGACTCCCAGTGCTGGTGGAATGCAGCCTGTAACACCCATGGCCACACCGTCCCAGCCTGCGCCCCACACTGGAGGGGTTCCGTGAGACCCAGGGCGAGGCCAAGGAGAAATGTACCATGCTGTCCTGAGCTGGAGGGTGCAACAGATGTGGCTCAGGTGATAGCATTGGGTGTGGAGACCAATGAGCTTACCCGGTCACTCGTGAACACCGTCAGTGGGGTGGGTGATGAGGTAACGGCACTGACAGCAGAAATAGCAATAATGACACGGGACATGAGGGAGGGAATGTCACAGGCAGCAGGAACGACAGCACAAGCTATCAGGGAGGTAGTTGCTGCAATAAGGGAACACAGCCAGGCCAATCCACTGCCACTCCCACGGCAATCCCCGCACTAGTCTCTGTAGAGACCCAAGCCGTAACCCCACCCACCCCCATGAAGCAATGCACATTCACCGAGATTGGGCCCCAAGTTTCCACATGATTTGCTCCTGATTTTTAGGAGCAACTGGTGTAGAACGGAGTATCTTAGAAATCGGAATTCTCCACATTTAGTTTGCTCCAGTTCTAGTCAGGGAGAACAGTTTCACTTTGGAACAGAATTGTTTTTTCAAAAGGGGGCGTGTCCGGCCACTGACGCCTGATTTGAAAGTTTCCACATTGAAAACGTACTCCAAACTAACTTAGAATGGAGCAAGTGAAGATTTTTGTAGGCTTGAAAAAACCTTGTCTGCACATTAAAAAATCAGGCGCAGGTTACAAATTAGGTGTCTGGAACGAGGTGGGGCGGTGGGGGGGGGGGGGAAGGGAAGTCATTAAATTGTACAATAAATCCTTAGTTATACTTATACAAATATTATACAAATAAATCCAACCCGAATAAAAATTTATAAGCAAAGAAAAGATGAAATAAACCATGTTCCTACCTGTGTGAAAGTGCTTCAGGCAGGCCTTTCAGTCAGCGGTGTGGCGTCGGGACCGACGGGAGGGGCAGGCAGGCAGGCAGCAAGCAGCCTTCCAGTTCGGTTGCAGGCCTTTCACGCAGCGGTGTGGTGTCGGGACCGACCGATGGCAGGGGGGAGGGAGAAAGCTGCAAGAAGCCTCAGTGCTGATCATGGAAGGGCAATGTGGTTTTATTAAAAAAATGTTAAACATTGAACAGCTACAAAAAATTTGAATAGTCTCAAACAAGTGCATGTGTCCCGTTTATCACCGTCTGTCTTTAATTACAGAATGCACTCCCTCACACACAGAAATATCAAGAAAATTAAAATGCAAGCCTTTGCATTGGTGAGGCCACACCTGGAGTATTGTGTACAGTTTTGGTCTCCTAACCTGAGGAAGGACATTCTTGCTATTGAGGGAGTGCAGCGAAGGTTCACCAGACTGATTCCCGGGATGGCGGGACTGACCTATCAAGAAAGACTGGATCAACTGGGCTTGTATTCACTGGAGTTCAGAAGAATGAGAGGGGACCTCATAGAAACATATAAAATTCTGACGGGGTTAGACAGGTTAGATGCAGGAAGAATGTTCCCAATGTTGGGGAAGTCCAGAACCAGGGGTCACAGTCTAAGGATAAGGGGTAAGCCATTTAGGACCGAGATGCGGAGGAACTTCTTCACCCAGAGAGTGGTGAACCTGTGGAATTCTCTACCACAGAAAGTTGTTGAGGCCAATTCACTAAATATATTCAAAAAGGAGTTAGATGAGGTCCTTACTGCTAGGGGGATCAAGGGGTATGGCGAGAAAGCAGGAATGGGGTACTGAAGTTGAATGTTCAGCCATGAACTCATTGAATGGCGGTGCAGGCTAGAAGGGCCGAATGGCCTACTCCTGCACCTATTTTCTATGTTTCTATGTTTCTATGTTTCAATAAACAAATTTTCACTTCTTCTGCAGCGCTTTTTAAAATGGCCGAGTGCCAATGTTTCCTTCAGGCTGCGCGTGCGCGAACGCTCCAACGCGCACGCGCAGGGTTGCCGGCACGAAAAAAACTCATTTAAATGGTACCCGCCCCCTCCTACTTACAAAATCGGCGCGAGTGGTAGGCTCCGCCCCCTGGGCGCCGCGCCAAGCAGCCATCGAGCTGCAAAGCGCTCGAGAATACCGCGTTTTTTTTCAGGCGCCGTTTTCGGCGCGAGAAACGGGCGCCCAGCTCGGAGGGGCACCTGTTTTGCCGCGTGTGGAAACTTGGGGCCGTGGATCTGAGATGGGTGCAGCCTTTCTTTGCTGCTGTTGTTTTTGTTGTTGTTGTTGATTTTACTCTTGTAACTGTTTTCAAATGTAAATTGTTTTGTAAGTTTTGTAACTTTACAAGTTTGTAAGAGACCTTTTTGATAAAAAAAAATTATTTTATTACACTAAAGTGAAGTACATTCTAAAATTTTCAATAAAATATTTTTTACATTGAAACTGAATCATGTTCCATTCACACAACACAACATTTAGGAACAGCTGCAAAAAATAAACATATCAAAGTGGAAAAGTTGTCGCTGAGCCCTCAGGCATCAGTAAAGCGTTCACAGATGAGCTGCTGTCGCAAGACTCGAGCAATCGTTAAAGGAACACGATGGTCCGCCCTCCTCCGCCGTCATGCTCCAGCCTCAGGCACTTGCATGGTTTCCTGATCCTCGTCATCATTATCCTCCTCCAGCTCCTCCTCCTCCTGCTCGTCACCTGCATCTTCCACATTATTATCATCAGGCACTCTCACCACAGGTGGGTCTTCTTCTTCCACTATCAGCTGCTGCTGCCTCATGATGGTTAAGTTATGCAGCACGCAGCACACAACAGTGAACTGACTGACAATCTCAGGGGATCGCTTGTGCGGTCATTGGGAACTTGATGAAGTCATTCCTCCGCGCATACAGTGCAGCCGTGACCTGGCGAATGGAGACCTGTATTGGACCTTGAGAGATGGTGCACGCATCTCCAGTTGTACCTTGAAACGATCCCGAGGCATAGAAGGAAAGTGCAGCTGTAACCTTCACTTCAACAGACAAGACAGTCCACCTGCTGCTTCTCGGCTGCAACTGTGGTCTCACCAACTCACAGATCTCACGGACAACTTCTCTGTGGCATCGCAGCCTTCTGACACAATCTGCCTCAACTCAGGTCCAGGGAGGAACGCCTGACTCAAAATCTCTGAGGTATGTAACGCCTCCTGCCCAGCAGTCTACGGGGTCTGATGTTCCTGATGCGATGAGCTCTAATCAATTCTCTCCTACGTAGCACAGTGACGCATAACGATTGAATATTCCGCGGCATTGAGATTGATGCACCCATCCTTAAAGTGAAATTAAAACGTTCAAAGGTTAAAGAAGGTGCAAAATGGCAGCGCAGCCCAGCTCTTCTCACTCCCCAAACAAGGTAAGAAACCCAAAGGTCTTTTGTTCTCTCCCCCTCCCCCCTTTAGTCATGTGACTTCTCTATCTTTCCTCGTCAGCATCCCCTCCTCCAAGCCTGCAGAGTTCAGTCTCCTCCCTCCTTCCCACCTCCAACCCCCCACCCCCAGCAGCCTGCCGCGTTCTCCGTTGATACTCCTCCCCCCCTCTCTCCGCCCCCCCCCCCCCCCACGCCACCAGCCTGCCGCGTTCTCCGTTGAAATTCCTCCCTCCTGCTGTCCCGGTATGCCGCGTTTTCCCGATTCTTGCCCTGGCTGAAGGGCCTGCCGGTGTCCCGCACCTTTTGCCCTGGTCGAACGGACTCCTGCACGGCCAGCCGCTGCATAGTTCAGTTTAAGGTAGGATTTAATTCAATACTTTATTTGTTAATTTAATTCTTTACTTCACTTCTTTATTTTTTATTGAATGGTTATTACTGCTTGTGCTTTGTTTGGTGCTTGGGGGTGCTTGAAATGTTGTCACTTGCGCCGATTCCTTAACTGTAAGTAAGGTCTTTCTGTGTGCACCAAAGTGGACACATACGCTGCCCTAAGTTAGTTTAGTACAACTTTTTTCTGGCCAAATTACCATAAATGGTGTAAGTGGCTGGGAACGCCCCCTTTTGAAAAAAAAAAACTGACCTAACAAAAAATCTAACTAACTCACTTACACTGGTGCAAATTAAATGGCCGTATTTGCAACTAAAAAGATAAACCAGAAAAATCAAGTTACACCAAAAAAAACGGTGCAACTCATAGGGAAATTTGGGCCCTCCATGCTGCTTTAGCTGTATGTTACAGGATTGTGGAGAAAGTGGACATTGCCAACCTGAGAGTGAACCACAATCAGTAACTAGTGGGGTGCCGCAGGGATCAGTGCTGAGACCCCAACTATTTACAATCTATATTAACAACTTGGAAGAAGGGACCGAGTGTAATGTAGCCAAGTTTGCTGACGACACAAAGATGGGAGGAAAAGCAATGTGTGAGGAGGACATGAAGAACCTGCAAAGGGATATAGACAGGCTAAGTGAGTGGGCAAAAATTTGGCAGATGGAGTATAATGTTGGAAAGTGTGAGGTTATGCACTTTGGCAGAAAAAAAATCAAAGAGCAAGTTATTATTTAAATGGAGAAAAATTGCAAAGTGCCGCAGTACAGCGGGACCTGGGGGTACTTGTGCATGAAACACAAAAGGATAGTATGCAGGTGGAGCAAGTGATCAGGAAGGCCAATGGGATCTTGACCTTTATTGCAAAGGGGATGGAGTATAAAAGCAGGGAAGTCTTGCTACAGCTATACAGGGTATTGGTGAGGCCACACCTGAAATACTGTGTACAGTTTTTGTTTCCATATTTAAGAAAGGATATATTTGCTTTGGAGGCAGTTCAGAGAAGGTTCACTTGGTTGATTCCAGAGATAAGGGGGTTCACTTATGAGGAAAGGTTGAGTAGGTTGGGCCTCTCCTCATTGGAATTCAGAAGAATGAGAGGTGATCTTATCGAAACGTATAAGATTATGAGAATGCAGAGAGGATATTTCCACTGATAAGGGAGACTAGAACTAGGGGGACATAATCTTAGAATAAGGGGCCGCCCGTTTAAAACTGAGATGAGGAGGAATTTCTTCTCTGAAGGTTGTAAAGCTGCCTCAGAGAGCTGTGGAAGCTGGGTCATTGAATACATTTTAAGACAGAGATAGACAGTTTCTTAACTGATAAGGGAATAAGGGTTATGGGGAGCGGGCAGGGAAGTAGACCTGAATCCATGATCGGATCAGCCATGATTGTATTAAATGGCAGAGCAGGCTCGAGGGGCCGCATGACCTACTCCTGCTCGTATTTCTTATGTTCTTACGCTTTTCTTCCTCAAAGCCTCCTTGACAAGAATCAAAATGGATGAGCAATACTCACCAGAAGCCCATGGCCATTTGGAGACAATTGGAGCTTTCAAGACTGAAATCAATAGCTTTTTGTTAGGTAACGGTATCAAGTGATATGGCACAAAGGCGGGTATGTAAAGTTGAAGTACAGATCAGCCATGGTCGAATTGAATGGTGGAACAAGCTCTATGAGCTGAATGGCCTACTCCTGTTCATATAGCACTGAGCAGCATGGTGAAGGAGTATGAGAAGAATGGTAGCAAGGGAAGGAAAATCAACAAGAAAGGTCAGAGAAATCTTTCATTTAGGCACTTTACAGCCTTCTGGACTCAACATCGAATTCAACAATTTCAGATTATAACCTCTGCTGCTCTTTTTTCACATGGCAGTTGTTCATGATTCTGCCAGTTCCATTTACACCTCTTTTTAGACTCATCTTTTGTTTCATTACCTGTCCTATTACCATTTCCTTTTTCTTTGCACTATCATCCCTTTTGTCATTTAATCCCTTCTGCCTTCCAGCCTATCACAGACCTTCCCTTTTGTTCTTTCCTCCCCTCCCCCGCCTTTCCCTGCTTCTGCTCCTGCTTAAAATCTGTCACATTTCTCCAGTTCAGATGTTTCTCTCTCCACGGATGCCACCTGACCTGCTGCGCATTTCCAGCGATATTCTGTTCTATTTAAAAAAGGTCAGAGGTTGTAGGGTAAATTGTCATGAATTGTGAATAAATAAATAAATTTGAATAAACACAATACTTATTAAATGACATGCAGCGGTTAAATAGTTGCTATTGTCACTTATATTAGATGCTCGAGTCATTTTCAAGTGATGAAGTTCAAGATTCCTATTTACATGTTTGACAAAGCATTGTGTATAAATAGCATGAAATGATAAATATCTGTTAAGTGAGTTGCAAAGCCTGATTCACGCGTGGGCTTAGAATGTTATAAACTATGAATGTCAGCAAATCTGGAGATCAAATTACAGGCTTGTTGACTTGTTTACTTTGTGTGTAACCTTTGATAGCAATTTTCAAACACAATTATTTAATTACCATTAGCTTCTGGGTATGACAACCATGGCTGATATAAGATTATTATGATGTTCAATCTGCAGATAAACAGTATCACATGAGGGGAAGTGGAATATTCCAAAGGTTGCTTCTGCAGTAGTCTAAACATTACTCATCGTTTTTTATAATAAACTAGTGATGCTGCTCATGAACTGGAGGAGGGTTTTAATTACCCTGTCGTTCCCTGGTCTTTGTGTTGCTGGCTCTCTCTCCCTTTATCTCCTCTCCTGCAAAACAAAACTGCTCCATACTGATGCTACAATTGTCGTCCTGGTTAAGCAACGTCTCGATTTCAAAATTCTCATCCTTGTTTACAAATCCCTCCATGGCCTCACCCCTCTCTTTCTCTGTAATCTCCTCCAGCCTCCCCCCACCCCCCCCCCCCACACCCTCCCGACCCCAAGATGTCTGCGCTCCTCAAATTTTGCCCTCTTGAGCATCCCTGATTATAATCGCTCGACCATCGGTGGCCGTGCCTTCAGCTGCCTGGACCCTCAGCTCTGGAACTCCCTCCCTAAACCTCTCCGCCTCTCTACCTCTCATTCCTCCTTCAAGACACTCCTTCAAGCCTATCTCTTTGACCTCATCTGCCGTAATTTCTTCTTCTCTGGCTCGGTGTCAAATTTTTTTTTTGGCTTATAACACCCCTGTGGCACGTTAAGGTGCTATATAAATATAATTTTTTACTTGATGTTGTTGTTGTAAAAGGTTTACTGATATTTGCTTCTTTCTTCCCTCTCTTTAGCCCTCCTTAAGTGCGTCATTTTGAGTCGGTTGCTGAGTCAGAAGGTTGTGGGTTTAAGCCCCACTTCAGGATTTGAGCATGTAATGTAATCCAGTACAGTACTGAGGAAGTGCTGCATTGTCAGAGGTGCTCGCTTTCAGATGAGATGCTGACCTAAAGATGCTGCCTGTTTGTTCAGGCGGTTGTAAAAAATCCCACAGAAGAGCTGTAAGTTCTCCCGGTAACCTGGCCAATATTTCCCCGCCAATGAACATCACCAAAGACAACAACAACAACTTTTATTTATATAGCGTCTTTAACGCAGTGAAACATCCCAAGGCGCTTCATAGGAGTGTTATGTGATAAAAATTTGACACCGAGCCGCATAAGTAGAAATTAGCGCAGCTTGATCAAAGAGGTATGTTTTAAGGAGCATCTTGAAGAAGGAAAGAGAGGTTTAGGCAGGGAGTTCCAAAGTTTGGGGCCAAAGCAACAGAAGGCACGACCGCCAATGGTTGAGCGATTACAACCAGGGATGCTCAGGAGAGCAGAATTAGAGGAGCGCAAATATCTTGGGGGGGGGGGGGGTTGTGGGACTGAAGATTACTGAGATAGGGAGGGGGCGAGGCCATGGAGTGATTTGAAAATAAGGATGAGAATTTTGAAATAGAGGCTTTGCTTAACTGGAAGCCAATGTCGTTCAGTGAGCACAGGGGTGATGGGTGAGCGGGACTTGGTGCAAGTTAGGACGCGGGCGGCCGAGGTTTGGATCACCTCTAGTTTACAAAGGATAGAATGTGAGAGGCCGGCCAGGAGTGCGTTGGAATAGTCAAGTCTAGAGGCAACAAAGGCATGGATGAGGGCTTTAGCAGCGGATGAGCTGAGGCAAGGGCGGAGACAGGCGATGTTACGCAGGTGGAAATAGGCGGTCTTAGTTATAGTTAAAGACCCATTGACCGATTATCCATTTAATTTGCTGTGTGTCACGCCTTGCCTACATAAACACAGCAACAGAACCTCAAAAGGAATCCATTGGCTGTGAAACAATTTAGGACATCCTAAAACTGAAAATAAATTACTATTTAATGCCAGTTTGCTCAGTCTAATAGTATGTTATGTGCCGCGATTAGTGCCTTGGCAATTTGGCTAATTATGCAGATTAATTCAGCCCAACATTTCTTGGCAGTGACGAGGCACAGTACTTTGACTTCACTGTTGCAATATCAAGAGTGTCAGCTGTGACTCAGTGGGTAGCCCACTCGCCTCTCAGTCAGAAGGTTGTGGGTTCAAGTCCTCCACTCCAGGGACTTGAGGATATGAATCTAGGCTGACAATCCAGTGCAGAGCTGAGGGAGTGCTGCACTGTCGAGGGCACCGTCTTTGGGATGTGACATTAAACCCTGCCTACTCTCTCAGATGGACGTAAACGATCCCATGGCACTATTTCGAAGAAGAGCAGAGGAGTTATCTCCAGTGTCTTGGCCAATACTAATCCCTCAATCAACATAACAAAAAAACAGATTATCTAGTCTTTATCACCTTGCTGTTTGTGGGAGCTTGCTGTGCACAAATTGGCTGCTGTGTTTTCCACATTACAACAGTGACTACACTCCAAAAGTAATTAATTGGTTGTAAAGCGCTTTGAGACGTCCAGTGGTCATGAAAGGCGCTATATAAAGTCCTTCAATATTTTCCTATATTTATTCAGTGGCAGGGACACTTTCATTTTGCCTTGCTGAACGATTCTACATTTGAAATGCACTTCCCATGTCCTGACATATGGGCGCAACAGAATTTTATTATTGGTGCTGAGAGAGAATGTTTTCACACGGCGTGTTTATATCTCGGGACAAGGGGCTGACTTTTAAAAGGAGAACGACACACTGAGGCCATTTTGTTAAAACAAGTTATTGATTAACTTGCCCCTCTTTTCACAATTAATCATTACAACAATGCACCATGCACATTACAACAGTGACTACATTCCAAAAGTACTTCATTGGCTGTAAAGCGCTTTGAGACGTCCTGTGGTCTGAAAGGCGCTATATAAATGCAAGTCTTTCTTTTTTTTTCTCCAGACAGCTTGTAAATAGAAACAATATTGTAAAAGTGATGTCTGTGGCAGGTCGAGGGTGCGGGGCGGGGGGGCTCATTTGTTTGGAGGAGAGGGGGGACCGAGTAAGCCCCCTTGATTTGCGTCACATTTTCCCTGTGGTGCAAGTTGAATAAAACGTGGATCGTTCCGTGGATTCATTTGATCTTCTACTGTAATAATTACGCAGCTGGCAGGAGTTCGCTCTGATTTGCATCGTGGCTCCAGAATGTACCGGATATCCCAGCTGGTAGTTGTCAAAGAGGCCAGTAGTACGCACCAAATGATAGGCCCCTTGGGATCCTGAATACTTTTGTAGTGTGTCAAGTCATTGGAGGATATGGATTGTGAAATAACTCTTTGGAGTGCTTTCCAATGAGAGGACGACTCGACTGTAAGTTGGTCAATTTTATTTTCTCTTTGCGTCTCTCGTCAGTCTGCTCACACCATTGCGAAAAGGCTGGCCAGGCAATGTTTCCTTTGAATGCCACCGTGTAGGGGCAGCACAGGCCAGGCCACACTGCGATATGTGTGCGCACTAGGTCCGTGTAGCAGAGCAAGTCTTCAGTCGTCTTGGATAACCCTTGCCACTGGACCAAGACCTAGCTCTGTCAAGCCCGTGCAGTGGCTGGTGTGCAACGGCCACCACATGTTAAAATCCACGCACAGGCATCTTCCACCCTTCAGGATGTAGTTCAGGACCTGGAATATTAGGTCCTTCATTGAAACACCTGTGAACTCATCCCTTATTTTGGCGTGGAAGTGGGTCATCCTCGATACGAGGGACCGCCTATGATGATGGTAGCATGCTGTTGAGACGTGGACAAGAGCAGTCCGATGGGTGCTTTCCACTTGGCAACCAGTGCCTGGAGCAGGGCCGGATAAAGGGCCTGATGGGCCTGGGGCATACTAATCCCAATGGGCCGATAGTTATGTTTATTCATGTTCATTACATTATATGATTCTGATTCTGAGTATGAAACCATAGGCCAGTATATTCAACAATGAAAACATATATTCTGTATCAAGTAAGTATATATTCTGGTTCTGGTAACATTGCAATACTAGATTCCTATACATATCTGCAAATGTCTCTCAATAACATGTGAAATAAAACAGGCAAGTACATATTCTGTTCTGTACATTAGTGTATATAGGTCTTGTTTTTCCTCTCTTCTTGTCTATTCTATTCAGTCTATTTGGGAGGCCTTATATATTTTTTCCTACATTTATTTGGTAGGCCTATGTTCTTTGGTGGGTCTGGGGCTGGTTAATCCGCTCCTGGCCTGAAGGCTTGGCTGGCCTTGGGGACTCTCTGTGTGGGGGCCGTGAGCACTCCTTCATGCCCCACCTCCTTTGACTCAGAAAAGCTGGACCAACCCACTGGCCCCGGACCATAATGTTTGTGATGCAATGGAAATCTTATTCCAATGTTTCTGACTGAAGACAAACTTTAGTATAGTGCTGATAAGATTCGGGCTGACAAGTGGCAAGTAACATTCACGCCACACAAGTGCCAGGCAATGACCATCTCCAACAAGAGACAGCCTAACCCACCTCCCCTTGACATTTAATGGCATTACCATCACCGAATCCCCCACCATCAACATCCTGGGGGTTGCCATTGACCAGAAACTTAACTGGGCCAGCTACAAGAGCAGGTTACAGGCGGGGTATTTTGCAATGAGTGATTCACCCCCTGACTCCCCAAAGCCTTTCTGCCACCTTCTTGGCACAAGTCAGGAGTGTGATGGAATACTCTTCAATTGCCTGGATGAGTGCAGCTCCAATAACACTCAAGAAGCTCGACACCATCCAGGACAAAGCAGCCTGTTTGATTGGCACCCCATCCACCATCCTAAACATTCACTCCCTCCACCACCGGTGCACCGTGGCTGCAGTGTGTACCATCTACAAGACGCACTGCAGCAACTCGCCAAGGCTTCTTCGGCAGCACCTCCCAAACCCACGACCTCTACCACCTAGAAGGACAAGGGCAGCATGGGAACACCATCACCTCCAAGTTCCCCTCCAAGTCACACATCATCATGACTTGGAAATATATCGCCGTTCCTTCATCGTCACTGGGTCAAAATCCTGGAACTCCCTCCCTAACAGCACTGTGGGAGCACCTTCACCACACGGACTGCAGCGGTTCAAGGCGACGACTCACCACCACCTTCTCGAGGCAATTAGGAATGGCCAATAAAGGTCGGCCTTACCAGCGACACACACATCCCACGAACGAATAAAATAAAGTATTGAAGGGGCCTAAGCCCGCGGGAGGGTGAAATTCCACCTAGGCTGTATCACAAAACAGATGATAGCGTACCGGCAACAGCTTTACACTCCGTCCGATCTTTGTCGGCCACTGCGCAAAACCGGCTGCCAATGGGGCCACCCATTTAAAACAGAGATGGGAGGAATTTCTTCTCTCAGAGGGTTGTAAATCTGTGGAATTCTCTGCCCCAGAGAGCTGTGGAGGCTGGGTCATTGAATATATTTAAGGTGGAGACAGACAGACTTTTGAACGATAAGGGTATCAAGGGTTATGGGGAGTGGGCGGGGAAGTGGAGTTGAGGCTAAGATCAGATCAGCCATGATCTTATTGAATGATGGAGCAGGCTCCAGGGGCCAAATGGCCTACTCCTGCTCCTATTTCTTATGTTCTTATGTTCAATTCACTACGTCCGTTTCGCTCTGCTGCCCGAGACGAGTTTGACCCCCAGTTAAACCTCACAGTGTCTACATTCTAAAATACACATCTATGACCTCCCTCATATAATTTTTTTTAAATGGCCCTGAAAATTACTACTGCTAAAAATGATAAATAACCCAAACCAGGAAATATTTCTTCCCTCGCAAAAATTTCCTAATTCCACAAAATGAAACTGCAACAGAAACGGTGGCATAGTGCTTATGTTATTGGACTAGTAATCCAGGGGCCTGGACAAATGATCGAGGGACGTGAGTTGAAATCCCACCATGGCAGCTGGGGAATTTAAATTCAGTTAATTAAATAAATCTGGAACAAAAAGTAATGGTAACCATGAAACTACCGGATTGTTGTGAAAACTCAATCACGAATGTCCTTCGGGGAAGGAAATCTGCCGTCCTTACCCGGTCTGGCCTTTATGTGACCCACAGCAATGTGGTTTTCTCTTAACTGCCCTCTGAAATGGCCCAGCGAGACACTCAGTTGTCAAGAAGGTGGCTCACCACCACTTTTTCGAGGGCAATTAGGGATGGGCAATAAATGCTGACCTTGCCGACGACACCCACGTCCCATGAATGAAATTTTAAAAAAAGACTTTGTTAGAATGTGTTTTTACTTTTGATACAATCGCATTATTTTGACTCCAAATAATTAATTATCCAAACTAACTATTGCTACCAACTAATCAGTAGCTCGGATATTTTTGGCCATAGACCATATCTATAAATAGTTTCACATCCAGCTTTCACACCCAATCTTTTGGACAGACTAATGCGAGTCGTGGCTTTCTTCCACAGTGAAGTAAGTTGAGATTAAATTTAGAACGAACTATGTCGACCTATTTTATGGGGGTGGGAGCAGGTGAAAGTTTGGGAATTAATTTGCATTGGTTTAAAGCTGTTTTCAATAATGTATCAACACATTGTTTGATCCTTTGACTACTGAGTCCAGAAGGTTTTGAATATGCTTGATTTAGCATTGCAGACAAGGCATTATATTCCTGTTGTGTAACATATATCTGTGTCAGTCAAGTAATATCAGATTACTTCAGTTTGAGCCACATTGTTTCTATACACACAGTTTATTTTCATTGTCACTACTCAGCTCATTTATCTTCACAATTTCGCATCCAAATTTCTTTAAGTCTCTTTTTAACATTCTCTGGATTATTATATAATAATCTAATCCTTCTACCAATGACTTTAAATCTATGCCCCCTGGTTATTGAGATCTCTGCTAAGGGTCCTCAATATATAATGTAATCAAGAATTAAAACAAGTGCAAGTCTGATTGAAGGCAGTAGCACTGCTCAGGATTTGGGTGCAAGTCTTAAATGTAGCAACAGAAGTAGGCCATTCAGCCCCTCGAGCCCATTCTGCCATTTAATCAGATTCTAGATTCAACAAGGATGTTTCCCCTCATGGGGGAATCTAGATCTAGGGGGCATAGTTTTAGAATAAGTGGTCGCCCCATTTAAGATGGAGATGAGGAGGAGTTTCTTCTCTCAGAGAGTCGCGAATCTTTGGAATTCTCTGCCCCAGAGAGCTGTGGAGGCAGGGTCATTGAATATATTCAAGGCGGAGATAGACAGATTTTTGTATTACAGGGGAGCCAAGGGTTATGGGGAGCGGGTAGGAAAGTGGAGTTGAGGCCAAGATCAGATCAGCCATGATCGTATTAAATGGCGGAGCAGGCTCGAGGGGCCAGATGACCTACTCCTGCTCCTATTTCTTATGTTCCTATGTACCTCAACTCCGTTTACACGCTTTTGATCCATATCTCGATACCCTTACCTAATAAAAATCTATCGATCTAAGGGCTAGGCTTTCCCGAGAGCCCCTCAACGCCCGATTGCCCGCCTAGATAAACCGCTAACGTTTTGCAAGTAACGTTGGCGAGAATTTCCATAATTATGTTAAAAATAATCGCTTGGCGAAAAAATGAATCTTACACCAATATTCTCGATGTTTCTCGGCGGTCAAAGGCGAAACTAAGTGAAACGGGCGGTTCTTAAAATTTTTTTAAAATTTACTCCGTGGCTGCAGTTGGGCCTAGGGAGGGGGGAAATCTTTTAAAAAAAATGTCACTAAAACAAAGTTAAAAAAACATTCCCAAGACAGTTTTAAAGTTAATCGATGTTTTACAATTAAAAAAATAAAGATCCTTTAACTTACCTTTCTTTGCAGAGCACTCACCTGCCGCCCTGTTTAAACAGCGGGTTCCCTCGGTGATCTGGACGGGCTTCTGTTGAGGCCAAACTTACACCCTGGCGATTTTCTTGGCGGTGCATGTCAGCGGTTTGCTCCCGGCGGACGTTTCGAGATTTGGGTGGTACCATTCAAAAAGTAAGGGGGAATCTTTCACCGGGCGGTTTCTCTCCCAAAAACATCTGTACCGCTGAGAAAACCGCTGGAAGTAAAAGGTGAAAGTCTAGACCTGAGTCTTTTGACTCACATCCACAGCCTTTTGGGTAAAGAGTTTCATCCACTACCCTATGCGCAAAATTGCTTCCTGCTTTCACGCTTAAATGACCTCGCTGCAATTTTAAGATTGTGCCCACTTGTTCTGTATTGCCCCACCAGAGGAAATAGTTTCTCTGTATCTACCCTATCGAATCCCTTTATCATTTTGAGCACCTTACTCAGATCACCCCTCAACCTACTAACCTCAAGGGAATACAAGGCAGGTTCATGCAACTTGTCCACATAATTTAACCCTTTAAGGCCTGATATCATTCTGGTGAATCTGTACTGTACCCGGTCCATGGCCAATATATCTGAGGTACGGTGCCCTAAGCTGAATACAGTGCTCCACATAAGGTCCGACCAAGGGTCTGAACAACTGAAGCATAACTTCCTCCCTTTTGTACTCCAGTCCCCTTGAAAAGAAAGAAAGACACGCATTTATACAGCACTTTGATGTCCTTAGGACGTCCCAAAGCACTTTTCAGCTAATTAAATACTTTTGAAGTCTACTCACTGAAGCAATTAGCACAGAGCAAAGTTCCACAAACAGCAATGAAATAAATGTTCAGGTAATCTGTTTTTTAGGTTTCAGTTAAAGGATAAATTGTTGGCCCGATACTAGACACCTGAAACAAGCACTCTACTCCGAGCTCCGTCACGGCAGGCGAGCCCCAGGAGGGCCGAGAAAACGCTTCAAGGACACCCTCAAAGCCTCCTTGAAAAAATGTAACATCCCCACCGACTCTTGGGATTCCCTGGCCCAAGACGGCTCAAAGTGGAGGAGAAGCATCCGAGAAGTCACCGAACACCTCGAGTCTCTTCGCCGGGAGCACGCGGAAGCCAAGTACAAACAGCGGAAGGAGCGCACGGCAAATCAATCACCCCACCCACCCGTCCCTCCAACCACCGTCTGCCCCACCTGTGACAGAGACTGTAGATCCCGCATTGGTCTCATCAGTCACCTTAGAATAGAGTTTAGTGTGGAAGCAAGTCATCCTCGACTCTGGGGGACTGCCTAAGAAGAAAAAGAAGTAATGTTGGCCAGGAGAACTCCCCTGCTCTTCTTTGGAAATGTTGGCAAAGGATCTTTCACATCCACCCGAGAGAGCAGACGGGGCCTCGGTTTAACGTCTCATCCGAAAGACGGCACCTCTGACAGTTCCACGCTTCTTCAGTCGTGAAGTGCCAGACTAGATTATGTGTTCAAGTCACTGAGTGGGACGTAAACCCATGACCTTCTGACTCAAAGGCAAGAGTGCTACCACTAAGCCACAGCTGAGATGAAGGTTATTATTCCATTAGCCTTTTTGATTACTTTTTTGCACTAGCTTTTAGCAATTTGTGCATATGGACACCCACATCCCTTTGCTCCTCTCCGGTTCCTAGACTTTTGCCTTTTAAACAATATTTTGATTTGTTTTTCTTGGACCCAATGCAGATGACGTCACACTTCTCCATATAGAGCTCCATCTCTCACAGTTTTGCTGCTCACTTAATCTATCTATATCCCTTTGCAACTTCCTGCTCTCATCGACACAAACCTCTCGAACATTTATGATGAACTTTTTTAACATTCTCCAACATGTCACCCTCCTATAAACCCCTTTGGGAAAGTTATCCTATCGGCACTAGATGCTATATAGTCTATATGTGACAGAATTTTAAAGCATGGGCTTCATTAATAGTAAATTAGTATAACACCCAATCAGCAAACCCGCAACCTCTACCGCCTAGAAGGACAAGGGCAGCAGGCGCTTGGGAGCACCATCACCCCAAAGTTCCCCTCCAAGTCACACACCGTCCCGACTTGGACGTATCTCGCCGTTCCTTCATCGTCGCTGGGTCAAATTCCTGGAACTCCCTCCCTAACAACACTGTGGGAGCACCTTCAAAACACAGACTGCAGCGGTTCAAGAAGGCAGCTCACCACCACCTTCTCAAAGACTACCAGAGATGGACAATAAATGATGGCCTTGCCAGCGGCGCCCACAGCCCGAGAATACATTTTTAAAAATCTGACTGTAAACTTGGCTATTTTTCAGCATCACAGTGTGTGATCTAAAAAGATTTTTTTTTAAATGGCTGGCCCAGAATTCTCTGCGCAGTCTGAGGTTTAATACTGTTAGTGGGAGGTGAAGCATGATAAGCTTTGGGCATACAGGTTGAACTTCCCTCATCCAGAACTCCCTTATCCAGAACCATCCCTCGTCCAGAACCATTCCCGGCCACCAGGTGGCGCATGCGCAAAACTCCGACATGAACAAATTGAAGTCGTTCCTCGCTGCCGACTCCCACAATCGCTGGCCTGATCCATGATCCACCACCCCCCCCCACAACTGCATGATCTCTCTGCTGCACTCACAGCCCCAAGCCAGCCAGCCCCCATATCCCCTTGTACCTGTACCATCCAATTTAACGTGAGCATCCTTTGTCCATAAAAATCCCTTATCCAGAACAGGCCAGGTCCCGAGGGTACCGGATAAGGGAGGTTCAACCTGTACTAATACTTGGATGTGAAAAGCTAGTGGGGCCTGCACCACTCAGTTATGTCTCCTGGTAGACTATGCGGAACTGCCCACAGACCAGACCATCCCAAGCATCCTGGCCAAGGAGGGCAGTATAGATGGAGTTAGTGTGGGAAGAACAAGGAGCAGACAATTGCAGAGATGACCTTTTGATGGGCGCTCACTCCACGTATCTACTAGTTTTTTCCAACTTCTAGCTTGCTTGGGATTGGCTAATTTTATTCTTACCTGACTTTGGAGCACAGGCAACATTAGGGAAGCTTCTTGCATAGAACAGGAAGCAACTATTTCCCTTAGCAGAAGCGTCATTAACCAGGGGGCACAGATTTAAAGTAATTAGTAGAAGGATTAGAGGGGAATTGAGGAGAACTATTTTCATCGAGAGGGTGATGGGGGTCTGGAATTCACTGCCTGAAAGGGTAGTAGAGGCAGAAACCCTCACCACATTTAAAAAGTACTTGGATATGCACCTACAGGGTTACGGACCAAGAGCTGGAAGGTGGGATGAGACTGGGTAGCTCTTTCTCGGCCGGCGCGGACACGATGGGCCGAATGGCCTCCTGTGCTGTAAATTTATATGATTCTACGATTGAATCATAGAATTTCACAGCACAGAAGGGGGCCGTTTGGCCCGATGTGCCTGTGCCGACTCTTTCAAAGAGCGATCCAATTTAATCCCACACTCCAGCTTTCCCCCCATAACCCTACACATTCGCCCTCTTCAAATACATCTCCAATTCCCTTTTGAAAGTTCCTGTGGGATCTGCTTCTATCACCCTTTCAGGCAGTGCGTTGCAGGTCGTTACAACCCTCTGTGTGAAAAACAATTCTCCTTAATTCCCCTTTTAGTTCTTTTGCCAATTATTGTAATTACATCCCCGTTATTCATACACATGAGTAATTTTAAACACCTGCACCCTGTCTTCTTTCAATCTTATTTGTCCTGGAATAAAAACAAGCCGATGTTCACCAACCTGTGTTCCTGCTGCGGGCCCGATTTTAACTCCGGACGGCTTTTGGGCGTGTGGGTCATGGGTTGAGTGGGAAAATCCCACCAAGCGGCCACTAATTCTCGACAAAAAGTCGGAGGGAAGCGGCGGAGATTTGCGCCGCTTGTCAACACCGTGTCGGTAACGCGATCAGCTTCCGGGGCCATCTCGTGAGGACCTTGCATTTGGTGGGGGGGGAGGGGCTTCAGAACTGCTCGTAACGTGAGCCATTTTCTTTCTGGGTGACCTCGTAGGCCAAGAGGAGCTGGGGTGCTCCTCCGAGCCCCACAATGAAACCTGAGGCCTCCCCCTCCCTCCCCTGATTGTGCCCCCCTTCCCCCTCCCACCTCCCGCCTCACCACTGACCTGACTGCCAGGAACCGTTCCCACTGGTCCTCAGCTGCGTCCTCCTGCTGCCTGAATTCCTGCTCCCGCCCGCCGGCCAGATTCGGGCGGGAAGATCAACAGCGTTTGTGGAAATGAAGCCAGGCATCTCTGTTGTTTCTCGGCGCGTCACTCGCTTCGGGTCACATGTGCGCCATTCTCGCCGCCTTCCTCCCTACTCCCCCCCACGCCCCCTGCCCCCGTTAAAATCAGGGCCAACGTCCAGGGGGTTCCCCATTGGTGCCAGTAATATTCTAAGGGGGAAAAAAACAGTAGTGGTAGTAAGAAAGACTTGCATTTATATAGCGCCCTTCAAGACCACCGGACGTCTCAAAGCGCTTTACAGCCAATGAAGTATTTTTGGAGTGTAGTCACTGTTGTAATGTGGGAAACGCGGCAGCCCATTTGCGCACAGCAAGCTCCCAAATACAGCAATGTGATAACGACCAGATAATCTGTTTTTTTGTTATGTTGACTGAGGAATAAATATTGGCCAGGACACCGGGGATAACTCCCATGCCCTTCTTCAAAACAGTGCCAAGGGATCTTTTAGGGGCCACTTGAGAGAGCAGATGGGGGCCTCGGTTTAACGTCTCATCCGAAAGACGGAAGAGAATGTCAACAGGGAAGAAACAACGGAGAAAAAAATGGGTGAAGAAATGCCTGAAGTTTGCTCGCCTTTATAGTACTGTGTCCTTTCTGCGACTTCAGGTATATTTATCGCTGCCTAGCAACCTCGGACACCAATTTCAAATAGATGCAATTAACATTTGACATCCTGCAAGCCTGAGCTGCGGGTGAACGATGTGTAGCAAGAATGCTTTCCTCCTCCTGATTAATATTTATACAAAGTGCCTCCCCGTTTGAGGTGGGTCACTGGCTGCAGCCAACAGAAGATGTGTTGTGCGCGAAGTGGGTACCCGGGACGAGGGGCTTCAGTTTAGGCAACATGGGACCTTGTGCGCCTATTTTGCACCAATGAAGAATTGGCTGGCTGTCACCGAGGCTGATTAGTCTTGTTGATAAAAGCCGCGTGGTGACTGGATGGTTTCTGGGAGCGATCGATGGTTATGCTCAGATCTTGTTCTTTTTCATCTTTGTCAATGGAGCACCTATTGATTATGGTCACATGATCCCCAGCATTCCTGCATTAGTCCATGTTAAGTGCTAACTGATGTGGCCTGGCCTGTGAATTTTTGTATAGCTTTTCCTGCCATCAGTTTCCCTTTGCTACAGTCACCTCATCGGTGCTGTGCAGAGATTTGATGGTTCAAACCATCCGCCTGCTTCATGATGACATGCAGGCCGTGATCCTTACCAACGGATCCATTACAGACCCAATCCGCAACCGGACCGGGGTCAAACAGGGCTGCGTCATCGCCCCAACCCTCTTCTCAATCTTCCTCGCTGCCATGCTCCACCTCACAGTCAACAAGCGCCGCCCCCCCGCTGCTGGAGTGGAATTAAACTACAGAACCAGTGGAAACTTGTTCAACCTTCGTTCTCTCCAGGCCAGGTCCAAGACCACCCCAACCTCTGTCGTCGAGCTACAGTACGTGGACGACGCCTGCATCTGCGCACATACAGAGGCTGAACTCCAGGACTTAGTCGACGTATTTACTGAGGCGTATGAAAGCATAGGCCTTACACTAAACATCCATAAGACAAATGTTCTCCACCAGCCTGTCCTCGCTGTACAACACTGCCCCCCCAGTCATCAAGATCCGCGGCGCGGCCCTGGACAACGTGGACCATTTCCCATACCTCGGGAGCCTCTTATCAACAAGAGCAGACATTGATGACGAGATTCAACACCGCCTCCAGTGTGCCAGTGCAGCCTTCGGCCGCCTGAGGAAAAAAGTGTAAGAAGACCATCAAGCTCATGGTCTACAGGGAAATAACACCAGCGATGTCTCAGTAAGATCCTACAAATCCCCTGGGAGGACAGATGCACCAACATTAGTGTCCTCGACCAGGCTAACACCCCCACACTTGATCAGCTCCGCTGGGTGGGCCACATAGTCCTCATGCCAGACATGGATAGATTTTTAACCAATAAGGGAATTAAGGGTTATGGGGAGCGGGCGGGTAAGTGGAGCTGAGTCCACGGCCAGATCAGCCATGATCTTGTTGAATGGCGGAGCAGGCTCGAGGGGCTAGATGGCCTACTCCTGTTCCTAATTCTTATGTTCTTAGTATGTTCTTACGGTTAAGGGGATCAAGGGCAATGGAGAGAAAGCAGGAAATGAGTACTGAGGGAATGATCAGCCATGATCTTATTGAATGGCGGTGCAGACTCGAAGGGCCGAATGGCCTACTCCTGCATCTATTTTCTATGTTTCTATGTTTCTATGAGACACCCAAACCAAGCGCTCTACTCAGACCTTCACGGCAAACGAGCCAAAGGTGGGCATAGGAAACGTTACAAGGACAGCCTCAAAGCCTCCCTGATAAAGTGCAACATCCCCACTGACACCTGGGAGTCCCTGGCCAAAGTCCGCCCGAAGTGGAGGAAGTGCATCCGGGAGGGCAATGAGCACCTCGAGTCTCATCGCCGAGTGCATGCAGAAATCAAGCGCAGGCAGCGGAAGGAGCTTGTGGCAAACCAGTCCCACCCTCCCTTACCCTCAACGACTATCTGTCCTATCTGTGACAGGGACTGTGGTTCTCGTATTCGACTGTTCAACCACTTAAGGACTCATTCTTAGAGTGGAAGCAAGTCTTCCTCGATTCCGAGGGACTGCCTATGATGATGATGCTAGTGTCACCTGGTCAGTGCTCTGCAGAGATTTGATGGTTTGAACAAAACATTGCCTTCTCCACGACAGTGCAAAACAGTACAAGACCCGTGGAAGGATTACTAAAAGAGCTCCATTTGCCACTGCTCTCCAGACAGAGCCGTATCCATTTATCACCACCTTTCACTTGCTATTGCCAAGCTGCTCGCGAACAGAGGGAAATGACTTTGATTTACACCAGAAATCTGAGTTGAAGAACGCTTGTGACAAATTCTGTTCATCTCACATCTACATAACGACCCTGTGCGCGACCTCCGGCTCTGAGGAGCGGCCTGTGCAGGATCTCTGCATATAAATGGGCTGGCTCTGTTTGTGAGCTGTGTGTCTGAGGAACAGCCCCCGTGTGTGAACTCTGTGACCAAAGAACCGTGCCGTGTATAGTCTCTGTGCCAAGCGGCAACTATGTGTGAGGTTCTCCTTGTCTAAGCAGTGGCATAGTGTGAGATATTTGTATCTAAACAGCAAGGCCGTTTGAGATTGCTCTGTCTAAAGAACAGTCACTTGTGTGATCTCTGTGCCAAATATGGCCCTTCCCTTATCTAGGCACTAATTTGCAGGATGATTTGTGGCACTTCCCCACCATGAACGAGGGTTGCCAACTCTGGTTAGACCGATCTCTGGAGGTTTCAACACATGACCTTTTGCCTCCAACCGCCCCGCTCAGTCAAACAGCCTTTTACCCCTGCCCCGCACCGCCCCCCCCACCCCCACATCTCCAATATTTTTATAATGAATAAATAAAAGTGCTCAAAGAAAAGTAAAAGATACTATCTTTTTCTCCCAGGTTTTGGCTCACGGCAGTGTCCAGCAGATTAATCTTTAATTCCTGCAGACTCCAGGACAATCCTGAGAGTTGGCAACACTTTCATGAACCTGAGCCAAATAGGCAATGTCTTCACCTCTCCCACTTATGGACGGGGCTGTTCTTTAGCAAATGTCCCAGACGCTTCCTCAACCACTATTCTTCTTCTGTCTAATTCATTGCACATTTGCAACTAAAGGCTGAAGTATCATATTGATAACCATTTTTTTGCCCAACATGCACAGGGGAATTGCTCTGCCTTCAGTGGCTCCAAAGAGTGACTCTGCAATACAACATTTTGTTCTAAAATTAGAGGGTTCTTGTTATGTATTTAACCCCTTGTAACCTGTATCACACCACCACCAGAGGGACTACCTGTCGGAGTCCCAAGGGATCCCAGCATCCCTTGGGAGCACGGTATATAAGCAGGCCACCCTCGAGGTACCTGCACTCTGGAGGCGCAATAAAAGAGCTAAGGTCACACTTGCTCATTGTACACAGTACTCAGTTTCATCCTTTGTTGTTATGAGCATAACAATTGGCGACGAGGTAACGAACAACCGCGCAAAAATGCAAAGAACAGTTGGTATCCTGGAGAAGTTCTCAGAAGGGGATGATTGGGAGGCCTTCGTGGAGAGACTCGACCAATACTTCGTGGCCAACGAGCTGGAAGGGAACGAGAACGCTGCCAAACGAAGGGCGATCCTCCTAACTGTCTTGGGGCAACAACCTATGGCCTCATGAAGAATCTCCCAGCTCCGGCAAAACTAACAGAAAAATTCTACGAAGAATTGTGTACGCTGGTCCGGGAGCACCTAAATCCTAAGGAAAGCGTTTTGATGGCGAGATATCGGTTCTACACGTGTCAGCGATCGGAGGGCCAGGAAGTGGCGAGCTATGTCGCCGAACTAAGGCGCCTCGCAGGACATTGTGAGCTTGAGGGGTTCCTAGAAAAATTGCTCAGAGGCTTTTTTGAACTGGGCATTGGCCATGAGACAATCCTTCACAAACTGTTGACTGTGGAAACTCTGAATCTAAGTAAAGCCATACGAGAACCCAGGCATTTATGTTCACCAGCGACAACATCAAACAAATTTCGCAAAATAAAGAAGTTTCGGCCAGTACTGTGCATAAAGTAAAGTCGGTTTCGAGCAGAAATATACATGGCAGAACATACACGCTGGTTGCTGCTGCCCGACCTCAGAAAACCCAGAGTCCGCAATCAATCGTTAATGCAAGGCAGTTAACACCTTGTTGGCGCTGTGGAGGTGATCATCGGCCCCATCAATGCCGCTTCAAGCACTATGCGTGCAATGGCTGCAGAACAATGGGACACCTCCAGCGAATGTGCAGGCGAGCTGCAAACCCTGCAAACCACCACGTTGCAGAGGAAAAGCGATCCCCTGGGGATCAGGCTGAATTGGAGACTCGTACCGAGGAGGCAGAAGTGTACAGGGTACACACATTCACTATGAAATGTCCACCAATAATGTTGAAAGTTGAACTGAACGGAATTCCAGTATCTATGGAACTGGACACGGGTGCGAGTCAGTCCATAATGAGTAAAAAGGCCTTCGACAGGCTGTGGGGCAAAAAGGCACACAGGCCCAAGCTCAGCCCCGTTCACACCAAACTAAGGACATACACCAAGGAACTAATCCCTGTAATTGGCAGTGCAGAAGTCAAAGTCACCTATGACGGAGCAGTACATGAACTCCCGCTGTGGATTGTACCAGGGGATGGCCCCACATTGTTTGGCAGAAGCTGGCTGGGAAAAATCCGCTGGAACTGGGACGACATCCGAGCATTTTCGTCCATCGACGACGCCTCATGTGCCCAGGTTCTGAGCAAGTTCACATCGTTGTTTGAGCCAGGCATTGGAAGTTTCTCAGGGGGGAAAGTGCAGATCCATTTGGTTCCCGATATGCGAACCATCCACCACAAGGCACGGGCGGTACTGTACATGATGCGTGAGAAAGTAGAAATTGAACTGCAGCGAGAAGGCCTCATCGCGCCAGTAGAATTCAACGAGTGGGCTAGTCCGATTGTCCCGGTACTTAAAGAGGACGGCATGATTAGAATTTGTGGGGACTATAAAGTAACGATTAACCATTTTTTGCTACAGGACCAGTACCCGCTACCCAAGGCAGACGACCTATTTACGAACCTGGCTGGAGGGAAGACGTTCACCAAGCTGGACCTGACCTCGGTCTACATGACGCAGGAGCTGGAGGAGTCTTCGAAAGGCCTCACCTGCATCAACGTGCACAAAGATCTGTTCATCTATAACAGGTATCTGTTCGGGATTCGGTCGGCCGAGCCAATCTTCCAACGGAACATGGAGAGCCTGCTAAAGTCGGTTCCTCGCACTGTGGTTTTCCAGGACGATATACTGGTTACAGGTCGAGACACCATTGAGCACTTGAAGAATCTGGAAGAGGTTCTTAGTCGGTTGGATCGCGTGGAGCTCAGGTTGAAACGCTTGAAGTGTGTTTTCCTGGCGCAGGAGGTCGAGTACTTGGGAAGAAGAATCGCAGCAGACGGCATCAGACCCACCGACGCCAAGACAGAGGCCATCAATAACGCGCCGAGACCACAGAACGTGATGGAGCTGCGGTCGTTCCTGGGACTCTTTAACTATTTCAGTAATTTCCTACCTGGGTTAAGCACCCTGCTACAACCCCTACATGTGCGGCTGCGCAAGGGAGACGGCTGGGTATGGGGGAATTCATAAGAGGCTGCCTTTAAGAAAGCCAGAAATCTGTTAGTGTTCAAACAAACTGTTTGTCCTCTATAACCCTTGTAAAAGATTAATGTTAGCTTGCTATGCGTCGTCATACGGGGTCGGGTGTAACGAGTCGGGGATTTTGCAACCGGTCGCGTATGTGTCCAGGAGTTTGTCCAAGGCCGAAAGGGCCTACAGCATGATTGAAAAAGAGGCTCTGGCGTGCGTTTACAGGATTTAAAAAAATGCACCAGTACTTATTGGGCCTCAAGTTTGAGCTTGAAACTGACCACAAGCCGCTCATATCATTGTTCTCTGAGAGCAAAGGGATTAACACCAATGCCTCTGTCCGCATCCAAAGATGGGCACTCACGCTGGCGGCATACAACTATGTAATCTGCCACAGACCAGGTGCAGATGCTCTCAGTCGGCTGCCATTGCAAATACCGGGGTGGAAATGGCACAGCCAGCGGACTTGCTCATGGTCATGGAGGCATTCGAGAATGAAAAGTCCCCCGTTACGGCCCGCCAGATCAGGACCTAGACCAGCCAGGATCCTTTACTGTCCTTGGTAAAAATAAACTGTGTCGTCCATGGGAGCTGGTCCAGTGTCCCAGCGGAGATGCAGGAGGCGATTAAGACGTTCCACAGGCGCAAAGACGAAATGTCCCTGCAGGCAGACTGTCTGCTGTGGGGCAATCGCGTGGTCTTGCCCAAGAAAGGTAGAGATATGTTAATTTGTGAACTGCACAACACCCACCCAGGCATTGTAATGGTGAAAGCCATAGCTAGATCCCATGTGTGGTGGCCCGGCATCGACTCAGATTTAGAGTCATGCGTGCGCCAGTGCAACACTTGCTCTCAGCTGAGCAATGCACCCAGAGAGGCATCGCTAAGTTTGTGGTCGTCGCCCTCCAAACCGTGGTCAAGTATCCACATGGACTATGTGGGCCCATTTCTAGGCAAAATGTTTTTGGTTGTCGTGGACGCTTACTCAAAATGGATTGAATGTGCGATAATGTCTGTAAGCACGTCCACCGCCACTATTGAAAGCCTACGAGCTATGTTTGCCACGCACGGCTTGCCTGATGCCCGAGACAGCGAAAATGGGCCGTGCTGGGAGTGGGTGAGAGCTCAGATGAACAGGACCCCAAGAAAGAATGCAAAAGGCAGGAGGCAACAGAGCAGAGTAGCACTGGGGTAAGTAAAAACCACAAGGTGATCGGAAGGGACAACATGTAGGAATATAAAGTGGCTGCAGGAGGGGTCAAAACTAAAAATCATGGTTTAAAAACTAGTATTAAAATACTCTACCTAAACGTACGCAGCATTCAAAATAAAGTAAATGAGTTGACGGCACAAATCATCACAAATGGGTATGATTTGGTGGCCATTACAGAAACGTGGTTGCAAGGTGGCCAAGACTGGGAATTAAACATACAGGGGTATCTTACAATTCGGAAAGATAGACAAGAAGGGAAAGGAGATGGGGTAGCTCTGTTAATAAAGGATGATATCAGGGCAGTTGTGAGAGATGATATTGGCTCTAATGAACAAAATGTTGAATCATTGTGGGTGGAGATTAAAGATAGTAAGGGGAAAAAGTCACTGGTGGGCGTAGTTTATAGGCCCCCAAATAATAACTTCACGGTGGGGCGGGCAATAATCAAGGGAATAATGGAGGCATGTGAAAAAGGAACAGCAGTAATCATGGGGGATTTTAACCTACATATCGATTGGTCAAATCAAATCGCACGGGGTAGCCTTGAGGAGGAATTCATAGAATGCATAAGGGATTGTTTCTTAGAGCAGTATGTTACAGAACCTACAAGGGAGCAAGCTATCTTAGATCTGGTCCTGTGTAATGAGACAGGAATAATAAACGATCTCCTAGTAAACGATCCTCTCAGAATGAGTGATCACAGTATGGTTGAATTTGTAATACAGATTGAGGGTGAGGATGTAGTGTCTCAAACGAGCGTACTATGCTTAAACAAAGGGGACTACAGTGGGATGAGGGCAGAGTTGGCTAAAGTAGACTGGAAACACAGACTAAACGGTGGCACAATTGAGGAACAGTGGAGGACTTTTAAGGAGCTCTTTCATAGTGCTCAACAAAAATATATTCCAGTGAAAAAGAAGGGCGGTAAGAGAAGGGATAACCAGCCGTGGATAACCAAGGAAATAAAGGAGAGTATCAAATTAAAAACAAATGCGTATAAGGTGGCCAAGGTTAGTGGGAAACTAGCAGATTGGGAAAATTTTAAACGACAGCAACGAATGACTAAGAAAGCAATAAAGAAAGGAAAGATAGATTACGAAGGTAAACTTGCGCAAAACATAAAAACAGATAGTAAAAGCTTTTACCGATATATAAAACGGAAAAGAGTGACTAAAGTAAATGTTGGTCCCTTAGAAGATGAGAAGGGGGATTTAATAATGGGAAATGTGGAAATGGCTGAGACCTTAAACAATTATTTTGCTTCGGTCTTCACAGTGGAAGACACAAAAACCATGCCAAAAATTGCTGGTCACAGGAATGTGGGAAGGGAGGACCTTGAGACAATCACTATCACTAGGGGGGTAGTGCTGGACAGGCTAATGGGACTCAAGGTAGACAAGTCCCCTGGTCCTGATGAAATGCATCCCAGGGCATTAAAAGAGATGGCGGAAGTTATAGCAGATGCATTCCAAAATTCTCTGGACTCTGGGGAGGTACCATCGGATTGGAAAGCAGCTAATGTAACGCCTCTGTTTAAAAAAGGGGGCAGACAAAAGGCAGGTAACTATAGGCCGGTTAGTTTAACATCTGCAGTGGGGAAAATGCTTGAAGCTATCATTAAGGAAGAAATAGCAGGACATCTGGATAGGAATAGTGCAATCAAGCAGACGCAACATGGATTCATGAAGGGGAAATCATATTTAACTAATTTACTGAAATTCTTTGAGGATATAATGAGCATGGTGGATAGAGGTGTACCGATGGATGTGGTGTATTTAGATTTCCAAAAGGCATTCGATAACACAAAAGGTTACTGCAGAAGATAAAGGTACGCGGAGTCAGAAGAAATGTATGAGCATGGATAGAGAATTGGCTGGCCAACAGAAAGCAGAGAGTCGGGATAAATGAGTCCTTTTCGGGTTGGAAATCGGTGGTTAATGGTGTGCCACAGGGATCGGTGCTGGGACCACAACTGTTTACAATATACATAGATGACCTGGAAGAGGGGACAGAGTGTAGTGTAACAAAATTTGCAGATGACACAAAGGTTAGTGGGAAAGCGGGTTGTGTAGAGGACACAGAGAGGCTGCAAAGAGATTTAGATAGGTTAAGCGAATGGGCTAAGGTTTGGCAGATGGAATACAATGTCGGAAAATGTGAGGTCATCCACCTTGGAAAAAAAAACAGTAAAAGGGAATATTATTTGAATGGGGAGAAATTACAACATGCTGCGGTGCAGAGGGACCTGGGGGTCCTTGTGCATGAATCCCAAAAAGTTAGTTTGCAGGTGCAGCAGGTAATCAGGAAGGCGGATGGAATGTTGGCCTTCATTGCGAGAGGGATGGAGTACAAAAGTAGGGAGGTCCTGCTGCAATTGTATAGGGTATTGGTGAGGCCGCACCTGGAGTACTGCGTGCAGTTTTGGTCACCTTACTTAAGGAAGGATATACTAGCTTTGGAGGGGGTACAGAGACGATTCACTAGGCTGATTCTGGAGATGAGGGGGTTACCTTATGATGATAGATTGAGTAGACTGGGTCTTTACTCGTTGGAGTTCAGAAGGATGAGGGGTGATCTTACAGAAACATTTAAAATAATGAAAGGGATAGACAAGATAGAGGCAGAGAGGTTGTTTCCACTGGTCGGGGAGACTAGAACTAGGGGGCACAGCCTCAAAATAAGGGGGAACCAATTTAAAACTGAGTTGAGAAGGAATTTCTTCTCCCAGAGGGTTGTGAATCTGTGGAATTCTCTGCCCAAGGAAGCAGTTGAGGCTAGCTCATTGAATGTATTCAAATCACAGATAGATAGATTTTTAACCAATAAGGGAATTAAGGGTTACGGGGAGCGGGCGGGAAAGTGGAGCTGAGTCCACGGCCAGATCAGCCATGATCTTGTTGAATGGCGGAGCAGGCTCGAGGGGCTAGATGGCCTACTCCTGTTCCTAATTCTTATGTTCTTATGTTCTTATGTTCTTCACCAGTGCTGAATTCAAGGAATTCATGACCTGCAATGGGATCAAACACGTCACATCTGCCCCGTTCAAGCCCGCATCCAACGGCCAGGCAGAACGGGCAGTTCAGACCATCAAGCAAAGCTTGAAACACGTGTCGGAAGGCTCCCTGCAGACCCGGCTGTCCCGAGTGCTGCTCAGCTACCGCACCAGACCCACTCTCTCACCGGGGTTCCCCCAGCCAAGCTGCTCATGAAACGGGCGCTAAAAACAAGGCTCTCTCTTGTTCACCCTGATCTCCATGGTCACATGGAGGGCAACCGGCATTAACAAAGTGTACCATGACCGCTTAAATTTGTCACACGATATTGAGATTAATGATCCTGTGTTTGTGCTCAATTATTGACATGGTCCCAAATAGTTCGCTGGCACGGTCACAGCCAAAGAAGGGAATAGGGTGTTTCACGTCAAATTGACCAATGGACAAATGCACAGAAAACATTTGGACCAAATCAAATTGCGGTTCACCAACAACTACGAAAAACCTGAAGAAGACACCACCAACTTTGACCCTCCAACACAAACACAAGTGGCAACTGGCATCATGGTTGACCACGAAGCCGAACTCACCATCCCCAACAGCCCGGCAAGGCTGGCTGCCCAACAGTCCAGTGAAGAACTAACCAACTCACCCACACCCACATTTGTACCGAGACGATCGACAAGGGAGCGAAAAGCCCCAGATCATCTCACCTTGTAAATAAGTGTACTGTTGACTTCACGGAGAAGTGATGTTATGTATTTAACCCCTTGTAACCTGTATTACACTACCACCAGAGGGCCTACCTGTTGGAGTCCCAAGGGATCCCAGCAGGTCACCCACGAGGTACCTGCACTCTGCAGTCGCAATAAAGGAGCCAAGGTCACACTTGCCCATGTTACACAGTACTCAGTTTCATCCTTTGTTATGAGCATAACAGTTCACTTCTTTGAAACAGTGCTGTCCACCTGAGAGTGCAGACGGGGCCTCAGTTTAACGTCTCATCCGAAAGATGGCACCTCCGACAGTGCGGTGCTCCCTCAGCACTGCACTGGAGTGTCCGCCTGGATTTTGTGCTCCAGTCTCTGGAAAGGGGCTTGAACCCACAACCACTCTGATTTAGAGAAGGCAGGATTTGTCGCCACTGAGCCATGGCCAATACCTTAGCAGCTAAGTGGGACGGGAGGTCACAGGAAAGGAATTCACGGGGTCCTTATTCTTCAGAATACGAGGCTCAGTCATTTTCCTGAACTGACAATTGAGATCCAGAACAAATCATAGAATTTACAGCACAGAACTGCCAGTGTTTTTGCTCCACATGAGCCTCCTCCCACCTTACTCCATCTCACCGCATCACCATCTCCTTTTATTCCTTTCTCCCTCATGTGTTTATCTAGCTTCCCGTTAAATGCATCAAGGCTGTTCGCCTCAACCACACCCTGTGGCAGCGAGTTCCACATTCTCACCACTCTCTGGGTAAAGAATTCTCTCCTAAATTCTTTATTGGATTTATGAGTGACTATCTTATTGTTATGTTCAGAATAACTCCACAAGACTGTATACTGTAAGCTCAAACTGTTGTGACCTTGGTCTCTTTAATGTAACTCCAGAGTGAGGAAGCAGCATGGTAGACTGCCTTTTATATCTGCTTGCCCAGGGTGTGCAGGTGACCCTTGGGTCCCCCCACAGGTGCGCCCCTGGTGGCAAGTCTTACACATTGGTAAAGTTTACATACATAACACTTATATCTCTGGCCCCTTGTTTAGGACCCCTCCCACAAGTGGAAACATCTTCCCTAGATCTACCCTGTCGAGCCCCTTCATAATTTCATAGACCTTTACCAGGTCACCTCTCAGTCTTCACATTTCTAGAGACAAGAGCCTCATCCTATTCAGTCTTTCAGCACAGCGTGAGCAGGTCAGGAAACAGCGGGAACACAAAGGGGTCAGACCACCCAATGGAATTCTGGGTATGCATCCAGGGAGTGCTGACCTTTGTTCGTCATCACCGGGGGCGACCGAGGAAAGGAACTCTGTGAAGTGATGCCAGACTGGGTCAACCAGCCAAAGAATTGTTGATCAGAAACATATATATACACACACGGTGCTTGTGCTACAACTGGGCAAGTACGGGGTTAATTTTCCGTCCCCTTTATGGTGGGATGTTCATCCAAACGGGGATTGTTCTGTGGTTTGCTCAGAATTTTTGATATGGGTCGATATGTAATTGAAAGGAATGTTCTAATGGAGATGGTTAACCGCAATGAGGCTGCCAGAGGATCGTTTTGCAATGTTTAAAGGAAGAATGAATTGAATAATTGGGAGGACTGCACTAGTATCATAGAAAAAAGCCTTTAAATCAGGAGGAGGAGAGCGACAATTTATTCTAGCCCCATTTTATAATTAAGATTAATGTCTTGACCATGCTGGATCAATTAACAGACACAGAGTGATGTGGACGGGAGGATTCGGGGCCCTGGAGAATAAGTAGACGTATTTTTTTTAAATCAAGAAAATCTATTGTTTCAAAGATTAGTTTGGCTTGGTACCTGGAATGGTTGTCAATGGCAGGTCCATGTTACAGGCGAAGTTGCCTCAATGCCATTGGGGAAGGTGGTTTGAGGACCACGAAAGGTGCTGGACTTCGTTCTCCCTTCTTCTTTCATATTGCCAATGCGCTCATTGGTCGGCTGTGCAGCGCCATTATTTGTACCTGCTGCGGGATGTGTAGTGCAGGCCAGAGTTTGTTTTCAAGTCCCCTTCGCCCATCATCCCAGTACTCGCTGACCGACATTGGCTCCCGGTCCGGCAACGTATCGATTTTAAAATTCCCATGCTTGTTTTCAAAACCCTCCATGCCATCGCATCATAGAAACATAGAACATAGAAACATCGAAATTTACAGCACAGAAGGAGGCCATTCCGGCCCAGCATGTCCGCGCTGGCCGACAAAGAGCCACACGGCCCTTAGTCAGTAGCCCCAAAGGCCACATAAAAACCCATGAACAATGATGGAAAGGCAAAGAGCACCCAGCCCAACCAGTCTGCCTCACACAACTGCGACATCCCTTGGACAAAAACATTCTACACTCCACCCAAATTGGAGCCATGTGATCTCCTGGGAGAGGCAAAAACCAGATAAAAAACCAGGCCAATTTAGGGAGAAAAAATTCTGGGAAAATTCCTCTCCGACCCATCCAGGCGATCGAAACTCGTCCAGGAGCTCATTCTGGCCGCATTCTATTCCCTGCAGTACTCATCCCATCTCTGTAACCTCCTCCAGCTCTCCGAGATCTCTGCACTCCTCCAATTCTGGCCTCTTGCGCATCCCCTGATTTCCATCGCTCCACCATTGGCGGCCGTGCCTTCAACAGCCTAAGCTGTGGAACTCCCTCGCTAATCCTCTCCATCTCTCCACTTCCCTCCCCTCCTTTAAGACGCTCCTTAAAACCTACCTCTTTGACCAAGCTTTTGAGTGAGCGAGGGTGGAATTTGGATGGTGCCGAGTCTCCTCCCACCTGCCAGAAATTCCACGCACGGTGGTACAAGCGCATAATACATCGATCCCCAAATGGGTGGGTATATTCGCCACCCTGCAAACGAGGGATTCACATCGTCCAATGTCGTTTCCTCCCCTTACGCCCGAGCTATGCTCGGTGCAAGAGATGGCTCCAGGTCCCTGCATTGCTAAAAGGCGGTGAGGGGGGGAGAGATTTAACATTTTTAAGGCCAGTTTCAGCATTGCAATCAACTGCAGCACTTTGCTGAAAAGAGCAAAACCGAGACATGCTCAGTTAGAAAATAGGAGCAGTAGTAGGCCATTCGGCCCTTCGAGTCTGCACCGCCATTCAATATGATCATGGCTGATCCTCTATCTCAACACCATATTCCCGCTTTTTTCCCATACCCCTTGATGCCTTTTGTGTCTCGAAATCTATCTATCTCCCTCTTAAATATATTCAGTGACTTGGCCTCCACAGCCTTCTGTGGTAGAGAATTCCACAGGTTCATCACCCTCTGAGTGAAAACATTTCTCCTCATCTCGGTCCTAAATTTCCCACTCCGTATCTTGAGACTGTGACCCCTTGTTCTAGACTTCCCAGCCCCGGGGGAAACATCCTCCCCGCATCCAGTCTATCCAACCCAGTTAGAATTTTATACGTTTCAATGAGATCCCCTCTCATTCTTCTAAACTCTAGTGAATACAGGCCTAGTCGACCCAAGTTCTGCTCATACGACAGTCCTGCCATCCCAGGAATCAGTCTGGTGAACCTTCGCTGCACTCCCTCTATGGCAAGTTTGACATATTTTCTGTCACAAGGGCAGTGGGCTGCAAGGAGATGTCAGCTATGGCTCAGTGGGCAGCACTCTCACCTCTGGGCCACTCTGCAATTTGTTTTCTCTCTATCTACCCTGATAAAATTGTTGTATTTGTTGTCAGCAGTGACAAAAAAAAAAGGACTAAACGTCTTACTAACAAGAAGGAGTGACCCTGCTATCCCACAAGGAGCGTAGGGTTACCATCGAGGATCTTTGACGCTGGGAGACTGATATTGGTAATGGTTTGATTTAGCACAGTGTTTCATGTGACAGTGCAAATGAAGAATTAATAGAAGCTGAGCATTTAATCAAATGGTTTTGGAAGATGTCCATACAAATGAGTTTTTAAACAATTATTACTGGTATAAACATCTGATTAATGCAACAGTGAAGATGTAGAGCAATAAAGAGCTGAGATGGGTTAATTCCTGAAATCAGCCAGGATTTTCAATATTATTAGAATAGTGGGAGAGAGGGAAGGAAGGAAGGATGGAGGGAATGAATGAAGGAAGGAGGGAGAGAGGAAAGGAGGGAGGGAGGGAATGAATGAAGGAAGTAGGGAGAGAAAGAGGGAGGGAGGAAAGGAGGGAGGGAGGAAGGGAGGGAGGGATAGAGGGAGGGAGGGAGGGGGAAAGGGAGGAAGGAATGAAGGGAGGGAGGGAGGTAGGAAGGGAGGGAGAGAAGGAGGGAGGGAGGTAGAAAGGAAGGGAGGGAGGGAAGGAGGGAGGGAGGGAGGGAGGACAAAGAACATCCCAAAGCACTTTACAGCCAATGAAGTACTTTTGAAGTATAGTCACTGTTGTAATGTAGGAAGCTCGATGGAATGTTGCAGTTATTAATCATTGACTATAAAATGAATACTGAGTCATTAACAGCTGGGTTAGAAACAGTCCTGCTGATCTGATATATGAAGACAAAGTTGCCTTTTAAGGAAACTGTAACTTTGACCGATGTTGAAGATGATTTCACTGAGCAGGAGTAGCTCTCACTAGGGGCAGAGATAAGCTTTGGCTGGATAAATTAGAAACAGGCGATTCACGCTCACAAAAATTGCAATTCTGCAAATGGATACAGATATTGCATTTTAACTTCCTCCTGCAGTAGCCGCCCCTGGCAGCCCTCACAGCTTCTTTCCTCCGCCCATTCTGAGTGAAGTATTTGACAAGGGTCCCCTATTGTCCCTTTTGTTGGCGCACTGCCTGAAAGGGCGGTGGAAGCAGATTCAATGGTAACTTTCAAAAGGGAATTGGATAAATACTTGTAAAGAATAAATCTGCACGGCTGTGGGAAAAGAGCAGGGGGAGTGAGACTAATAGGATCGCTCTTTCGAAGAGCCCACACCGGCACGATGGGTCGAATGGCCTCCTTCTGTGCTGTATCCGTCTTTCGGATGAGATGTTAAACCGAGGCCCCGTCTGCTGACTCAGGTGGACGTAAAAGATCCCATGGCACTATTTCGAAGAAGAGCAGGGGAGTTAACCCCAGTGAACTGGCCAATATTTATCCCTCAATCAACATAACAAAAAACAGATTATCTGATCATTTTTGCATTGCTGTGTGTGTGGGAGCTTGCTGTGCGCAAATTGGCTGCCGTGTTTCCCACATTACAACAGTGACTGCACTCCAAAAGTACTTCATTGGCTGTAAAGCTCTTTGAGACGTCCGGTGGTCGTGAAAGGCGCTCTAGAAATCCAAGTCTTTCTTTTTAGGACGTGTCTATGATTGGTCCCCTTGGAGGATAAGTCACACCCTGAAGTTTCACAGGAATGTGTAACTGGAACCGCCCATCCCAGGGTCTCACTGATTTTGCAAATTGTAACTCGATCCACTTTGACTTACTGAAGTGACAGAGGACAGGGCTCCCCAGAAGGCAGCACGGGCCAGACAAAGTGCCTTAACCCAGTCCAAGTGTATGCCTCCTCCAGTTGAAGTGCCTAACCCCAGTCCAAGTGCATCTTCCCCCCACCCCCATAGATGGGGCATTGGGTGCAGATTGTTAACAGGTTTATTGGATATGAAGTGAATAGTGACAGTGTTGTGACATATGGATTTCATCCACTCCAACGGTGGTGTCCCTTGGTAGGGGGTTGGAAGAACGTGATCCATCTTCCCGAAGTTCCCTCTCTCCCCTCCGATCTCCCCCACCCTTGTTTTCTTCCCCCTGCTCCCCACCCATGTCTCCCTCTCTCCCCCCAGCCTCTGTCTCATTCTCCCCCAGCCTCTCTCTCTCTCTCTCTCTCTCTCTCTCCCCCCAAGCCTCTCTCACTCTCCCCCAGCCTCTCTCTCTCTCCCCCAGCCTCTCTCTCTCACTCCCCCAGCCTCTCTCTCTCTCTCGCTCTCTCTTTCTCTCTCTCCCCCCCAGCCTCTCTCACTCTCCCCCAGTCTCTCTCTCTCTCTCCCCCCATCTCACTCATTCTCACCCCAGCCTCTCTTTCTCTCTCTCTCTCCCTCTCCCCCCAGCCACTCTGCCCCCCAGCCTCACTCACTCACTCCCCTCAGCCTCACTCACTCTCCCCCAGTCTCTCTCTCTCTCCCCCCCAAGGCCCGCCGCTCTCGTCCCCCCACCGCTTCGCTGCTCACTGCTGCTCTCGGCCCCAGGCGCACCGGGTGGGGGGGGGGGGGAAGAGAGAGGGTAGGTGGGCGAAGATAGTTGGAGCCTCAGGTCCTGCTTCTCGGCACCACGTGGAGGGAATGATTCGGGCCGGGAAGGGGGGCTTGACAGGGGGCGGGGCTTGACAGATGCATGTCTTGCCAAAAAAAGTGCAGTACAAATAGTTACACTGCTCTTTGTAATCATTATATGAGTGCGCACAGTGGAATGTGTCAGTCAGTGAGGGGAGAGAACTGGATAGGGGGAGGAAAAACAGACACAAAAACCAAATGGCACTGACAGCACCAGTCACTGCCCTAATTTATCTGGTATTCGTTCAGAGAATACAACTCGGCCTGATCAGAATGAAACCCACTTGTAACTCTAAACATACGAAGCGGAAAGGCTGCGGAATTTAGCTCGAAACAACAAAGCAGTGACTTGAAAGCGCTAAAAAGCTGAAAATAATGACTCAACAGGGAATGACAACAATAGCTATATAGTGGCAATGGGTTTCTGATTTGCCTACTCTTGTGAGGGAGAGATTTATTTGACTGCAGTCAAAATGAACTGTGGTGCAGATTTTTCTTACACTGCACTTCTGCAGTGTGGCCAACAGAGGGCGGTGACTGCCCAGTCTTGAGCCTGGAACCCCAGTGTGTTCATCGCCTGTGGAGTGATCCTCAGGGACTCAGCAAAGAGATGGCAGCCGATATTCTGACTTGTGGTTGATTTGTGGATCATACCCCCAGCTACAGATGTAAAGTATGCACACACATATTCATTTCCGGTTAAATAGGGGGCATCTCAGCTGCGAGATGGTTGGCTGGAGGTCTGTCGTAAGTGTGCAGTGCCCATTGCTCACCGTATGCTGCAGGCATAAGTCAGTGAGTGACAGGGCAGTCTTTGGCAAGAGTGAAGCAAATGCTGGAGTCAGACTGTCACTGAGGGAAATTCTTTCTCCCACCTCCCACCCTGCCTTCCAATAAAAGGGGCACTCCCTCAAGCCGTTATTACAAGAGGATTTGAGTATAAGAGTGAAGACATCTTACTGCGATTATATAGGGTCCTGGTGAGACAGCATCTGGAGTATTGTGTACAGTTTTGGTCTCCTTTCCTAAGGAAGGATTTACTTGCCGCAGAGGGAGTGCAACGAAGGTTCACCAGACTGATTACTGGAATGGGGGGGATTGTCCTATGAGGAGAGATTGAGCAGACTAGGCCGATATTCTCTAGAGTGTGGAAGAATGAGAGGTGATCTCATGGAAACATACAACATTCTTACAGGGCTTGACAGGGTAAATGCAGGGAGGATGTTTCTTCTGGCTGGGGAGTCGAGAACCAGGGGTCACAGTCTCAGAATAAGGGGTCGGCCATTTAGGACTGAGATGAGGAGAAACTTCTTCACTCAGAGGGCGGTGAATCTTTGGAATTTTCTACCCCAGAGGGCTGTGGAGGCTCAGTCTTTGAGTATATTCAAGACAGAGATCGATAGATTTTTGATTATTAAGGGAATCCGGGGATATGGGGACAGTGCAGGAAAGTGGAGTTGGGGTGGAAGATCAGCCATGATCTTATTGAATGGCGGAGCAGGCTCGAGGGGCCGAATGGCCTACTCCTGCTCCTAATTCTTATGTTCTTATGTTCTAAACCACTACCCACCCTACCGCATGACAACACATCAGCCTCTCTTTGCCCCTCCACGAGCGTGGCAGGAATCATCATCTAAGTAAATGTCAACAGCAATTCAGTTCACTGCATTACCGTAACCTCCATGAATAACAAAGTGTCATGTCATTACACGGGAGATTTTAATACAATAAATTGGTCACCCGACTCGTTCTGAACACAAGGCTTCCCTGGGTGTCTACATGTGCCTTTCTTTCACCCATTCCAGTGCTCCTTATAAATGCAACCAGGGGGTGAGGAACACGGCGATTGGCTGCCTGCTCGTGCTTGCTCCCGGGCAGTTTGATGTCACTGCCCACTTACAACAACAACCACTTGCATTTATATAGCAAGAAAGAAAGTTTCTCTTCAGCATTCCCACATTTTTGTGTCATCTGAAAACGTTGATACCGTGTCCCCCAAACCCAAGTACTATTTTGAAAGAAAGAAAGGACTCAATTTTGCCCAAGCCCATTTTCTGGCATATTGCCAGAGTCACGCCCGTTTTTCTAGGCCAGAAATGCGGCAGAAATATTTTGCCAAAGTTTCCCCCGAGAAACAATTCAAAATTTGGCGCTGCGCAGCGTGTCCAGTCGACTCGGGGGGTGGAGCCTGCTGTCTGTGCCGAAAAAACGATGCCGCACCTTCTGCGCATGCGCATGCGCGGGAAAAAAAATGATGCTTTTGACATTATTTCAATGGACGAGCATGCGCAGTACAGCTCCGGGTTGGCAATCGGCCATTTTTAAAGAGACAGCTGCGTGTGTGACAA
Organism: Pristiophorus japonicus; assembly: GCF_044704955.1. Taxonomy (NCBI): domain Eukaryota; kingdom Metazoa; phylum Chordata; class Chondrichthyes; family Pristiophoridae; genus Pristiophorus; species Pristiophorus japonicus. The sequence goes on along the minus strand of NC_091991.1, from coordinate 169,960,260 downwards.
TGTTGAGTGCTGTGTGAGAGCATTGGAAAAATCGCAGCTGCAGCAATACAAGATGCAACGCGGTGCAAGGACCAAGAATTTATTACAGGAAGAAGTGAAGGTACTAGTTATTGTGATTGAGGGCAGATGGACACCAGCAGAGGTCACATAAAAGTTCCACCCAAAGAAATGAAGAAACGCTGGAACCAAGTTGCAGAAGATTACTGTGCAATGGTGACCACCACGAGATCTGGAGACCAGTGTAAAAAGAAGTGTCCGGACCTTGGTCAAGTAGTTAGTGTAAGTAATATTTTCATTTAGTCAATGGAATTACAATTGTAAATGTGACCATCTGTATGGGCCCAAGTTTCGAGCCGCGCCTAGAACAGCGCAGTCCCGACCTGGACGCCCATTTTTCGCGCCACAAAGTACGCCTAAAAAAAACCTCCGTATTCTCCACCTCCCTGCAGGTCCTCTGGCCCTCGGCGCAGCGCCGCAGGAGCTGTAGGGGGCGGAGCCAGGTCCCTGCGCTGAACACAGTGCCGGGACCTCTGCACATGCGCGCTACAGTGGGCGCGCATGTGCAGTAGCTCCAGGCGCCCAAAACTGTGTGGGAGGGGCCCAAAGCACGCAGCCCCTAGCCCTGGCCGAATGGCCTCACTGGGGCTGCGTGAATAAGGCTCCTCCCACGGCCAGCTCCTGCTTCCTCCCGACCCGACTCGACTCGACTCCCGCTTCCCGCCCCCCGCCCCGACACCCGCTTCCCCGCCCCCGGACCGGACCCGACACCGACACCAAGCCGACTCTCGCTCCCCCCCGCCTCCAGACCGGACCCGACACCGACACCGACCCGACTCCTGCTCCCCCCCGCCTGGATCCGACCTGACCTCCCTCCCTCCCCCCGACCTGACCTGACCTCCCTCTCCCCCCCCCCCCCCCCCCGACCCGACCCAACCCAACGCCACCTACCTGTAAATCTGGTGCTGGGGACAGGCCCGTTCAGCCTCCCTCCCCCTTCTCCTTCCCCCCCCCCCCAATCTCCTTCCCCCCCCAATCTCCTTCCCCCCCCCAATCTCCTCCTCCCCCCCCAATCTCCGCCTCCCCCCCCCAATCTCCTCCTCCCCCCCCCAATCTCCTCCCCCCCCAATCTCCTCCTCCCCCCCTAATCTCCTCCTCCCCCCCCAATCTCCTCCTCCCCCCATCTATCTCCTTCCCCCCATCTCCTTTCTCCCCCTTCTCACCTTCATCCCTTTATCCCCTTCTCCCCCCTCCCCCTTCTCCCCCATCCCTCCCTCTGCTCCCCCCCTCTACCCCACTCCTCGCTGTCAGAAACACAGACAGAGAATGAGAGACACACACAGACAGACAGAGAGATAGAGACACTGACAGAGACACACTGGGGGGGCCGGGGGGTATCCCAGCACGCTGTTGGAGGGCTCCCGGTGCTGCAGTCGGTAAGTAGAAAATGTTTTATTTATTGATTTAAAAAACAAATTATTTCTTATTAATTTTTTTTGATTGATTTATTGGTTGATTTATTGATGTATTTATCATTTATTACTGATGATGGCTCTTTATTTGTAAAACTGAAGTGTTTAATGTTTGTAAACTTTCCTTTAAACACCCCCCCCCCCCCATTCCCTACGCCTAATTTGTAACCTATGCCTGATTTTCTAAAGTGTAGACAAGGTTTTTTCGAGCGTACAAAAATCTTCACTTACTCCATTCTAAGTTAGTTTGGAGTAAGTTTTCACTGCCTAAACTTTGAAATCAGGCGTCAGTGGCCGGACACGCCCCCTTTTGAAAAAAAAATTCTGTTCCAAAGTGAAACTGTTCTAACTGACTAGAACTGGAGCAAACTAAATGACGAGAATTCCGATTTCTAAGATACTCCGTTCTACACCAGTTGCTCCTAAAAATCAGGAGCAAATCATGTGGAAACTTGGGGCCTATATGTCTAAAAAAGTTGCATTTTCATCTTTGCAGAAGAAGGTGGCACATAATAAAAGAGAAAGAACTCGAACAGGAGGAGGCCCGGCAAATCTATAGCCACTGTCACCTTTGGAAGAGAGGGTGGCTGCTTTGATGGGTCCTGCCTGGAGAAAAGCAACCATCACTGCACAAGCTAGGCCCACACTCGAGGGAGGAGGCCAGTATTGCGAGAGTGGGTGGCGCAGGAGGATAAAGGGCGGCGGCAGTCCGAGCAGCCAGCTGGTGCAGGGGCAGAAGATAAACAAAGAAGTAATAAGAAATCGAAGTGTGACGTCACAGCCAAGCAGGTAAGTGATTGGCTGGTGGATTGGTGAGTATTTAATATTTTTCTTTTTATTTCCTTAGCAGTAAGAAACCTTGTCATTGTTGCCAAATGAAATTAATTCAAGGGTTAAGTCATGACAGGAGAGCCCAGACCCATGTCATGCTCCTCCTGTGCTATGTGGCACTCAGGGATGCTTCCAGTATCCCTGACTACTATGTGTGCAGGAAGTGTGTCCAGCTGCAGCTCCTGACAGACCGCATTGCGGCAGTGGAGCTAGCGCATGGATTCACTCTGGAGCATCTCCCTCCAAAACAGATACACCGTTTTGGGAACTGTTGGGGTAGATGACTCATCAGGGGAAGGCAGCAGCAGCCAAGCTCTTGGCACCATGGGTGGCTCTGCTGCACAGGAGGGCAGGAAAAAGAGTGGCAGAGCTATAATGGTAGGGGATTCTATTGTAAGGGGAATAGATAGGCATTTCTGCGGCCGCAATCGAGACTCTAGGATTGTATGTTGCCACCCTGGTGCAATGGTCAAGGATGTCTCGGAGCGGCTGCAGGGCATTTTGGAGGGGGAGGGTGAACAGCTAGTTGTCGTGGTGCATATAGGTAACAACGATATAGGTAACTAACGGGATGAGGTCCTACAACTGAATTTAGGGAACGAGGAGTTAAATTAAAAAGTCGGACCACAAAGATAGTAATCTCAGGATTGCTACCAGTGCCACGTGCTAGTCAGCATAGAAATAGCGTACGATAGTTAAGATGAATACATGGATTGAGGAATGGTGCAAGAGGGAGTGATTCAAATTCCTGGGACATTGGAACCGGTTCTGGGGGAGGTGGGACCAGTACAAACCGGACGGTCTTCACCTGGGCAGGACCGGAACCAATGTCATGGGAAAGTGTTTGCTAGTGCTGTTGGGGAGGGTTTAAAATAATATGGCAGGGGGATGGGAATCTATGCAGGGAGACAGATGGAAGTAAAATGAGGGCAGAAGCAAAAGGTCGGACATTAGCTTGGATGATGTCGATTCGTATGGGTAGAGCTGCGGAACACCAAAGGGCAGAAAACGCTAGTGGGAGTTGTGCACAGACCACCAAACAGTGGTAGTGAGGTTGGGGATGGCATAAAACAGGAAATTAGGGATGCGTGCAATAAAAGTACAGCAGTTATCATGGGTGACTTTAATCTGCATATAGATTGGGCTAACCAAACTGGTAGCAACACAGTGGAAGAGGATTTCCTGGAGTGTATAAGGGATGGTTTTCTAGACCAATATGTCGAGGAACCAACTAGAGAACAGGCCATCCTAGACTGGGTCTTGTGTAATGAGAGAGGATTAATTAGCAATCTTGTTGTGTGAGGCCCCTTGGGGAAGAGTGACCATAATATGGTAGAATTCTTCATTAAGGTGGAGAGTGACACAGTTAATTCAGAGACTAGGGTCCTGAACTTAAAGAAAGGTAACTTCGATGGTATGAGACGTGAATTGGCTAGCATAGACTGGAGAATGATACTTAAAGGGTTGACGGTGAATAGGCAATGGCAGACATTTAAAGATCACATGGATGAACTTTAACAATTGTACATCCCTGTCTGGCGTAAAAATAAAATGGGGAAGGTGGCTAACCGTGGCTAACAAGGGAAATTAGGGATAGTGCTAAATCCAAGGAAGAGGAATATAAATTGGCCAGAAAAAGCAGCAAACCTGAGGACTGGAAGAAATTTAGAATTCAGCAGAGGAGGACAAAGGGTTTAATTAGGAGGACGGGGGAAAATAGAGTATGAGAGGAAGCTTGCAGGGAACATAAAAACTGACTGCAAAAGCTTTTATAGATATGTGAAGAGAAAACAATTAGTGAAGGCAAATGTAGTTCCCTTGCAGTCAGAATCAGGTGAATTTATAATGGGGAACAAAGAAATGGCAGACTAATTGAACAAATACTTTGGTTCTGTCTTCACTAAGGAAGACACAAATAACCTTCCGGGGATCGAGGGCCTAGCGAGAAGGAGGAACTGAAGGAAATCCTTATTAGTCAGGAAATTGTGTTAGGGAAATTGATGGGATTGAAGGCCAATAAATCAATGGGGCTTGATAGTCTGCATCCCAGAATACTGAAGGAAGTGGCCCTAGAAATAGTGGATGCATTGGTGATCATTTTCCAACATTCTATAGACTCTGGATCAGTTCCTGTGGATTGGAGGGTAGCTAATGTAACCCCACTTTTTAAAAAAGGAGGGAGAGAGAAAACATGGAATTATAGACCAGTTAGCCTGACATCATTAGTCGGGAAAATGTTGGAATCAATTATTAAAGACGTAATAGCAGCGCATTTGGAAAGCAGACAGGATTGGTCCAAGTCAGCATGGATTTATGAAAGGGAAATCATGCTTGGCAAATCTTCTAGAATTTTTTGAGGATGTAATTAGTAGAGTGGACAAGGGAGAACCAGTGGATGTGGTGCATTTGGACTTTCAAAAGGTTTTTGACAAGGTCCCACACAAGAGATTAGTGTGCAAAATGAAAGCACATGGTATTGGGGGTAATGTACTGACGTGGATAGAGAACTGGTTGGCAGACAGGAAGCAAAGAGTAGGAATAAACGGGTCCTTTTCAGAATGGTAGGCAGTGATCAGTGGTGTATCATAAGGTGCAGTGCTGGGACTCCAGCTATTTACAATATACATTAATGATTTAGACGAAAGAATTGAATGTAATATCTCCAAGTTTGCAGATGACACTAAGCTGGGTGGCAGTGTGAGCTGTGAGGAGGATGCTAAGAGGCTGCAGGGTGACTTGGACAGGTTAGGTGAGTGGGCAAATGCATGGCAGATGCAGTATAATGTGGATAAATGTGAGGTTATCCACTTTGGTGGCAAATACAGGGAGGCAGAATATTATCTGAATGGTGACAGATTAGGCAAAGGGGAGGTGCAACGAGACCTGGGTGTCATGGTACATCAGTCATTGAAAGTTGGCATTCAGGTACAGCAGGTGGTGAAGAAGGCAAATGGCATGTTGGCCTTCACAGCGAGAGGATTTGAGTATAGGAGCAGGGAGATCTTACTGCAGTTGTACAGGGCCTTGGTGAGGCCACACTTTGAATATTGTGTACAGTCTCCTAATCTGAGGAAGGACATTCTTGCTATTGAGTGAGTGAAGCGAAGGTTCACCAGACTGATTCCTGGGATGGCAGGACTGACATAAGAAGAAAGACTGGATCGACTAGGCTTATATTCACTGGAATTTAGAAGAATGAGGGGGGATCTCAGAGAAACATATAAAATTCTGACGGGATTGGACAGGTTAGATTCTGGAAGAATGTTCCCGATGTTGGGGAAGTCCAGAACCAGGGGTCATAGTCTAAGAATAAAGGATAAGCCATTTAGGACCGAGATGAGGAGAAACTTCTTCACTCAGAATTGTGAACCTGTGGAATTCTCTACCACAGAAAGTTGTTGAGGCCAGTTCGTTAGATATATTCAAAAGGGAGTTAGATGTTGTCGTTATGGCTAAAGGGATCAAGGGGTATGGAGAGAAAGCAGGAATGGGGTACTGAAGTTGCATGATCAGCCATGATCATATTGAATGGTGGTGCCGGCTCGAAGGGCCAAATGGCCTACTCCTGCACCTATTTTCCATGTTTCTATGTTTCTAAGTCCTGCAAATTCCACAGTCTGGCTTTGCTAAATGTTAAGTACTACGCGGGCTAGCCATGCTTCGGTTCATGGGGATGTCTCCGTCAGCTACGCTTCGGTTGATGCAATGTGCTATCATTCATCGTGGTCCTTCAAATGAGCCTGTTGCCTGCGCTGTGTGAGCCTACTCATGCCACCCACCCTGCCCCCTCTTCTGGGACCACCGATGATGATGATGGTGAGTTATAATTTGCAGAACTTGAGGTCAACCCTGACGATGCAGAAGGTGGTTCAGACGAGGACGAGCCTGAAGAGGAGAACATCTTCCAATTCCACCCTCCAGACCAAGAGCATGGGGGTGAGGATGAGGGGGGGTGGGGTGGGGAATGGAGGTGGATGAAGCCCCTACTGTTTTACTGACTTTGGAGGAGGTGCAGGTGCTGCCCATTGAGGTGCCAGCCCTTTCCGTGACTAGTGGTTTGTGTAATGTCCTTACACACTACTATAAATTCACACGAGGCACATTCTGCAGACAAGGTCACTCTGTGACCCGAACCTTTATTCACAGGACCAAGAAGTGATGACCCTGCGTGGGACCTCCCTTTATATACCTGGATGACCAGGTGAGAGTGTCTCCCACAAGTTCACCCCCTGTGGTCAAGGTGTGCATTTCTTAGGTGTATACAGTATGCAGTGTTGTTACATGAAGGTTACAGTTACATGAAGGTTACTTACATGACAGTTTGAGTGTTGGTGGGTCATTCCATGGTTTCCGACTGTCCGAAGCTGTGGGTCCCAGTGGTGGGGTGCAACGAGGCACACCCAGGGCCCCACTGTCCGAGGCTGCGGGTCCCAGTGGTGAGGTGCAGCGAGGCACACCCAGGGTGAGGAGGGGAAGGAGAGCTCTACAGCGCTCTCCTGAGGTGCAGGATCTAACAGATGTGTTGCAGATGATGGCAACGCGATCACTCCTGGACACCATCAGTGGGGTGAGTGATGAGGTAGCGGGACTGTCAGGAGAAGTAACAGCAATCTCACGAGAAATGGGAACGATGTCAGTGACCATGAGGGAGGGAATGTCACAGGTAGCTGATGTGCTGTCAGTGAACATCGGGGAGGGAATGTCAGAGATGGTGCGAACACTTTCACTGACCATGAGGGAGGGAATGTCACAGGTAGTTGAGACACTTTTGCTCAACGTGAGGGAGGGAATGTTGCAGGTCGTTGAGACACTGTCAGGGCGCATGAGGGACGGCATGTTGGAGTTAACTGCTGCAATAAGGGAACACGTCCAGACCCCGCGCCCATTGACAGAATCAACTGCCACTTCCACTCCAATCCCCAGACCAGCCTCTGAAGAGCCCCAAGCCTGGCCCTCCACATTGCCACCTGCCCCCCTGCCCCCCCCTCAACAGGTACGCACTACCCGAGATCTTAGAAAGAATAAGCTCGGTACCAACCCCAGAAACACTGTGCCACCGCCTGCGGGCAGGGGAGGTGGAGTCACCAAGGACAAGCGCGGCGGGCGGTCTTAGAATAAGGTGGAGGAGTGATGGGTGCAGCCTTTCTTTGCTGCTGTTGTTGTTTTATTATTATTACTGTTGTAACTGTTCTCAAATTAAAAGATTTTTGCAACTTATGTAAATTTACAAGTTTAAAAGTTAGTAAGTGATTTTAAAGTTTGTAAGTGATTGTAACTGAAAACGTTAAAGTTTGATACAAGAATAATTTTATTAAAATTAAGTTACGTACAAAGAACTGTTTGTTAAACTTTTGAATAAAATATGTTTTACAATAAAACTGAATCATTTCCATTATTTATTCGATTATTAACACAACTTTTGAAGTAAACAAGAATTATTTCCATCATTTGTTCCATTAACACAATACAACATTATGCAACAGTTCCAAGCAGTAAACATGTCCATGTGGAATAGTTGTCGCTGAGCCTTCAGGCAGCAAAGCGTTCACGGATGAGCTGCTTGCGCAAGGCTCAAGCAATTGTTAAAGGGGCACAATGGCCTGTCCTCCTCCGCCGTCGTGCTCCGGGTTCAGTTCGTTGCATGGCTTCCTCGTCCTCATCCTCGTCCTCCTGCTCGTCATCTGCATCTTCCTCATCATCATCAGCCACTCTCACCTCAGGTGGGTCTTCTACTACCAGCTGCTGCTGCCTCATGATGGCCAAGTTATGCAGCGTGCAGCACACAACAGTGAACTGACCGACAATCTCAGGAGAGTACAGCAAGTAGCCTCCTGAATGGTCCAGGCATCGGAAACACTGTTTCAAGATGCCAATGGTCCTCTCTATGAAGATGTGCGTCGCAATGTGTGACATGTTGTATTCCTGGTCAGCTTCTGCCCGGGCTACATGTAGGGGCATCATGAGCCAGGTGGCGAGGCCGTACCCTTTGTCTCCCAGTAGCCAGCTCTGCCCTTCTGGCTGCTGCTGAAACATGGCTGTCGCATCGGATGAATGCATCATGGATCCTCCCAGGGTGTCTTGCATCGACTGACATGATGCGATGCATGTTGTCGCACACGAGCTGTACATTAATGGAGTGGAAGCCTTTTCTGTTCCTGTACATCTCGGAATCCTCCAAAGGTGCTCGCAAGGCGATGTGGGTACAATCAATGCAGCCCTGTACCTTTGGGAAGCCAGCAATCCTGGAGAAGCCCACAACTTTAAAGACTGCATTCCTTCGGGCATATAGTGCAGCTGTCACCTGCCGAATGCAGACATGTGTTGCATGTTGAGAGATGGCGCACACATCCCCAGTTGCAGCTTGAAACGATCCGGAGGCATAGAATGAAAGTGCAGCTGTAACCTTCACTTCAACTGACAAAGCAGTCCTCCTGACGTTTCTATGGTTGCAGGTCTGCTTTCACCAACTCACAGATCTCAGTTACAACTTCTTTGGGGAAACAGAGCCTTCTGACACAGTCTGCATCACGAATGCCTGTCTTGATACACCCGATGTGGGTAAGGCCTCCTGCCCAGCACCCTACGGGCTCTGATACTCCTCTTGCGATGACATCAAATCAATTGTCTCCTACGTAGCACCATGATGCAGAAGGCTCGCACAAGGTATGGCATTGTCAGTATTGCCCCCAAAGTTAAATTTTACCTTTGCAAGAAGCTCAAAATGGCAGGAAAGCAGGCAGGACAGGTTCTTTGTTTTCTCTCCCCAAGGTCTATATGGATGGACCACACACAGGTCTTGTGACCTCTCCTCCTCCTCCCCCCCACCACTCCAAACTCATTGCAGTTTTGTGCCTAGTGCAGCAGCCTTCCGATCGGCACCTCCCTCCCCCCAGGCTCAGTGCAGAAGTCTTCAGAGCACCACCTCCCTGCCCCTCCCACCCACCCGCCCACCCGGACTTGTTTTTCAGCTGAGCCCCGAGCCCCGTGTCCAGGCGCGGGGCCGATTCTGACAGCGGACGCTATGACCCTCCAGGCCTGCTTGAAGATGTTCGGTGATGGCGTGTGAGTAAAAAAAATGGAAACTTCAGAAATCCAGGAAACTTCCCTGTATGTACTCCGTTGAAAGGTAAAAAAAGATGAACTTTATTATGGATATTTCAAGTGTTCGAGACTCCCTCCAAAAACACTGATGAAAAACAATGGCGTCTTTCAGCACCGATTTTTCAATGTGCGCTGGTTTCTGTTAACTCACCAGAACGTTTTTTGGGAGCGGCCAGATACGCCGACTTCGGATTACAAACTTTTGGCCAAACTACAAAAAATGCTGAAAACTGGGGCAGACACCAGAAAAACCTAACCTAGAAAAATCATAACTAAAGCAGTTACGCAGGCGCAGATTCCAGGGGGAAACATTTAATTAAATAATTACGGCAGAAAAAAATGGCGCACACCAAAAAAAACAGCGCAAATGATGTGGGAAAATTGAGCCCAAAGACTTGTATAGCACCTTTCACGACCACCGGACGTCTCATAGCGCTTTACAGCCAATGAAGTACTTACTGAAGTGTAGTCGCTGTTGTCGTGCAGGAAACCATGATAGATGCACCAACGCAGGCCAACATCCCCAGCATCGAAGCACTGACCACACTTGACCAGCTCCGTTGGGCGGGCCACATTATCCATGATACGTCCTTACTATACAGTATAAATGCCCACGAGGCCCATGCTTGAGAGAAGATCAGTCTGTGACCTGTCCTTTATTTTTTAGCACTCAAGTGATGAAGGTGGGTGGAGCTTCCCCTTTTATACCCGAAGGTCCAGGTTAGGAGTGTCTCCCACAAGTCCACCACCTAGTGGTCATTGTTCTCTCAGTGTACAACTTAGATCAGATTATACATGGGTGACAATGCTGGTTGAATACATGACATCACCTCCCCCACAAAGTCTTATTGGGATCACAGGTTAAGTCTCTCTGGTGGTTTACGCTCTCTTGTAGAGCGCCTGAGTTAGGGCTCCGGTTGTTGGGCGCTGGCCTGAGTGTCTGCTGTTTGTGGTGCCTCAGGCCTGTCCGGACTGCCCACAGTGACTGGGCTCTCCTCCCTTTGATTCCGGTGTTCGGTCACCTGTGGTGGAGTGAACTCTATATCGTGTTCTTCCTCTGCTTCTTCTATGGGGTTGCTGAACCTACTTTTTGTTTGATCCACGTATTTGCGGCAGATTTGTCCATTGGTAAGTTTAACGACCAGAATCCTATTTCCCTCTTTGGCAATCACAGTGCCTGTGAGCCATTTGGGCCCTGCAGCGTAGTTGAGGACAAGAACAGGGTCATTTACATCAATACATCGCGCCCTCGCATTCTTGTCATGGTAGTCACATTGTGATTGGCGCCTGCTCTCAACAATTTCTTTCATGGTGGGGTGTATAAGGGATAACCGGGTTTTGAGCGTCCTTTTCATTAGCAGCTCTGCTGGTGGAACCCCTGTGAGCGAGTGTGGTCGGGATCTGTAGGCCAACAGGAGGCGTGATAAGCGGCTTTGTAGGGAACCCCCTTGGATTCTGAGCATCCCGTTTGATTATCTGCACTACTCGTTCTGCCTGGCCATTTGAGGCCGGCTTGAACAGTGCTGTTCTGACATGGTTAATTCCATTGCCTGCCATGAAGTCCTGGAATTCAGTGCTTGTGAAGCATGGGCCATTGTCATTGACCAAGGCTTCCGGTAGACCGTGGGCGGCGAACATTGCCCGTAGACTTTCTACCGTGGCAGAGGATGTGCTTGAATTTAAAATGTCACACTCGATCCATTTGGAGTAGGCGTCTACTACAACCAAAAACATTTTTCCCATGAAAGGACCTGTGTGGTCCACATGGATGCGTGACCAAGGCTTGGCGGGCCATGGCCAGGGGCTAAGGGGGACTTCCCTGGGCGCATAGTCCAGCTGGGCACACGTGTTGTACCTGCGAACACAAAGTTCCAGATCTGCGACCTGGCAATTGCCTTCATCATGACAATGCCCGGGTGCTCATTGTGGAGCTCTCTGATGAACACCTCTCTGCCCATCTGGGGTATGACTACGCGGTTTCCCCACAGTAGGCAATCGGACTGAATCGAGAGTTCATCCCTGCACCTGTGAAATGGTTTAAATTCCTCAGGGCATGCCCTGTACGTGGCTGCCCAGTCCCCATTCAGAACACATTTCTTGACTAGAGATAATAGCGGGTCTCTATTTGTCCAGACTTTAATCTGACGGGCTGTCACGGGTGAGCCTTCGCTTTTGAAAGCTTCAACAGCCATGACCATCTCAGCAGCATGCTCGGTAGCTCCCTCAGTGGTGGCTAGTGGGAGCCTGCTCAGTGTATCGGCGCAGTTTTCGGTGCCCGGTCTGTGCCGAATTGTATAGTCATAGGCGGCTAATGTGAGTGCCCACCTCGGTATGTGGGCCAATGCGTTTGCATTTATGGCCTTGTTGTCGGCCAAAAGGGACGTTAGGGGTTTGTGATCTGTCTCCAGCTCAAATTTCCTGCCAAACAGGTACTGGTGCATTTTCTTTACCGCATATACACATGCGAGCGCCTCCTTTTCTACCATCCCATAGCCCCTTTCTGCCTGGGACAGACTCCTGGAGGCATAAGCTACTGGCTGTAACTGACCCTTGGCACTGACATGCTGCAACACACACCCGACACCATAGGACGACGCATCGCACGTTAACACAAGTTTCTTACATGGGTCATATAGCGCTAACAGATTGTTGGAACATAACAAATTGCGTGCTCTAATAAAAGCCTTTTCCTGGCTGTCTCTCCAGACCCATTCACGACCTTTGCGTAGGAGCACGTGTAGTGGCTCTAGCAGTATGCTCAATTTGGGAAGAAAGTTACCAAAATAGTTCAGGAGCCCCAGGAACGAACGCAGCTCCGTCGTGTTACGGGGTCTGGGTGCTCTCTGGATCGCTTCCGTCTTGGACGCAGCCCTACCCGGTCCAGTCTGCGTAGCATCTCCTCCAGGTTGTGGAGGTGTTCTTCAGTATCGTAACCCGGATGAGGATGTCGTCCTGAAAAACCACTGTCCCTGGAATCGACTTGAGGAGGCTTTCCATATTTCGTTGGAAGATCGCGGCAGCCGAACGAATCCCGAACGGACATCTGTTGCACTCAAACAACCTCTTGTGCGTTGTGATGGTGGTCAGCTTCTTCGATTCACTCGCCAGCTCCTGGGTCATGTAAGCTGAGGTCAGGTCCAATTTTGAAAAAAGTTTGCCACCGGATAGCGTCGCAAAGAGGTCCTCCGCTCTCGGTAGCGGGTACTGGTCTTGGAGTGACACCCGATTGATGGTGGCCTTGTAATCATCACATATCCTGACCGACCCATCCGCCTTGAGCACCGGCACAATCGGGCTCACCCTGTCACTGAATTCGACTGGCGAGATGATGCCTTCCCTCAACAGGCGGTCCAGTTCGCCTTCTATCTTTTCCCGCATCACGCACGGCACCGCTCTGGCCTTGTGGTGTACTGGCCTGGCGTTCACTACCTTGGCCCCCATGAAAGTGCCAATGCTGGGTTGAAATACTGAGTCAAATTTGTCCAGGATCTGAGAGCATGATACTCGCCCCACAGAGGAAATTGCATTGACATCGCCCCATTTCCAGTTCATGACAGCAAGCCAACTCCTCCACAGTAGTGTGGGACCGTCCCCCGGGACAACCCAGAATGGCAACCTGTTCTCCGAATCTTTGTGGGTCACGACTACCGTGGCGCTGCCTCGCACTGGAATGATCTCCTTTGTGTATATCCATAGCTGTGCGTCAATTGGTGATAATTTTGGCCTCCTGGCCTTGGACGCCCACAACTTTTCGGACTGTTTGATACCCACTGGCTGGCCCCCGTGTTGAGCTCCATTGATACTGGGATGCCATTGAGGAGCACTTTCATCATTATTGGTGGTGTCCTGGTGTATGAACTGTGTACATGCTCCACATGAACTCGCTGAACTTCAGCTTCCAGTGATTTCCACCAGCGTTCATTTCTGCAATTTCTGCAGGTATTTTGCTCATCTCTGCAAACTCCGGCTGAGTGTGTGCCTCCACGCCTCCAACATGAGCTGTTGTTGGAAACAAAAGGTTCCTTGCCAGTCGATCGTCCCTGACTGCCCCTGTGACTGTCCTTGAGTGCGCCATTAACAGGTGTTGATGGCTCCATTACTGGCCGCATTGTCGCTTGCAATGGTGTGAATCATCGTTCAGCTTGCCATTGTCTCTGTCGAACTCCCCCTCTGGGTTCGACTACATGTTGGGGCATGCCTGATTGCCCTTGTCTGCCTGGAGAACTGTGTGCTGCTTTAACAATGTTGAATCTCTGTCCCAACCATTCCTTAACACAGTACCTCTCGTCTGTTCTGCTAGTGGCCATGCTCGCGTGGTTTAAATCCCAGTTTTTCATCACCATTGATACGTCCTTACTATACAGTATAAATGCACACGAGGTCCATGCTTGAGAGGTCAGTCTGTGACCTGTCCTTCATTTCTTAGCACTCAAGTGATGAAGGTGGGTGGAGCTTCTCCTTTTATACCTGAAGGTCCAGGTTAGGGTGTCTCCCACAAGTTCACCACCTAGTGATCATTGTTCTCACAGTGTACAACTTAGGTCAGATTATACATGGGTTACAATGCTGGTTGAATACATGATAATCCACAAGGCTGACACAAGACACCCAACGCATGCGCTCCACTCGGAGCTCCTACATGGCAAGCGATCCCGAGGTGGGCAGAGGAAACATTTCAAGGACACTCTCAAAGCCTCCTTGATAAAGTGCAACATCCCCACCGACACCTGGGAGCCCCTGGTCAAAGACAACCCTAAGCGGAGGAAGAGCATCCAGGGAGGGCGCTGAGCACCTCGAGTCTCGTCGCCGAGAAAGCAAGTGCAGACAGCGGAAGGAGCGTGCGGCAAACCAGACTCCCCACCCACCCTTTCCTTCAACCACTCTCTGTCCCACCTGTGACAGAGACTGTAATTCCCACATTGGACTGTTCAGTCACCTAAGAACTCACTTTTAGAGTGGAAGCAAGTCTTCTTCTCGATTTCGAAGGGACTGCCTATGATGATGATGTAGGAAACGCGGCAGCCAATTTTTGCACACAGCAAGCTCCCACACACAGCAATGTGATAATGACCAGGTAATCTGTGTTTGATATGTTGATTGAGGGATAAATATTGGTCGGGACACCGGGGATAACTCCCCTGCTCTTCTTCGAAATAGTGCCATGGGATCTTTTACGTCCATCTGAGAGGGCAGACGGGGCCTCGGTTTAACGTCTCATCTGAAAGATGGCACCTCCGACAGTGCAGCACTCCCTCTGCACTGCACTGGAGTGTCAGCCTAGATTGTTGTGCTCAAGCCTCTGGAGTGGAACTTGAACCCACAATCTTCTTTCTGACTCAGAGGCAAGGTTTAAATTACAAGGACTGGGTGCATAAACGTGGCTTGTATTCCCTTGAGTATCGAAGATAGAGTGGTGACCTAATTGAGGTCTTTGAAACGATAAAAGAATTTGACAGGGTAGACACAGCAAAACTATTTCTTCTGGTGGGGGAACCCAGAACAAGGCATTATAATCTTAAAATTAGAGCCAGGCCGCTCAGGAGTGAAAATCAGGAAGCACTTCTTCACACAACAACTTATATTTATATAGCTCCTTTAACGTAGTGAAACATTCCAAGGCGCTTCACAGGGGTGTTATGAAACAAAATGTTTGACACTGCTGAGCCCCATAGGGAGAAATCAGGGCAGGTGACCAAAAGCTTGGTCAAAGAGGTAGGTTATAAGGAGCGACTTGGAGGAAAGAAAGGCGGAGAGGATTCGGCAGGGAATTCCAGAGTTTAGGACCAACGCAGCAGAAGGTACGACCACCAATGATTGAGCGACTATAATCAGGGGTGCTCAAGAGGTCAGAATTAGAGGAGCGCAGACATCTCGGGGGATTGTGGGGTTGGAGAAGGTTACAGAGATGGGGAGACTACACAAGGAAGCTAGAAACTCTTTCCCTCCAAAGGCTATGGATACTGGGACAATTGAAGCTTTTAAGTCTGAGATAGATGGATTTTTGTCAGGTAGAGTGTCAAGGGATATGCAGCGAAGATGAGTAAATGGAGCTCAGATACAAATCAGCCGTGATCTATTTGCGGCTCGAGGGGCTAAATGGCCGGTTCTGTTCCTAACGTTCCTACGGCATGGTCCTGCACTGTGGCACTTCAGATTTCATCTCAGTTTCCTAATTTTACATAACAATTCCTCAGGTTTTATGAATGGTGAAACTTGGTGCTCCCCGATTTTCCGGCATAACTTCAGTGAGTGGAAGATCGGGCGAAAGAAAATCGGAGATCGGGCGAGCTCTGCAGAAATTATACACCGATGAAACGGCGCAGATCCACGTTATCCCGTGCTGTTGTCTAGTTGTTTGAAGAATTCCTCTCCCTCAACCACACAGTGATTAAAAAAATCTATTCACTGAACAGAGCTCAAAGATACTCTGGTTGGTTGCCTTTGTAACTGACCCAGAATTGACTGCCAGGTCACTGGATGAAGGAACTGAAAGCTTGAGGAATTGCAATAATTTCTACTGCGACGGGCCTTATTCCTTCATCTTTTTTCTTTATTAACATTATAGCATATCAGGACAGCGAACACCACCATTACTCATCATTGTAACAGGGCTCAGAAAGCAATATACAACATTGCTACAACACAGTTTCTTCGGCAGGCGCCAATCCTTTGAGAACTGAATTTCCGTGTCAACTTTTCAAATTGCACCATGTAATGTCCCCACGAAAAAAAATAGATCTCTGTATACCAAATATTACAAAACTACAACAACAACAACTTGCATTTATACAGCGCCTTCAACAAAGTAGAAACGTCCCAAGGCACTTCACAGGAGCGATTATCAAAACGAAATTTGACACTGAGCCAGATAAGGAGATATTAAAGAAAAAAGACTTGCATTTATATAGCACCTTTCACGACCACTGGACGTCTCAAAGCGCTTTGCAGCCAATGAAGTACTCTTGGAGTGTAGTCACTGTTGGAATGTGGGAAACGTGGCAACCGGTTTGCGCACAGCAAGCTCCCACAAACAGCAATGTGATAACCAGATAATCTGCTTTTTTTGTTTTGTTGATTGAGGGATAACTATTGGCCCGGACACAATAAAACAATCGGCAAAAATTGCTGCAATGGGTTCTCCCGATTTCCCAGCATAACTTCAGCGAGTGGAAGATCGGTGAAAAAATCCACGGATCATACGCTGCATCAAAGAGGTAGGTTTTAAGGAGCATCTGAGAGAAGGAAAGAGCCGGGGGAGAGGCAGAGAGGTTTTTGGGAGGGAATTCCAGAGTTTTAGACCTTGGCAGCTGAAGGCATGGCCGGCAGAGGTGGAGCGATGAAAATTGGGGATGTGCAAGAGGACGGAATCAGAGCAGTGCAGAGAGATCTCGGAGGATTGTAGGGCTGGAGGACATTACAGAGTTGCACATCGCACACGTTTAGATCTGTACTTTTGCTGGACACGAAACTAGACACGGAAGGTGCCTCCAATTAAAGCAGATTGACATATACAGTGCTATCCAAATTTGATCAGCAGACAAGAACACTCAAATTATTTCATATTATCATTACAATTCTTTAAAAAAAACAGTTAAGTTTACAGAATATACTGAGCTTGAAAACGCCTTCCCATACATTTTTTTTTCTTTAACACATTCACATCACGACCTGTAATTATCAAGTAAAAATGCTACAAAAATGAATTGGTTTGTGCGCTCCTTGCTTACATTCTTGCCTGAAGGGAGGGTTTCACACTATGCTACAAAAGACACTATGGAAAAGGTAGAAAACTAGGGAGCTGCAATGTATTTGCTTCATGGGTTCGTTGCTTAAGAATTCATAGCAACACATTGCTATTAAGAACTAGTTGGTTTATTAACAAAAGGTTTGACAATCACGCTACACATGACCAGTTCATCCACCAGGTTCACAACTGCATACCTCATTGTGGATGACCTGGATCCAACTGGCTGGGGTTTTATTGAGTCTTGAGCCACTCACAATGCCACAAGCTTGAAAACTATTTTAGTTGTATCAGTAATCAAGTGCCCCCTGATTGGGCCCAAGTTTCAGGCCGCGCCTAGAACGGCGCAGCCCCGACCTGGACACCCATTTTTCACGCCACAAAGTGCGCCTAAAAAATACTTACCTATTCTCCGGCTCCCTGCAGGTCCTCTGGAGCTGGGCGCGGCGCAGCACGAGCTGTGGGAGGCGGAGCCAGGTCCCCGCGCTGAAAACAGTGCCGGGACCTCTGCACATGCGCGCTACAGTGGGCGCACATGTGCAGTAGCTCCAGGCGCCCAAAACTGTGTGGGAGGGGCCCGAAGCACGCCGTCTCTAGCCCTGGCCGAATGGCCTCACTGGGGCTGCGTGCATAAGGCTCCTCCCACGCCCAGCTCCTGCTTCCTCCCGACCCGACTCGACACCCGCTCCCCCCCACCCCCTGCCCCGGACCCGACCCGACCCCCGCTCCCCCCCACCACACTGGACCCGACCCCTGCTCCCTCCCCCGCCCCCGGACCCGACCCGACCTGCGCTCCCCCCCGCCCCCCCGACCCGACCCAACCTCCCCCCCTGACCCACCCCGTGCTCCCGACCCGCCGCCACCCACCGGTACCGACCCGACGCCGATCCAGTATCATGCTACTCAGTGTCATGGCAACCGAGGCTGGATTCGGCTTAGGCAGAAGTGAATTATGGCCCACTATCAATCTTTCAACGTCCTCTCTGTCTGGACCACTGAGAGATTGCAGGCAAGCCCGGAGTAAAACTGAGCTCCGTGACCCATTAGGCTCAAGTGGGTTATGGGGCCTGCGTCACGGCAAACACCAAAGCACATCGCGCAAGTTCAGATTTGCACCTTTGCCAAACCACACGCGACCAGAAGGAGTCATCGTCCCGTTGGTCATAACCAACCTTGCACTGAATCGCACACGGCAGTGGACAAAACTGGATGGCTTTATCAAAATCTAGCGGCTGCTGGCATATCCCGGCATTTTGGCAATGTGGGGCAAGGTGGCGATTGCTCAAACGTCAATCCCTGGGACCGCCAAAAACTGTCGCTGAGAAAGGGCCTTCAGCCGGTTCTGCTGAGGCGGAGTGTGACCCAGGCTCGCAGAGAGGGGGAAAGGCAGAGACTGACACTCGTGTCACGTGCAGTTGCAACACCGGCCGCAATTACATTCAGTTTTACGCTGTCTCAATAAAGGTCCATTGAGTATTTGCCAAAGGAACAGGCAATACTGCTTCAGACACACTCTCAGGTCATTTGTCATATTGCACTGCTTACATGGCAACCTGCTCATTTTATATCTTCTCAATTAAATTCAACACATCTCAGAACTGACGGCACAAAACATTAGGAACAATGGAGTTTTAGGTATATGTCACTTGAGAGGAATGAAGATCAATAGGAATCTAATGTTCATCTTCAATAAATTCAGTGTAGCTTAACATTTCTCCCTTTTAAAAACCAGAAGGCAAATGCCCTTTTCCACTGGTACACATAATTCTTTCAGTTTACAGGAACTAATAAGTAGCACATAACTATTTAACACGCTTAAGTTACAATTAATCCTCGTGCCGAGGTTCACCAAAGAATGATCAGATTGCTTTCTAGGACTAAACACTCTTTGCATCAACACACAAGTGGATTCTGAAAATCTTCCCAACAACTAATACTGTAAAATAGGGGAACAGAACTGTAAGGTATCAAAGAACACTTCCGAATTCACAGAATATGCCAAATAAATCCGGACAATGCTATGTTGTTATGCTTTAGTTTAGCGCAACATCACGTCTTTGTACGGCTAAAATAATAAAAACTTTTATTTATATAGCGCCTAAAACATCCCAAGGTGCTTAAAAGAGGACTTCTTAAGACATATTACTGGTGGGTTCAACAACAACAACTTGCATTTAGATATAGGTCAGGAAGCATCTGTGGAGAAAGGAAGGTAGGGTAACATTTCCGGTCGATGACCTTGCATCAGGATTGTGACAAAAAGGTCATCGACCTGAATCGTTAACCCTACAGATGCTGCCTGACCTGCTGAGTGCTTACATCATCTGCTGTTTTTATTTCATATTTCTGGTTTCTGCATTATTTTGCTTTTTGCATTTGTAGAGCACCTTTACCATGGCGAAACGTCCCAAGGCGCTTAACAGGAACGTAATCAGTTGAAAATTGACCCCGAGCCAATGAAGGAGACATTCTAGGAAGAGTGACTAAATGCTTGGTCAGAGAGGTAGGTTTCAGGGAGGGCCTTACATAGGGGGAAATAGGCAGTGTTTGTGACGGAGGGGATATAGGGTCCGAATGACTTCAACCTGTGACTGTGCTTGGAGAGGTTGATGGAATCAGAGGCGAAGGTATTAAGTTTGTGGCAGGGGCCGAAGATGATGGCTTCTGTCTTCCCAACCTTTAACTGGCGGAAAATGCAGGACTGGATGTTGGACAAGCAGGCTGACAACACAGGGGCAGTGGAGGGGTCAATAGAGTCAGTGGAGAGATGGAACTGGGTGTCGTCAGCAACGGACACGTGGAACCTGATGCCATGTCTTCAGCTGATGTTGCCAAGGGGCAGCACGCAATTGAGGAAGAGGAAGGGGGCCAGGGATAGGGGACTCCAGAGATAATGGTGTGGGAGCGGGAAGAGAAGCCATTGCTGAAGATGCTCTGGCTATGATTGGATGGGTACAAGTGGAACCAAGCAAGGGCAGCACCACTCAGCTGGAGGGGAGGGGTTGGAGGAGGATGGTGTGGTCGACCATAGAGTGCCACAGAGATATCGAGAAGAATGAGGAGAGATAGTGCACCACGATTACATTCACAGAAGATGTCATTTGCGACTTTGATAAGGGCCATTTCTGTGCTGTGACTGGGGCGGAAACCTGATTAGAGAGATTCAAATGTGGAGTTGCTGGAAAATGGAAGGTGGGCGAGGGGAAGGGGTGGATGCAGCAGTGGCAGCTGAATGGATAGTCTCAACCTGAATGACAAAGGTCTTCCAATGCCCCATTGTAACTTTGGTCAAAAACCCAGTTAAACAGGGATAGCGATTACGCTGTGGAATCTCTGCCCACCATACTTTGGGAAATCAGGGAACCCACATGTAAATTCCACCCCATAGTATTTGAAGTATTTCTCCTTCCTTGACTCCTCCACTTCCCCTCCTTTATTAAAGGTTTTGACCCACCCGGAGAATGTTCCCTCTGTCCACTTGCCGCAGCAAAATCGTGAACCTGTTGTTTGCAAGGAACGCGTGTATGATACTGCGACACCGAGTGCACGGAGGGACTCTGCCCAACTCCGATGTTTTGTTGTCTTGTCTGGAAGTCAGGGCAATCCAGGATACAATCTCCTCCGGGACGTCGTGCAACCTTGATCTGCCAGCAGCAGGAATGCCTAGATAGACGTGATTACCAATGCAATTTTCCACCCCTTTATTAGAGTAGAACATTCTATACAAATACCCTCTGTATAAACACCGTTGGATGAACCACTGATTGAGTGGGGGGGAGGGGGAGGGAGGTGGGGGGGAGAATGCCAGGGTGGCACGGTCCGATGGGCCAAACAGACGCTTCCCTTTCTTGGCTTTGGATGCAGTGCTGAGAAACCCAGAATAAACTGAAGCTCACAGTCGATGAAGCAATCAGCGCAGGGCAAGGATTAAACATGAGAAGGCTCAGAATGACATTCTCTCTCAGCAAGTGATGCATCGCCTCAGTCACCTCCGCCCACACCTCAAGCAGGCTTTGGAAAACCACTATTAACAAGACCCATTTTGATTCGCGACTTTCAATCTTTGAAACTGCAAGTTTTCGATCCCAACGAGCGTTGTTCTGAACGCCAGTTTGAACTGAGCGACCTGACCCTCTAGGAAGAGCCATCCGTCCGTCAGGAAAAAGCATCATTGGCGCGTCCGCGCCCTCCCCGATAGGACTGGCTTATAGCCCGTGCATGGCAGGGCTAAGTCACTGGGTCAAGCCCTGCTGGATGCAGTTTCTCGATGAAACCCTAGAGCTGGTCCTGGTCGATCCAGACTGTCTTCCTCTGCTCGTCGATGATCTTCTCTTTGATGATTTTAATGAGCTCCTTGATGTTGCTCCACGTGTCGGTCTCCACCGTGGTGTACATGCAGGGTAGAGACTCCAGCTCACTCTCGTTCGAACGGCAGCTCTTCAGGAACTCTTCCTCGCCGCTGTCTGGTTTCGCTGGCAGCCTCCTGTAACATAAACATAAGAACATAAGAATTAGGAGCAGGTGTAGGCCATTCAGCCCCTCGAGCCTGCTGCGCCATTCAATGAGATCAACTCCACTTGCCTGCACCATCCCCATATCCCTTGATTCCCTTCATATCCAAAAATCTATCGATCTCTGTCTTGCATATACTCAACGAATGAGCCTCCACAGCCCTCTGGGGTAGAGAATTCCAGAGATTCACCACTCTCTGAGTGAAGAAGTTTCTCCTTATCTCTGTCCTAAATGGCCGACCCTTTATTCTGAGACTGTGACCCCTGGTTCTAGACTCCCCAGCCAGGGGAAACATCCTCCCTGCATCTACCTTGTCGAGCCCTGTAAGGATTTTGTATGTTTCAATGAGATCACCTCTCATTCTTCTAAACTCTAGAGAATATAGGCCTCGTTTTCTCAATCGTTCCTCATGGGACAATACACCCATCCCAGGAATCAGTCTGGTGAATTTTAATTAGGCACATTCATTCACCCCTTCATGAACGTTACACATGTTATCTCAGCATCATCAGTACAACATGACAACATTTTAAAAAGATCTAGGAGAAAGTAGTCAGGGGACTATTGGTCTCCCATCCTCTCCCTGTTGGCCCTCCTCAATGCCAGGCACCATGTCCTGACAGAAAGGACCCAAGCTTCACCCTGTGCTGCTCTATGACCGCTCGCCAGAGGCACACAAGGGTTGGCCTGGGGGCACTCACCCTCCGATCTCTCCTCCTTTCGTGTCGGGGAGTGCTTGGTCACACCTCGGTCCTGGTCCAAGGCGGCATGGCTGGGCTCTGACTTACCATAGCGCCGTGGGACATTACAGCACAGAAAGAGGCCCCGTTTTGTCCCACCCCATCTATGCCAACTCTCTGAAGGAGTGATCCACTTAGCCTGGCCTTTCCCCCCTACCCTTTAACATCTTTCTTTTTCAAACGTTTCCCACATTACAACAGTGACTCCACTTCAAAAGTACTATCATTAGCTGTAAAACACTTTGGGACGTCTGGTGGTCATGAATGATGCAGGTCTTTCATTATATTTATCCACTGCTCTTTTAAAAGCTATTCTGAACTCTGCTTCTAATTCTTTGTTCTGGTCGAGATTTCCATCCTTAACAACATAATAAAAAAAAATTCTCCTAATCTCTCCCTTCATTCCTTTGGTGACGTTCAAAAATTTACGCCTTCTAGTTACTGATCAGTCAAGTGGTTCTTCCCAATTTACCTTATTAAAACTATTCTATTTACCTTATTAAAACTATTGTATCAGTTTTCCTCTTAAAGTTCTCTGTTCGAGTGAAACAGCCCTCATTAATTAAAGCACGGAAGTGTCAGCCTAGATTTATGTTCAACCCACAACCTTCTGACTCCAAGGCGAGAGAACTACCACCAAGCCAACTGACACTTAGCCTAACTAATGACTTGTCGAAGTTTAGCATTGCCTCTCTGTATTTTATGTTCCTATTTGTAAAGCCCAGGATCCTATTTGGTTTTTATTTTATCAACTTAGAAACATAGACATAGAAAATAGGTGCAGGAGTAGGCCATTCGGCCCTTCTAGCCTGCACCGCCATTCAATGAGTTCATGGCTGAACATTCAACTTCAGTACCCCATTCCTGCTTTCTCGCCAATAGAAACATAGAAAATAGGTGCACTCCCCGACACGAAAGGAGGAGAGATCGGAGGGTGAGTGCCCCCAGGCCAACCCTTGTGTGCCTCTGGCGAGTGGTCATAGAGCAGCACAGGGTGAAGCTTGGGTCCTCCCATTTTTAAAATTGACTGTATCACAGACTTTATGACTCTCTGCTTCTCCTTTCATTTGCATTTCCTTCCCATATACTTCCTCCAGAAAGGTCGGACCTCACATTTCTCTGCACTAAATTTCATCCAGTGGCTCGCTGCCCAATCCACTAAACTGTCCTCCTTAAGTCGCTCACAGTTTCTCTTCAAGGTTCACCACATTTTCGTGTCACCAGAAAATGTTGATGCAGGTACAACCTCCGAAATCCGGAATCCTCGGGACCGAGACCGTTCTGTTTTTTTTGTTTTTTTGTACGGATTTCAGACAACAAAATCAATGGTCTGAAATCCGGAATCCTCGACCGAATCCGTGCCGGGTTTTGAGCGGCGAGGTCCGAAATCCGGCACGGATTCAATCAAGGATTTCAGATTTCAGACTTGATTTTCTTGTCTGAAATCTGGAATCCTCAACCGTATCCGTGCCGGGTTTTGGGTTTTGCCTCAAAAATGTCCAGTTTTCGGACAATAATTCCGGATTCCGGACGACTCCATCAGCTAGGCGCAAAATGTCCGGTTTTTGGACAATTCTGGTTTTCGGGACGGTGCACATGTACTGTGTCCCCAAACCCAAGTACTATTTTGAGAGAAAGAAAGACTTGTATTTATATAGCGCATTTCACAACCACCGGACGTCTCAAAGCACTTTACAGCCAATTATGTACTTTTTCCAGTGTAGTCACTGTGGCGATGTAGGAAACGCGGCAGCCAATTTGCGCACAGCAAGCTCCCACAAACAGCAATGTGATAATGACCAGAAAATCTGTTTTTTTTTTTGTGATGTTGATTGAGGGATACATTTTGGCCAGGACACCGGGGATAACTCCCCTGTTCTTGACGGTTACTAACGGCAACCATGTAAGATGAACCTCCATCTCCGCCTCTCACACACCTGCTTCCGCCCTCGCCTCCACACGGGGGAATCTGTGGAATTTTTATAACACTGGAAGGGGGCCACAGAAATAAACCTCCGAGATAGACGACATACTGGGGCCCCCCCGTCAGTGAGCGGAACGCAGATACAGCTCCCTACACTGTTGAGTTCCTAATCCCCGTCACATCCCCATGACCCATGGAACAGAGGTCAGCTGCTACTTCAAAAATATGCACAGTCAGCTCCACTTCAGGAAACGCACTTTCTGCAGATAACCGTGATTGATCACCAGAACCTACTGTATTATTGTTCAACTGCGGTGTGCACAAGTTTTGAGATCAAATTAAGCAAACAGGACTTTAATGAGGAATCGTTGTTTCCGTCCCAACCTAAACCCATTCCATGCTGCACAACTGCCTGCCATCTCATTGAGGACTGTTTTTAAGTGGTCGTTGTGGCTGCCTTATGTCATGCTCAGCTTTAAAATATTTAGCTGCTTTTACGTTGACTTGTTCTGGGTCTTGCCAATCATCGAACTTAATGAATCTCGATAAAATGTACTCGCTGGTTGTAGCACGCTGCAGAGAGTGTAAAAGCAGGGACCGTGCCAGTGGCTGTCAAATTCACCACGGCCCCGAACGCCTTTGCCACTGGAACCCTTCAGGCTGCTACAGTGGACATAAGGGACGATAAGGGAGTCAAGGGTTATGGGGAGCGGGCAGGGAAGTGGAGCTGAGGTCAAGATCAGACCAGCCATGGCCTTATTGAATGGCGGAGCAAGCTCGATGGGATATGGCCTACTCCTGCTCCTTTTTCTTATGTTCTTGACATCACCACCATATCATAACATAAGAACATAAGAAATAGGAGCAGGAGTAGGCCATATGGCCCCTCGAGCCTGCTCTGCCATTCAATAAGATCATGGCTGATCTGATCATGGACTCAGCTCCACTTCCCTGCCCGTTACCCATAACCCCTTATTCCCTTATCATTTAAGAAACTGTCTATTTCTGTCTTAAATTTATTCAATGACCCAGCTTCCACAGTTCTCTGAGGCAGCGAATTCCACAGATTTACAACCCTCTGAGAGAAGAAATTTCTCCTCATCTCTGTTTTAAATGGGCGGCCCCTTATTCTAAGATCGTGCCCTCTAGTTCTAGTCTCCTCCATCAGTGGAAACATCCTCTCTGCATCCACCTTGTCAAGCCCCCTCGTAATCTTATACCTCTCGATAAGATCACCTCTCATTCTTCTGAATTCCAATGAGTAGAGACCCAAACTACTCAACCTTTCCTCATAAGTCAACCCCCTCATCCCCGGAATCAACCTAGTGAACCTTCTCTGAACTGCCTCCAAAGCAAGTATATCCTTTTGTAAATATGGAAACCAAAACTGCACGCAGTACTCCAGGTGTGGCCTCACTAATACCTTACATAGCTGTAGTATATGGTCAGCAGTACACAGCTGCATTAAGCAGGTGATCCGGCGTTCTTCATCGCCAGGGTGGAGCAGGACATCACCTTCCCCACTGACCTCGGTGGTGAACAAGGAGAGTGCTTGGGGCTTGGAACGGCAGCTTCTGGCTTCCTTCAGCCGCTGGGCGCCACTGACTGCCGATTTGTACCTGCTCCCGAAAGGTCAGAACCGTCTTCCGCATCGAGCCCAGGTCCTGGGGGGTGAGGCTGGTGGCTCCCGACCTTTCAAGACACCTCTTGCCAGGCCTGCTTCGTTGTGGCCGTGGGGACGCCCTGGGGCCTTTGGGAAACTGCTGCCGTCTCCGTGCTATCAATTTCCCGACTTTGGACCTCCCTCCAGGGAGGCATCTGAAACCGGGAGGCGGGGGAGAGCGGGGGGTGGGGGGGGGGGAGGTGAGAGCAGGGGAACGGTTGGCCAATCCTTCGACTCATCTCATCACAGTATCAGCTGTGGTTCAGTGGGACGTACACACGCCTCCGAGTCAGAAGGTTGTGGGTTCAAGCCCCACTCCAGCAACTTGAGCACATAAATCGAGGCTGATGCTTCCAATACAGTGCTGAGGGAGTGCTGCACTGTCGGAGGTGCCGTCTTTCAGATGAGACATTAAACCAAGGCCCCGTTTGCTCTCTCAGGTGGACGTAAAAGATCCCATGGCACTATTTCGATGAAGAGCAGGGGAGTTATCCCCGGTGTCCTAGCCAATATTTATTCCTCAATCAACATAACAAAAAAGCAGATTATCTGGTCATTATCACATTGCTATTTGCGGGAGCTTGCTGTGCGCAAATTGGTTGTCACGTTTCCCACATTACAGCAGTGACGACACTCCAAAAGTACTTCATTGGCTGTAAAACACTTTGTGGTCGTGAATGTTATGTATTTAACCCCTTGCAACCTGTATTACACTACCACCAGAGAGCCTATCTGCCTACTTACCGTGCCCTTGGGAGCACGGTATATAAGCAGGCCACCCACGAGGTACCTGCACTCTGGAGTCGCATTAAAGGAGCTAAGGTCACACTTTCTCATTGTACACAGTACTCTGTTTCGTCCTTTACTATGAGAACAGTGAAAGGCGCTATATAAATGCATGTCTTTCTTTTTTTTCTTTTTGGATTGGGGACGCCTTGGAGCTTTTGGAAAATGCTGCCGCCTCCATGCCTTCACTGTCCTGACTTGGACCTGAAAACCGGGAGGGGAGGGTGGGTGGGGGAGGGGCGGTGGGGATGGGCAATCATCTGAGTTGCCGAAACGTCTTCCGGAGTTCTGCAATGACTAATGCAAGCAGGAGATGCGACCTCGCTTTAAGAGGAGCATTCTCGCTTTAAGTCGGCTCCGGGAGTCGCGGCAGGAATTGTGCCCGTCACGCGGTTGACCTGCCTGTGACGGTGCACATTTGGAAAGGGGGGGCCCATCAGTCATATTAAAATGACAGCCTGGGAGTTAACATTTTGTCCTGCTTCTCGCCCATGACATCACGGGGCCGCTACCCTCCCCTGCCTTCCCCTCCCCCGATTCCCACCCCGGGTTAAAATGGAGGCTCGAGTGCCTGCAATTGAAATGATCCCGCACTCCTGGGCAGCAGGGGAGCTGAGCTCGAAGCGGGCAGAGATTGGAGAATGGAAGTTTCAGTGCTGTGCCCCTGTCTCCGACCAGCGCTCCCTCCAACTATCGCGCTCCGCTGGGGCTACTGGCTTAAATCCTGAAACGGTTGAAAATGGAAAGTGAGACTTGTCACCCGGTGGTGACGAGACCATTTTGATAACAGTCGTGCGGCATCTTTGGCCCCTCCCTACCTACCGACGAGGCGAGTTCAAAATCGTGAACACTGATTGGAGATGGCAACTTTAACTAATTAAAGCACCAGTGTGGAAAGGATGAGACAATACCTGAATCGTTTGATGTTCTTCTCACAGACTCTAATGACGATTATAATTGGATAGATGTCTTTCTTAATTAAATCTCTTGTGCAGCTCAGTCCAGCATCCAGCAAACAATGTTTGTTCTATGTCAGGGGAAAGGAAGAAAGAACAACAATTTGAATGAACATCACACCAACCATCCCAAAGCTATCACAACGGTGCCTTGTAAAAAAAATAACCCAAAGTGTGTGTGGGGCGGGGGGGGGGGGCGGGGGGAGGGGGGTGATTAGGCTTCATGTCAGTCGCAAACATCACACTGACGCTGCTGTACGTGTCTGATTATCCTGGCCGACTGAAGATTAGACCTTTGGCGAGATTAACATAAGAGGTCCCTCAGGGTCAATACACATTCCAATGAGATTGCTTCACATTTATTTTCAGTTTGTTTCCTCTGAATATTCTTCTCACCATCCCCAAGGATGATGACAAATGCTGAGGTACCGGTTTATGGGCACTGACTGCTCTTCAAGTGGCCATTCTCCGTGTGCCAGTCAGGATAGCGAGCGCTGTCAGGTTGTTTGACAGGGGCGAGGGGAGGGGGAGTGGGGTGGGGGGGGCGGGGGGCAGGGGCACCACAGCCGAGATTGATTGTGCCCTCATCCAAAGTCCACAAGGGGTCACTTTTCCAAGGGAGCCTTTTGAGGTGAGCAGCAACACGCAACAATAGCTGGGGGCAGGGGAGATTTTAAACCTCACTAGCCAAGGAACATCGAGGACAACTAGTGGGCCCCATTGACTGAGGTGAGGTAACTCGGCATAAACATAGAAACATAGAAAATAGGTGCAGGAGTAGGCCATTTGGCCCTTCGAGCCTGCTCCACCATTCAATAAGATCATGGCTGATCATTCCTTCAGTACCCCTTTCCTGCTTCCTCTCCATGCCCCTTGATCCCAGGGCCACATCTAACTCCCTCTTGAATATCTCCAATGAACTGGCATCAACAACTCTCTGCGGCAGGGAATTCCACAGGTTAATAACTCTCTGAGTGAAGAAGTTTTTCCTCATCTCAGTCCAAAATGGCCTGCTCCTTATCCTAAGACTGTGTCCCCTGGTTCTGGACTTCCCCAACATCGGGAACATTCTTCCTGCATCTAACCTGTCCAGTCCCGTCAGAATTGTATATGTTTCTATGAGATCCCCCCGTCATCCTTCTAAACTCCAGTGTGTAAAGGCCCAATTGATCCAGTCTCTCCTCATATATCAGTCCAGCCATCCCTGGGATCAGTCTGGTGAACCTTTGCTGCACTCCCTCAACAGCAAGAACATCCTTCCTCAGATTAGGAGACCAAAACTGAACACAATATTCCAGGTGGGGCCTCACCAAGGCCCTGTACAACTGCAGTAAAACTTCCCTGCTCCTATACTCAAATCCCCTAGCTATAGAAACATAGAAACATAGAAAATAGATGCAGGAGTAGGCCATTCGGCCCGTCGAGCCTGCACCGCCATTCAATGAGTTCATGGCTGAACATGCAACTTCAGTACCCCATTCCTGCTTTCTCGCCATACCCCTTGATCCCCCTAGTAGTAAGGACTACATCTAGCTCCTTTTTGAATATATTTAGTGAATTGGCCTCAACAACTTTCTGTGGTAGAGAATTCCACAAGTTCACCACTCTCTGGATGAAGAAGTTTCTCCTCATCTCGGTCCTAAATGGCTTACCCCTTATCCTTAGACTGTGACCCCTGGTTCTGGACTTCCCCAACATTGGGAACATTCTTCCTGCATCTAACCTATCTAAACCCGTCAGAATTTTAAACGTTTCTATGAGATCCCCTCTCATTCTTCTGAACTCCAGTGAATACAAGCCCAGTTGATCCAGTCTTTCTTGATAGGTCAGTCCCGCCATCCCGGGAATCAGTCTGGTGAACCTTCGCTACACTCCCTCAATAGCAAGAATGTCCTTCCTCAAGTTAGGAGACCAAAACTGTACACAATACTCCAGGTGTGGCCTCACCAAGGCCCTGTACACCTGTAGTAACACCTCCCTGCCCCTGTACTCAAATCCCCTCGCTATGAAGGCCAACATGCCATTTGCTTTCTTAACCGCCTGCTGTATCTGCATGCCAACCTTCAATGATTGATGTACCATGACACCCAGGTCTCGTTGCACCTCCCCTTTTCCTAATCTGTCACCATTCAGATAATAGTCTGTCTCTCTATTTTTACCACAAAGTGGTTAACCTCACATTTATCCACATTATACTTCATCTGCCATGCATTTGCCCACTCACCTAACCTATCCAAGTCGCTCTGCAGCCTCATAGCATCCTCCTCGCAGCTCACACTGCCACCCAACTTAGTGTCATCCGCAAATTTGGAGATACTACATTTAATCCCCCCGTCTAAATCATTAATGTACAGTGTAAACAGTTGGGGCCCCAGCACAGAACCTTGTGGTACCCCACTAGTCACTGCCTGCCATTCTGAAAAGTCCCCATTTTCAAAAGGGGGCGTGTCCGGCCACTTAAGCCCATTTTGAAAGTTTCGGCAGTGAAAACTTACTCCAAACTAACTTAGAATGGAATAAGTGAAGATTTTTGTACACTCGAAAAAACCTTGTCTACACTTTAGAAAATCAGGCGTAGGTTACAAATCAGGCGAAGGGAATGGGGGTGGGGTGTTTAAAGGGAAGTTTACAAACATTAAACACTTCAGTTTTACAAATAAAGAGCCATCATCAATAATAAATGATAAATACATCAATAAATCAACCAATAAATCAATCAACAAAAATAAAATAAAAAATAAAAAAAATGTATCAATAAATAAAACATTTTCAACTTACCGACTGCAGCACCTGGAGTCCTCCAACAGCGTGCTGGGACTGCCCCCCACCCCCCCCCCCCCCCCCCCCCAGTGTGTCTCTGTCAAAGTCTCTATCTCTCTGTCTGTCTGTGTGTGTCTCTCACTTTCTGTCTGTCAGTGTCTGTGTTTCTGACAGCGAGGGGACGGGGAGAAGGGGAGAAGGGGAGTGGGGGGGGAGGTGGGGGAGGAGGAGAAGGAGTAGGGGGGAGAGAGAGGGGTGGGGGGGAGAAGAGAGAGGGGGTGGGGGGGGAGAGAGAGGGGGTGGGGGGGGAGAGAGAGG